>NC_142480.1:37085681-37388712 GCF_049115385.1 Moschus berezovskii | reverse complement strand
TAACTAATAAGGGCTTTATCTGAAATGTAAATGAAATATAAAGTCTATACTGTTAATCATTGAAGTTTTCTAGCAGCAGTTGAGGTAACTGAAAGGTGAAAGTAGTTGGATTATTGTAATTTAGACGATAATACTTCTTCAAAGTATGTTTTTGACTCATTAACAGGTCATTAAATCAATAAGTTGATCAAAACCTTTTTTCATTAAATTGAAGAGTGCACTGCATATAGTAAGGGTAAATATTTTGTGAAACTTGCTTCCACTTTAGAGCAGGCACATGTGATGGGTTACAATATGAAATGTATTTCTTACTGTGGGGTCACAATAAAGATAGTCAATGATTGTTTCACTACCTCTAAAATCGGATCGATCTGCTCGGTTCGAGTTTGGGCTCCATTTTTCTGCTTGTGTGGCCTAAGGTGAGTTGCTTAAACTGGTCTATGGCTCAGTCTGTAGCACAGGGATATTTATAGTTTCTATTGTGTACGGTTTGGGGGTGGGGTTGTTTTGTTGGTTTGGTTTTGTTTTTTTTGGCTGCACTGGACCTTCATTGAAGCACATGGGCTCTTCATTGTGGTGCATTGAGTTTTCTGTAGTTGTGCCTGCACAGGCTTCTCTTGCTATAGTGCATAGGCTTTAGAGTGTGCAGGCTCTCTAGTTGAAGCGTGGGGGCTTAGTTGCCCTGCAGCAAGTGGAGTCTTAGTTCCCTTACCAGGGATCAAACCTGCATCCCCTGCTTTGAAAGATGTATTCTTAACCACTGGACCACCAAGGAAGTCCCTATAATGTACAGTTTTCATGTGGATTAATCCATGTAAGATATTTAGTACCTGTCATAGAACAGACACCTAAATTTAGCTATTATAGTTTATGAAAGACTCAAGGGGAAAGAAGAATTAGACACATACTATAAGTCAGGCACTCTGATCTAGTTTTTATATAAATGATATATATATATCATTTAATTCATTCTTTGGGGTCACAAGGAGTCAGACACGACCAAGCACACACACACATTTAATTTGAACCACAACTTTATAGAGTAGGACTGTTACACCATTTTCCAGGTAAGTAAATTAAGGCTCAAAGCTGATAAGCAACTTGGAGGTGTTACAACTGGGAAGAGGCAAAGGAAGGATTTATACCCAGATCATTCTGACTCCACATTCCACTGTAGCCATACTATCTTAGAGATATTTAATGAGACTGACAGGAGATGGAGAGGTAGAGGGGCTTTGAAGTTGGTAGGCAATAATGAGATTATATAGCATACAAATAATACCTTGTAAAATGTGATAAAAATTTAAATTGTATCATAAGTATAGCATGAAGTGTTCTATGAAAGTAAGTGACAAGATTTGATTTCTGATTTCAAAGGCTCACCCTGGCTGCTATGAAGGGAATTATGAGGAGGCAAGACAGGAATCAAAAAGGTCAGAAGGTTGGCCCAGGGATCCAGGTGACAGCAGCTTAGCCTAGCATGGAGGCAGTAGGGGCTGCTGATGAATTCCGAATGTATTTTGGAAGTATAATGAACAGAAGTTGCTGAGGGGCTTCATGTGGAGAATGAAGGGAAAAGAATGACCCCTAGACTTCTGAAGGGTTTGAACAACCAGGTAGTAGACAGGTGCCACTGTCTGACATGGCGTAGAGTTAAGGGTGAAGCATCGTGGAGGAAAACAGTAAGAATTCTGTGTTTGGACTTGCTAAATTTGAGGTTCAGCCACCAGATCAACCCCTGGGCAAGACACATCTCTCTGCTATTCGTTAAAAAGATTCCTTTCAGCTCTTGAAAGTCTATGGTTCCGTGAGATTCCAACTTCAGGTCAGGGCTGCTAACATTCCATCTTCGGTGCCTGCGCGCGCACACATAGATCTGGTTACTCAAGCTGTTTGCTGAACTATGAAATTAAGGAATGGTCTCCTTTTTAATTTTCAAGCTCCTTAGGAAAAGAATTTTTTAAACCATCCATCTGTATTTGTTTAAGATTGGCATAAAGCAGCTGAATGTTCTAGGATATGAAAATCATACCATAACCTGATGGTCAGAAAATCCTGGGCAAGTAATAGAAAGCGTCTGCTTGAAGGAGACTGTATGAAAATATATTTGGCATCAGTCAAAGAAGGGAAATATGAGAAGACATCAGTGATACAGCCAAAAGGTTTATGGAATCAGCAAATGGGGTCCTGCTAGGGGTGCTTCTGCTATCTTCAAGGACAGAAATTAACCAAAGGCAGCTGGGTCCAGGCTGTGACTGTAAGATGATAACCTTCTATTTTTCTTGGGCTGGTGGATTTTTCAAGTGGACTTAACATGTATCAAAAGAAGTTCCTTCTGCTCAACATTATGTGGCAGGCTGGATAGAAGGGGCGCTTGGGGGAGAATGGATACATGTATATGAGTGGTTGAGTCCCTTTGCTGACAACCTGAAACTATCACAGTGTTGTTGATACTGCAATATAGTATAAAAGGCTTTTTTAAAAGAAGTTCTTATTTTGAAGGACAGACTAACATGTTCATTATGGATTTTACTCATCCCTAGGGAGAATGAATGGAGAAGGCAATGGCACCCCACTCCAGTACTCTTGCCTGGAAAATGCTATGGATGGAGGAGCCTGGTAGGCTGCAGTCCATGGGGTCAGTAAGAGTCAGACACGACTGAAGCGACTTAGCAGCAGCAGCAGCAGCAGGGAGAATGAGTATTTTACATATATTCATTCAAACATTTTCAAGCAAGTACTTACTATGTGTTTGGGGTATAAAGTTGAGGACATCTCTTGCCTCAAGAAGTTCACAGTATAACACAAAAGAAACACAGGATCTGATAAATTAGCAGATGTGCTATGCTTAGTCACTCAGTCGTGTCTGATTCTTTGTGACCCCATGGACTTCCGTCTACCAGGCTCCTTTGTCCACGGGGATTCTCCAGGCAAAAATACTGGAATGGATTGCCATGCTCTCCTCCAGGGGATCTTCCCAAGCCAGGGATCGAACCCAGGTCTCCCACATTGCAGACAGATTCTTTACTGACTGAGCCACCAAGGAAGCCCAAGGATATTGGAGTGGGTAGCCTATCCCTTCTCCAGGGGATCTTCCCAACCCAGGAATCGAACCAGGGTCTCCTGCATTACAGGTGGATTCTTTACCAGCTGAGCTACCAGGGAAGCCCAAATTATCAAATCACTGTAAGCAAAGTGTTCCCAAAAATACAAAGGAAGGATTCAGTGGTTGTGCTTGGGAGAGGTCAAAAGAGGTTTACCAGGGTAACATTTTGAGATAGGCCTTAAAAAAAAATAGCTCTTTAAGAGAAGCTAAAAATAGATCTGGAGATTATGTGTGCATTTTTGGTGTACTCCAGTGATTCAGCAGGATTGGAACATATGTTGTATCCAGAGTATTGATTTAAAAAACGCAGATAGGAAGGTTTTTTGAATATGGGCTATAAATGGGCCTTGAGTGCCATATGAGGGAACTTAGCTTTTACGTTGCAGCCAGGGGGAAGGCACTAAGGCTGTTTTTGCACGGTGGAGATGTGAGATGAAGAAAAACTAGACCAGAGGTTCTTAACATTTTTTCTGCCATGAACACTTTCGGCAGTCTGAAGTCTGTGAAACCTTCTCAAAATAATGTTTTCAAGTGCAGAAAATAAAATGCACAGCTTTACCAAGAGGAAAATAACTATATTGAAAAATAGCTATCAAAATATTAATATTATTATTAAATAATATTAATATGAAAAAGTTAATAGGAATGTCTGTGTTTACTACTGAAGGATTAAATAACATAATCTAGCAACAGCTCTAATAACTGCCATAATTTTAAAGTAGTATTGATTATAAATGATTATTTCAACATTTGCAACAGCAGTAATGTGATGTAAAAATATCTGTGATTTGTTGGTGCCAAAGTCATAGGTCCTGCCAGTACTACTGGGACTCGTGCCAACATTTATAATCAAAGAAAGTGCAAATTTCCAGTTAGAGGTTTCTGAAAATCAAGATGTAATTCTTTTCCCCATCCATGCTTGCAGTTCTGAGTCCTTGTCAGATTCCTGAATTCAAGACAATATGGAGACAGACTGGTTATGAGACTGTCAAAAAACTCAGGTCAAAGACTTCCCCGGCAGCTCAGTGGTAAAGAACCCGCCTGCCAATGCAAAAGACGTGGGTTTGATCCTTGATCCGGAAAGATCCCACATGCTGCGGGGTAACTAAGCCCGTGCACCACCACTATTGCGCCTGTGCCCTGGAGCCTGCATGCCACAGAGAAGCCTCCACATTGAGGAGCCCACGCATGGCAACTGGTGAATAACAGCCCCTGCTCGCCGCGACTAGAGAAAAAGCTTGAGCAGCAATGAAGACCCAGCACAGCGAAAAATAAAAAGTAAATAAAATTCTAAAGAAGAAACTCAGGTCAAGAAGCAAGAAGAGCCTGTACTGGGGGTGGTAAAGGAGCAGACTGGAGAAACATTTGGGGATTGGGCTTGGTTTCTGTCAACCCACAATGAGGAATCCTCTCAAGGAGGAATTTGGGGGTAATGTGGTCTGACCAGGCAGATTCACCAGGAAGGAAACATAAATCCTTGGAGCAGTTGTCTCTATTGAGTTTCATTCATTTGTTCAACTGATATTGATTACCCTCTGTGGCAGACTTGAGGAATACAGCCTTATGGACACAGTTCTTGCCTTCATGGAGCTTTCTGTCTGGTGGAAGAAATGCGATGAACAAAGCTAAACAGATAGGTTATTACTATTTGGGATTAAATGCATGAAGAGTGGTGGGATATGAGAGCATCTGGGCAGGGAAGAGGGACCAAGGCTTCTCCAAGGAAGTGACACTTAAGATGAGACTTGAAAAACCAGTAGGATATAGGTAGAGTCAGGAAGAAAACATGATGGGCAGCCTTTTGTGTGTTTTAGAGGAACTGAGAATCAAGGGAGTGGGGCAGAAAGAACCAGGGGAAGAGTAGCAAGAGGAAGACAGGAGCTAGACCGCATGAGGTCTTGTCAACCCACGGAAGGATCTTGGGTATGAAGCGCAGGGGAAATCCACTGAAGCTTTCAAAAAGGGAAATGATATAATCCAGCATGTGGTTTTCGACGATTCTCCTGGCTGCTCTCTAAAGAGCGAGTTGCAGAAAGCAAGCTGTGGCTGTGAGAGATGGTAGGAACTCCGACAGAGGCTGAGACAGAAAAGACTGAGGGGAGAAGAGGGTGGAACAGAGCTACTTAAACAGGAAGAGCAATGGGCTAGAGGTGAGAAGGAGGGAGAGGGAGCACCTGTGGATGAGTCTCGGGCTTCAAACCATTTATTGAGATGGGTGGCCTGGAGCAGGAACAGACAAGGGCAGGTGGGAGTGGCTAGGAGTCAGAGATCCTTGTGGACATCTTCATTTGAGATGCAAGAGAGTAGGTGTTAAGTAAGCATCTATACTGACAATTTTAATGCTTAAAAGATAGGTCTGGACTTGGGGTGACACTTACTAAAGACCCCCAAGGAGGCTTTTTGTGTTAACATTTTCCTCGCTGATCCTGGTGCTGTTCTGCAGGCAAACATATCCCATCAACCTCTACCATCCTGGCTAAAAAGACGTTGGATCCTGTTGGATCCCTGACCCTATTACCAACTTTGACTATTCTTTTGTCCTTGTCCTTGACACCAGAAATAGCATCTGGACCCAGCTGCAACTTTTCTGTTGGCCTAAATCCGGCAGTATCTTTAAAGATGTTCAGAGCATTTAACTGACATAGTTTTTTGCATGGGATTTCTGTAGGAGTGGCTTTGTATCTGTAAACTCGGAAAGTGTTAGTCACTCAGTTTTGCCCCACTCTTTGAGACCTCATGGACTGTGCCCACCAGGCGCCTCTGCCCATGGAATGGTCCAGGCAAGAATACTGGAGTGGGTAACCATTCCCTTCTCAAAGGGATCTTCCCAACCCAGGGATTGAACCTAGGTCTCCTGCATTGCAGGCAGATTCTTTGCTGTCTGATCATTTAACTTGCATAGGTTTCTTGTGTGGGATTTCTGCAAGGGGAACTTTGCATCTGTAAAATGAAGTGAAAGTCTCTCAGTTGTGTCCGACTCTTTGTGACCCCATGGACTACAGTCCATGGAATTCTCCAGGCCAGGATACTAGAGTGGGTAGGGATCGATCCCAGGTCTCCCTCATTGCAGGCGGATTCTTTACCAGCTGAGCCACAAGGGAAGCCCAAGAATACTGGAGTGGGTAGCCTATCCCTTCACCAGCGGAATTGAACCGGTGTCTCCTGCATTGCAGGCGGATTCTTTACCAACTGAGCTATCAGGGAAGCTTGCGTCTGTAAAGATGCTAAACTTCCTAGTTGCTTACCATGAAATAATATTTGTTTATTGTGGCTGATTTTGTAGCAAATATAATTTGGATATTTACTCATTTCTTAGAACTGGATGAAAATAACAAGACAGACCAAGTGAACTGCAGCAACTAAACATGCTAACAACATGGGAGAAAGGGCTATAGATTATAGAAAATTATAAATTGTGATCATGCAAAGAAAGAGCTTCACTGTGGCTTGAAAACCTGACCCATAGCTAAATGGGGCCAAGATTAATCATGTCTTGATTTTATACATAAGCCAAAGGATCTTTTCTAAAGATCATGCCTATTAAAGCAGTAAAGACTTTTCTGCGGGTTATACCATAATGAGCTCCAGGCATTTAATGAGAGAGACAAGTGCTATTGTTAAAAGTGGTAACCTTCAGCATCTAATGTGAAAATGAAACAGAGCTGCTTGCTCTGCCAAATGAGGAATTGCTCTCCAATTCAGCCCATGAGATGAAGAGGACTCTCATAATCTTAGATGCTCTGATGCAGGCAAATTTAAATCTTCTGGGAAAGGGGGAAAGGCGTTGTTTCGTTGGTTTTGTTTTTATAATTAGGTAAGGATTTTACCTGCAAGGAGCAAGTCGCTGACTCCAGGCTGCAGGCCCAGAAGCTTCTAAAGGCAGTAAAAAAAACCCAGCACCAAGGAAAAAACCAGCCTAAGGGTCTCAATGCAGTTTCGCAAAAGCCTCTGGAAGGATAGACAGCATTTTGAGGAGGGGAGACTTGGCTTCCATCTCCATCACAATAGCTGCTTCAGATGAGGGTAACTGCCTGGCCAAAAAAAAAAAATATTACCAGCATGAAAGTGTCATCTCACCCCAAACCCCCAGAAATCTCCTGTCTAAGAATTTATGTTAAGCTGGATCCTCTCCTACATTGCTATGCAGTAGGAAGTGCCAGAACGTGAGCCTGACCCTCTTTCCCCTCAGTGAGGCCCTCACTGACTGTCCCCACAGCAGACAGGATGCTACCTCACGTCCTGGAGCTCACTGCAGATTCCTGCCCCACTTGCTGCGTTCTGGCTTCCTCTTGCAATTCCCAAGAGACAGAGGGCGGCAGGGGCAGGAAGGGAAGGAACAGAGGCTGAAAACCTTTAGATGCCTGAGCCCCCAGATGCTTCGCCTTGGTGGGTCGGCCTTTCTGGGCAGGAAGAGGATGGGGGTGGGGGGATCCTCTCAGCTGCTTCCAAACGACCCTTTCTTAAAACTACGGCAGCACAAAACAAGCCAGGTCATTGTGTTCCTGGATATAAATATTGATTCTCGGTGGTGTTAACATTCTGTTCATAAAAAGGATGTAACATATTTCTCCCACACCGTATTAGACTGATATGCTGTTTGGCCGAGAGAAGTACAGATTACTGGCTTCTGCAGGGGAAATGTGGACATTTAAATGCATGCAGCTTTCAGAAGTCTAGGGAGCCGTCTTGGAATAGAAACCAGGTCCCTTTCCTGGCTCCAGCCTTTCTCTCCTCTGTCCAGTTTCTCCTTTCTGGACTCCATGTTGCATACCACATTGGCATTTCCAATCGCTTGTAACTTAAGAAGATACTTTCTTAGAATTACATCTTGTTTCTCAAGAACCTGGAAATGTGGGCACTTGCTCTCTTTGGGAGGGAAGCGTGGAAGGTCAAGGCCAAACATTTTTTGCTTTCTTCCCCTCAGGGAAAAGAGCTGGGTGGTCCCCGCTCCTCTGTTTTCTTTTTCACCCCCACGTGGGAGGGCAGGGCAAAGGCTTGAAGACCAGAGGTGGTCCCTCGGAACATTCCACCCAGGCCTGACCAAGCCCCAGATTCAGAGGCGAGGGCCGCCTTGGCAAGACAGATTCCCCGCATTCCACAAGTGCTCTTGAGGGGGAAATAGCGCTAATGAGAAAGTGGAGTTCTGGATGTGTGTGCATGCTCACTCGGAGCCAGCGCGTCTCAGACAGATCCCAGGCCAGCAGTATTGCGTAAGAGAGTGGTGGAGCCGGGTTCCAGATGCGGGACCGCAGTGACACATGTGCTGTCAGGAGAGCCAGCGCCCTCTGCTGTCCCGGCCCGGAAGCACCACGACCGTGCGGAAGAACCCTGGGCCTCCGGAAAGCGGGCGGCGGTCAGAATCCACCGCGGACCCCGGCGGGTGAGGAGGCCGCCGGCAGCTCCTCGCCGTCCAAACGCTGGGTCTGCCAGGGGCTGCACTCCCTCCGTCGAGCTGGCCCTGTTTACGTTTGGGGGTTGAGAAAGAGCCAAAATGGAGAGGATTTAGAACAGTAAAACTCCAGGCTCCAGCAGCATCCGCTGGCCCCATCCCTGAGAAGGTGAGGAACAGCGGGGCCGGCTCCTGTCCGCGAACCTGGCCGGCAGGCCCGGGCCAGGCCAGATCAAGAGGGCGGCCGGCCCAGGAGGAGACCTCCCCGCTGCAGAGCAGCCCTGCGGCCACTCCCTCGCCTGGGTATGCGGCTTCTTGGAGGCCTTGCTTGCTCCGAGGCTGCCAGCCGAGGGGAAGTTGTTACTGCTCCCACTCAGGCATGCTGGCATCTCCTAGGGGCTGGCACCTCAGAGAGACTGGCTGAGCTTACAAGCTAAGAGCGAGCTGCCGCCCCCTCTGCCCCACCGCTTGCCAAGACAGCGGCTCAGCAGCGGCCCAGGGTCAGGCTTGCTGCTGCAGTGTGTGTGTGTGTGTGTGTACAACTTTGAAGTTTTGCTAAAAGGCACAAAATAATCACTTATTGTTTTTTGGCAGGTTTTTAATTTTTTTTTTTTTTTTTTTTTGGTAAACGGATCTCCTCCCTGTTGGGAGAAGAAAAACCCAACCACCAAACAAACCCCTCACAACAATGCCGTTCTCTCTCTGGGACCAATTTCCAGACTGCACAGCAGTCCTGACAAGGTCAACAAGCTGGAGCGGTAAGCGGAAGATCTTTATCTATGTGGGAAATAGGAAAATCATTTGACTGATAAAAGGAAATACAATAAATAGCATCTAAATTCCTGGCTGCATTCCCTGGGGCCCCTCCTCTGCCGGAGAAAGTGAGCGGGGCAGGATACACGTGCTGCTCCAGCAGGTTTAAAAATAGCATGCAGCACACAGCCCTTTCTTACCTTCCAGAAAGACTTCATTACCGGATTCTCAGCCCCGAGCCTGCAGAGCTGCTGCTGACGCTTTCTTCTCCCTGCACTGGGTTTTTCTTTTTTGGAAACGTTAAGGCAATGTCTGTGATACATTTTACTCACGGGCCAGCTCCTGCTCAGCTAGTTTCAATCTGGGCACGTCTCAAGCTCACGTTGAAAGTCCATTGTATTTAATGGGGTGTTAACTCTGTTTATTCTCTGGGACTTGGGCAGTAATTTTACACTCTGCAAAACTAGCAGCTTGAAGTGGTGTGCCTCCCTCCCTATCCCCACCCTGTAGGTCTCAGTCCCCAGGCACCTCTGGTCCTGTTTCCCACCTTCCCTCAGCTCAGGTGGCCATACCTGACCTGGATGGAGCCAGGAAACCTGGGTTCACACCCACTGCAGCCACCCTTTAGCCCTGGTCTCTTGAATCGCTTGGAGACTCAGTTTTCTCATCTGTAAAATGGGGACTCTAATCAGCTCTCGACATATCCCAGTTCCAAAGTGGATAAACATTTGGGGGAGGGGTACCACAAAGACCCCCATTCTGTTACTCCCAACCAGGCCACTTCTATATCACCTTGCAACATCTCCAGACCATCTCTCCACTAAAACCCAGGGTGGTTCATGGTGAAGCCTGCGGATCGGACTGGGTCTTCACTGTGCTGCTCTGATTTTCTGATTCCATTCTTCCTTCTACCTCTCCTAGTGGGCATCCTACTCTCAGGCAGCAGCTTTCTTCTGTCTCCTTTTATTCACTCACATTGCCTGGCCCTAAAAGGTGTGAATAAACAAAAGATGAGGTGGTCCTTTCTAGCTCTGAGTCTCTGGGTCTAGATCAAAATAACTGAAGCACCTGCAGTTTCTAACAAACCAACGTTCTGTATGAGCTATGTCTTAAATTATCCCCACCTGATCTAAAAACTGGATTCTTAGGGACCTTCCAGAATCGCCACTGCTTAGACGCCATCTGGACCTTGGTCCTCTCTCTCCAGGAGCCAGGCTTTCCCCCCTGCATGTCAACAGCTCAGATCTGAATCTCCAGGCCCCTCCTTGCTGGAGTTCCTGATCTCTATTTCCGGCTCCCTCAGGCCTTCTCCATCTGGCATTCTGTAGAATCTTCAAACTCAATTTGTCCAAAATTAAATAGTCTCCCCAAACCCACATTTTCTCCTGCATCTGCCAACCCAGTTAAGAACTCCACTGCCCACTCAAGCCAGAAAGCCTGTCACTCTCCATCCCTCCTCCTCACTCTTTACCTTGCTCCCTCACTGTCCCCCTACATCCCTTCATTCACAGGAACCCCCCTCATTCAGCCATGGAACCTCCTATGAAGTGGTCCTTCTCACCATCCCCAGGCCAAGTTTCTGTAAGGTACTCAGTGTTCAGCTGTCTTCTGAGCTCCTTCAATAGCTCATTGTTTTGTTTTTTTTTTCTTGATTAATTATTGATGATTCTACAGTAGCTCTTCACTGGCCTTAGTCCCTCCTGCTGCCCATCTGTCCTCTCCCCAGCAGACCCCCTTCTGTCCTGCCCACCACTATAAGAACAACCTTTCTGTATCACTCTATTGTAAATTATCATTTTGGTAGTGGCTTTTATTATCTCATTTAAGCCTTGCAATAATTCCATATGATAAGCATTATCCTTGACCTGTTACATGTGAAACTGAGACTTGCTAGGTTAAAGGATGCAAGGTCACATAGCTGTCATACCTTGCAAACAAGGATTTGGTCTGTTTTATATTGCAAAATCCATGTTGAAAACATATAAGGTAGTAGCTCCATGCCTGGCACACAGCAGATGAACCAATGTATTTTTCCTCCCATTTCTCCTTTTTACAGACTTCAGTCTCTTTAGCAAGGTGTGGAGGCCTATTCTGTCATGGCCAGCTTATTTTTCTAAGGCGTTCCCTGTCACTCCCTGTGATCCACCATCACCACCCCCATCAGGCCAGATTCGGCCACTTGTTGGTCCCCCAACTCTCCCTGTTCTTTCTGAACTCTGTCCCTTTGAAATTTTTCCCGCAGTTTGGCAAACCTTTTCTTCCTCCATCTTCCTCATCTGGCAGTAACAGGTCAGCTAGAGCCCACTCTGCGATGCTTTTTCTGATCCCCAGACACAGAATCTGTGGCTCCAGCATTCCTCTTGCCAATACCGCTTGCTGTGTGCACTTTACTTGAATGCTGATCATATTGGAGTATGGTTATTTGGGCCTGTCTCTTCCCACCTTTGTGTCCCTGTGCCTGGCACTGTGCCTAGGACAGAGTGGGCACTCACAGAAAGTGTGTGGATTTAGTTCCATCCCTCATCCTTCCCTATGACTAATGCTTAATTTCAGCTGTTTTGCAAAGGTGAGAACGTTCCCAAAGAATGGTTTGCGTCACCTCCGTTCTCTCTGACTCCTACGCCCACCTCTTCACTGATCGGCTCCTGTGAGGTCATCAGAGACCCCCACGTCCCCAGGTCCCCAAACACTTTCTCGTCTTGTCCTCCCAAGCTCTCAGTAGCATTGGACGCAGATGCCACTCCCCTCTTCAGTCACCCTCGCCTCCTGGCTTCTGGGCATCACAGTCTGCTGTTTTCTTCCTGCCTCTCCAGGCTCTCCTGGTCCCCAGCCGACCTCCAGAGTAGAACCACCTCAGTGCTCTGTCCTAAGCTGTGTTCTCTTCTCTCCCAGCGTTCCTTTCCCAAATGGGCTTGCCTCTTCCCAGAATGCAAAATACTATCTCGATCTTCAGCTCTGAGCTCCAGAGTCAAATACTCAATAACCTCAGTGATTTAATTGAACCACTGAGAGGATTCTTAGGTATCTCAGACTCTCAGTTTTATCCCCCAAACCTTTCCTCCCTCTCTTGGTCCCACTGCTTTCAGTGAAAGGCATAATTATGGGTCCTCTCCCTGGGGTCTTGGGAGTCACTTATCTAGGAAGAAGGTGTCTTGGAAGAGGGATCCAGTTTCAGGAGGTCTGAATATTATGCTTTCCTACCTCTGACACAGGTTTGGGAAAACACCAGATTCTTAAACCTGGTGTTCGTGCCCAGCATCATGTGAGTACCATCCCCCACCCAGACTTTTCAGCCCCATCGTTTATCCTGCAGAAATACCCTTCTGCAGAAAAAGTTTCCTGACCTCTTGCTTTGGTCTGAATGCTTGTATATGTTGAAATCCCAACCCCCCAACGTGATGGTATCTGAAAGTAAGGCCATTGGGAGGTGATTAGGTGTGAAGGAGGAGTCCTTAAGGATGGGGTCAGTGTCCTTATAAAACGGATCCCAGAGAGCCAGAGTTCTCTTGCCTCTTCACCGTGTGGGGACACAGGAAGAAGACACATCTATGAACAGGAAGTAGGCCCTCACCAGCCACTGAGCCCATCCTTTCCTTAAACTCGGGCTTCCCAGCCTTGAGAATAAACTTCTATAAGCCACCCAGTCTCTGGTATTTTGCTATAGCAGCTGAAACAGACTGAGATGAATCAAGCCATTCCCCGTCCTTTAAATACACCTTGCAAATGTGCACCTTTGCACCTATTGCTCTCTGTTCCTTTCCATCTAAATCCTCTGCCTTCAGGCCTTTCCAATCCAGCATCTTCTAGAATCTTGCATGTCTGCTCCACCCAATAATGTCTCATCCTTCTCAAAACCCCTCTAGTAACACAGAAAGTTGGTAGACTTAGCGCCCAAAGCCTCACACTGACTGTTAGCTTTCCTGATGCTTGTGTCATGTGTCCTTTGCAGACTGGGTGAAAGGTGAGGACTGGTGAGGTGTCTTGTTCATCGTGTGCCACAGGGCCCAGCCCACTGCCCGGCAACATTACAAGTGGCTAGAACATTGGTGCTGAAACCCTCCTTGCGTGGTCTCATCTATCCTGACATTCCCCTAAGTGTGATACAGAGCTATCCATTTTATTTGCTTGGGTATTCTCTATTTAAAAGATGCAAATTGTATCCAGCTCCCTCCAGTTTATCTCCATGAGGTGCTGAGGACAGGCAGAGATGGATAAATTGCAAGAACAGCTTTAGGAGACTGCCTGGGCTTATGCAGCAGCAAAATGAAAAAGGCCCCGGGCTCCAATCTCAGCTCAGCCACTGACCATCAGGTTTGGCTGTTTCACCTCTCTTTCCTCGGTTTAATCATCTGTAAAATTGCTGAGCGATCATTGGGTATCTGCTTGAGCAGAGGAGTCCTAAAAATCCTAACTCCTCAACCTAAAAATCCCATTTTCCCTAAAAGCCCTCATTGTGGTGAGCGTTCCCAAGCTCACCTCCCAAGAGAGGCAGGGGTGCCCACCTGAGCCCCCTGCCTTGGGGACCTGCCCCCTTAAGGCTCTGTCTTCATTCTATTGAGTTACACAATAACCCTGAGAGAGAGGCGTTTTTAGGCTCCATTTGGCAAACCAGGAAATGAGACCCAGAGAAGGTTTCCCTGAGCCCAGCCAGCATGTCACAGGACTCCAGGGGTGTCACTCACTCCACAGCCTGTGTGCGCGGTGTTTTCCAGGAGCATTATCCATCAGTGAGTCTCAGACTTCAATGTTTGAATCACCCGGGGATCTTGTGAAAACAGATCTTGATCCCATCACTCTGAGGGGCGGCTCCAGATTCTGTGTTTCTAACAAGCTCCCAGGTGATACACCTGCTGCCTCGCCTCTGAACCCCGCTGTGAGTCACCAGGTAGTATACAACCTGCGCAGCTGTACCTGGCAGCCCTGCCAAAATACAGCTCAAAAGCAGCAGAGCCGGTACTTCACTTTAAGTCTTTTGACTCAAAGTCCAGGGCAGTCTGTGAGCCAGGACTTGGTGAAAAACCCCTCTGCTCTGGGCCCAGGGGTTCCTGGAGAACTAGAGAAAGCTTGACAAGGAAAGACTTACTAAAAAGGACCTCATTGCTGCCGTCCCAGTCAGGAGTCCTTGGCCGGGGCCCCTTGGAGCTGGCACAGATAGATGTGTGCAGAGGTGGGGGCCCTGTGGGGACAAGGAGCAGTCAAGGGGCTGCATGCCTGGCCTCACGGGGGTGTGGGGCTGGGAGGAATGAGGACCAGCAGCTGGACTCCCAGTCTGCAGCTCCCGGGGCGGTGATGAGCAGGGCATTCTTCAGTTCTCCGTCCAGGTGCTGAGAGGTGGGGATGATGCTTGCAAGCAGAGAGAGGCACTGAGCTGCAGCCTGGGAAGCCTGCATTCCCAGGATCCTCCCCACCGCAGCCGAGCTGGCTCAGGGCCTGTTTCCATTTGCTGGGGAACAGCCGGACATTTTACAGAGAACCCTGTGCACATGGGGGCTCCTTCTGAGAGGCACAGATGCTCCCTGGGTCTGGAGTCTCAGCTCGGGCCACCATCATGACATAATATCCTGGGCAGGCTTTGTAAACTCTAGCTGCTAAGTCACTTCAGTCGTGTCCGACTCTGTGTGACCCCATGACGGAAGCCCACCAGGCTCCCCCGTCCCTGGGATTCTCCAGGCAAGAACACTGGAGTGGGTTGCCATTTCCTTCTCCAATGTGTGAAAGTGAAGTCGCTCAGTCATGTCCGACCCTTAGCGACCCCACGGACTGCAGCCTACCAGGCTCCTCCATCCATGGGATTTTCTAGGCAATAGTACTGGAGTGGCTTGCCATTGCCTTCTTAGAGATCTGTGCAAATGCCAGGAGTGCTGGGGTGGGAGGTGGGTCTGCAGTGAGGCGCAGTGGGGGAGGACCTAAGAGGAGCAAGGGTGAAAGAAGGGTTTCTAAGGAGAAACCAGGGAGGCCCTGGGGAAAACCGGCAGAAGAGAGGTTGGTGAACAGACAAACAGAGGAGAGGACAGAGGGAACAGCCGATTTGCAGGTGGGGTGAGTGCGTACCAAGTTGCTTCCGTCGTATCTGATGATTTATGACTCTATGGACCGTAGTCCACCAGGCTCTTCTGTCCATGGGGATTCTCCAGGCAAGAATACTGGAGTGGGTTGCCATGACCTACTCCAGGGGATCTTCCCAACCCAAGGATCGAACCTGCATCTCTTGTGTCTCCTGCATTAGCAGGTGGGTTCTTTACCACTGGCGCCACCTGGGGAGCCCCTTGCAGGTGGGGCCTGGGGCTGAACACTGCCCTGCCACTCACCAGCTTCAGGCACATATCTGCAGTTCTGGGAGCCTGCTTTGCCTCGTGTGTACATGGGGACAATGCAGCCACAGAGACTGGGGCATGTCTCGGGTTACTGGGGGTGTACATGTTCATAGCACAGTGTATGTGGGTTGATGCCAAGACTTGGGTCATGTGTGGCAGCTTGCTGAGCACTGAGCAGGGGCTGTGAATCCTGCTTGGCCTGGAGTCGCGCACTGGCCTTGCACAAACACCTTTCACTTTCAGGGCCTTGGTTCCCCGTGTGCATAGTGGGGAGGGTTAGGCATGAATGGCCCGCAAGTATCCTTCTAGCCCTGGGCCTGGGCTCCAGATGGCTGCACGTTCTGTCCAGCAAGGCCTGAATTGGGCATCTATTCTGAGGCTTTGTTCTCTTCAACAAGGCTAAGCTGGCAGAGGTCTCCAGGACTGAGGTGAAGGGCCTAAACCTCCACTGAGGCTGAAGCCTGAAACCAGTGACCATTCGGAAGCATCTCTCCTCCAGGCAGGGGTCCAGGGCTACCTGGTCACCAGATGCAGGGCTAGATGGAGCAAGAGCCTGGCAGGGCTATTTCTGGGCAGCCTGGTGAGTCCTGTGGGCATGGTCTCAAGGCTCCACTTCACCGTCTTGACTCCCGTCCACAGGCAGGCCAACCAGGGAGATATAGTGGCTTCTGCATCCAATTCAGAGCAGTCACGCTGGAGAAAAAAGGATTAAGGACAGAAAAGAGGCCGATGTGGTCTGCCAGGCTGATTGGGATAGAAGGCACATCCACAGAGAACACAGATGGGGATGTGGGAAATAAAACTCACTGGCCCAAACCCAGAGAATGGACTTAGAGGCATGAGGTGCAGCGGGAAGCGAGGCTTTGAGGACAGTGTTGCAAGATGGGGTGTCTCGTGGGCAGGCACAGCCAGAGTCCTTACAATGGGTTCCTCATCCTCTCGGCATGCAAGCCCCTCCCCCAGCTCCTCATTGGCCAAGTACAAAGGGTTAACAATCTTCCAAATATCACCTGGATTTATTATTCTCCCCGCACACTTCTTCCCATTCTTATGTCTTGAATTCACCAATAGAATGAGTCAGTGCCAAAATCCTAGGCATTCCACTCCCCTTTTGTTTGGATTTTCCCACGCAAGTACCCTAATGGCTATTATATCAGCAGGCTGTCACTCTAGGCTAGCTGTCCTTGAAAATGGACTACTATAAATTTTTATTTCTTACAGAGAGACCAAGGCACAGCGACTCAAGTTTTCATGGGAGCAGGTACCAGATCTGTAACCAGCACTGTGTCTTCTCTCGGCCACTCAGTCTCTTCTAGAACAGGCCATACAGATGCTATTTCAGACTACAATTGTTTCCATCTTCTGATTCTGACTCTCTCCCAGGACAACCCTTCTGAAATTGAAAGCCAATGTACCTGTCCCCCAGAGTCGGCCAGCTGCTGGGAGAAACATCCTGCTTCCTCAACCATGTTGCCCCACTAGGGTTGCTAGATTTCGGGGGAAAAAAATATTGCTTAATGAACACAGGACACCCAGTTAGATTTAAATCTCAGATAAACAACGAATAACTTTTTAGTGTAAGTACATCCGATGCAATGTTGAGGACAAGCTTATACTAAAACTACCTTGTTTCTCTGAGATTCAGATTTAACTGAGTGTCTTGTATCTAGAAACCCTACCTACCCATCTCCCAGGCCATTCTGCCCAACTCTCTCTGTGGGGGTGCTGTGAAGTTTCAAGAATATCAAGGGTCTCGCTTTTGTTCAAAGGGTGACTTTATTGAGCAGTCTCTAGCACTCTGCCCTGCCTCTGCCTCACTGCCAGCAGGCTCCCCTCCTGTAGGCCTGTGTGTGGTTTGTGTTGGAGCAGGGAGCGTCCTTCTCTGCCGCAATTGTGTTTATTGTCTCAGCGGCTCAGCTCAGGCTCCAGGTGTGCGCTTGCCCTCTTGATTCCCTGCTCGCGCTATTCTTGACCGCTGCTCAGCCACTTTGCCTTTGGTTGCTGGGCTCCTAGAACACAATTTATTCCTTTCTTCCCCGCAAAGTGGGAGTTCTGGGAAGGGAGCCAAGGATTTGAGAAGGACCTCCGAAAGACGGAGTTCCCTGCGCCCGGCCCGCCTCCCCAAGGCTGGCCTCACACCTGTGGAATGGGTGTGCTCAGCTCCATGCCACAAGCGGGGGCTCCCAGAGTCTCACAGAACTGCTCTGCTGAAGAAGGAGGTAACCAAGAATCCCAACCTTGACCCCAAAGGGTGTATGTTAAGTGCCTACTCTCTGCCAGCAGAAGGTTCAGTTAGCACCTCCATCCACTCTAGGACTACAGAGGGGACAGGCCAGTGAGGCCCCTCTGCAAGGACAGAGGTGGGTTGAACACAGACATCACACACAACTCCCAGAAGCCAGTCCATACATATGACAGACCTCTCCCAGATTCCTCCTCCACTGGGCCTGGGCCTGTGTTCCCCCGTGGCCTACTGAGTGAAGGATCTTTATGAAAGTGATTTAGCAGGAAGTTCTCGAGGAGAAAGGCAGAGCAGAGGAATGGGGAAGTGGGACAGGGAAGCAAAGAGAAAGAAGCCGAACAAGAGCATCAGTTTAGCGGAAGTCACACAGAGGGTCACTTTGGCCCATTCCCTTGGGACAACCTCAGAGTTGTCCCAGTCAGGAGCAAAGAGAGCTAGGGTATTGATACTTCTGCATGGCCAGTCCTTGGGGGACACAAATTTCCAGGCACTTCCTGTTCGGGGTGGTTACAGGCAGAGTGTATTTTCTGTTGGGCAATCCTCCAACAGAGAGAGGGTGTGAAGGCCCAGGGGTGGGCAAAGGCAGGGGAAATGTGGAGGGAAGGTTGCGGGGGTATGGGGTCACGCAGAAGTAGGGGGTTTCGGTCAAGAGAACGGGGGAGGGGAAGGTTAGGGAGGGCTTCCCTTTGGACAGTCCACTCAAAGCTCACCTCCCAGTCTGTTTCCCTCAGAAAAAACCTACCCTGACATTTTGAGTAACCCTCAGCACTGGCACCCCACCCCTGGAATTCTCCAGTTCCTAAGCTATTACCGTAGTAACAATAAGCCCATTGTGCACACTTCCTGACTAATCCCTTCCGTGTGGGCTGGAGGAGAGAGGGGCAGGCCCAGGGACTGAAGGCCCATCTAGGCCAGGAATTAAGGCTGGGCCATCTGGTGAGGTCAGGTGTGGGAAAGACCCTGGCTCACAGGCCCGGCCCTGCCATCCCACCTGCTCTAATGCAGTTGGTTTCCAGGTTCTGCTCCATCACAGCCAAAATCTGCTTCTGACTGCGTGTGTTAGTTGCTCAGTCATGTCCAACTCTGCAACCCCAAGGACTGTGGCCCACCACACTCCTCTGTCCATGGGATTCTCCAGGCAAGAACAATGGAGTGGGTAGCCATTCTCTTCTCTAGGGGATCTTCCCAACTCAGGGATCTAACCTAGGCCTCTGGCATTATAGGCAGATTCTTTACCGTCTGAGCCACCAGCGTTCTGACTAGAACTGCAGAAACCTAAGGGTACTCCCTGAGCATGCACGGTGCCCAAGATCCTGTGCTAGGCCCTTGCATTCCTCATTTCATTTTCCCTCATGTCCAGCCCCACAATGTGGCTATTAGAGTCTATTATTCAGATAAGGAATCCAAAGGTCACAGAGATTCAGCGGCTGATTGATTGGAATGTGCACGATTGCTGAGTGACGATGTCATGTCTAAATCCAGGCTCCTGGACTCCTCAGCTGGACATCAGTCTGCATCTCCAAGGTCCTGTCTCCAGGAATGCACACTGGAGTCAGTAAGAGGTAGAGTGGCCAAGCTTGGGCTAGATGGGCCAGGCCTCGTGTGTGCCTTGGCACCAGCAAAGCAGGGCATGCCCCAGATGAGAAGTTTTGGAGAAATGATCCATTTTTGAAAAATCATTGTAGAGTCATAGTGGAAGAACTCAGACCATGGCAGGACTTCTTACTCTTATTTTGTGATTTAGGATTAGCTTTATTTTAATTTGTGATTTGTAAGTGGAGGGGGCGTACATTTTATCCTTTTCTCCAGGCTCCCATAAATAAAGGTCTTCATCTGACCCTGCATAGGTCTGGAGAAGACTCTTGAGTGTCCCTTGGACAGTAAGGAGATCAAAACCAGTTAGTCCTAAAGGAAATCAACTCTGCATATTCATTTGGAAGGACTGATTGAAGCTGAAGCTCCAGTACTCTGACCACCTGATGTGACGCGCCAACTCATTGGAAAAGACCCTGATACTGGGAAAGATTGAGGGCAGGAGGAGAAGGGGGTGACAGAGGATGAGATGGTTGGATGGCATCACCAACTCAATGGACATGAGTTTGAGCAGGCCGTGGGCAGGTCCTGCAGGGAGGAGCTGCTTCCTGGTCGCTATGGCCCATGTGTTAACTTACCGAAGACAAACTGTGCACCTTCCGCCCGCCAGGCCCTGTGCACTGCACCACACAGGGGATACAGTTGTTTCTACTTCCTTACCTGGTGCTCTTGGAGACAACGACACACACTGATGTGCTTTGTAGACTGTAAAGTGCTGTGCACTCACTTCCCAGATCCATAGGCCTTCCTCCTCTCCACCTCTTCTGACAGGAAGCCACTCCAGGACCAGACAGGATCACACGATCACACCACCTTTGAACATACAAGACCCCCTCCTGTGGCTGCTGATGGCCTCTGCTGAGTATGACAGAGGTCTACTCAAGCTTTCTGGGGAGGAAAGATCAGTCTGCTGGCCCAGCACCCAGCCCAGGCCCACATACATGGCAGCCACTCAGGAAATGTTGGTTCAAGTTTTCAGAATTGAATTGACCTCAGTCACTCCAGAACCATCGGGGGTCATATTTTTCTAGGGGAGTTCCCTGGCTGGATTCTGATTGTCTTCTTGCTTCTTTCTTGAGTGTGTGTTCCATACCTGCTCCCATTCCTCGCTTCCCACCTGGTTCCCATGCCCCCCTTTCTGGCCCCGAGTCAGTCTCCTTTCTGGTAGACTGTGGTCCCGCCAGCTTCTCCTTCTTGCCTGAGGCTCCATTCCCTTGTATTACCCACAAGGGGACAGAACATGTGTTTTGGAATCTAGGCCCCTTCATTTACTAACTGGGCAAGTCAGACAAGCCGTTTCCCTATCCAGATCTCAGTTTCCCTATCTGTAAGATAGGGAGAATGTGTTGTTGGGATTATTTGAACAGAATAACATATGCAAGTTGCCTGGCACATAATTAAAGTTTAAAATATCTTTCCCCATAGGACCTCTCTGGTGATCCAGTGGTTAAGAATCTGCCTTCCAATGAAGAAGACATGGTCCAGATCCCTGGTCGGGAAACTAAGATCCCACGTGCCTAGCAGCAACTAAGCCCATTCACCACAACTGCTGAGCCCGTGTGCCAAGAGCCTGTGCTCCACAACAAGAGAGCAGTAGCCCCCACTCGCTGCAACTAGAGAAGGCCTGCAAGCACATGGCAGTGAAGACCCAGGGCAGCCAAAAATGACAAATAAATAAATTAAATACTTTAAAAATAAATAAATAAAAATATCTCTCCCACTTAACAAAATCTTGTTACTTCTTTCCTTCCTTCTATTTGTTCTAGTAATGCTTATTAAGCACTTGCTTTCTACTAGAGACAATGAAAGGAAGACATACTGCCAAGTGCACGCATGCTCAGCCGTGTCTGACTCTTCACGCCCCCATGGGTGATAACCCTCAGGCTCTTCTGTTTGTAGAATTTCCCAGGCAAGAATACTGGAGTAGGTTGCCATGACCTCCTCCAGGGGATCTTCCTGAACCAGGGATCAAACCTGCATCTCCTGTGTCTCCTGCATGGGCAGGTGGATTCTTTAACATTGAGCCACCTGGGAAGCCCCGGGAAGACATAGTACCTGCCCTTAAGAACTGTAGAAGGGGTGAGAGAAAAATGAACAGAACCACATGCTCTGAATAGAGAGGAGGGTCCTTAGGCAGCTCGGAAAGTCTTCCTGAGAAGGTGAGGCCCGGAGAGTCCTGGACAGTCAGGAATCTCTAGGTAAGGATGCGCTGATAATCAGGGGAGGTTTCCAAGTCAACCAGGGAGGCTCAAGATTCAGGACATCTTCCAAAATTCCGTATCAATTCTGAGTCATAATTTTGTATTATTTTTCTTTCAGGGCCCCCAAATTATATAAGATTCAGTCTTGCTTAAATGTGTCTCAACCATCTGTTGGAAAGCCTGATCTGCCTTTCTGGGGACTCTGCCAGATATGCCATCATCCTCACCTTCTCTGCTTTCAGCACTCTTAGGGTGTTGCTCCCTCAGCCCTAGCCCCTAGCAGGACATCTGTGGGTGAACAGGGTAGGGCTTCTGCTTCCTGACTGGGTGGGGCTCTGTGACACCCAGTGGACTGTGGTGAGTTCCCTGAGGGTGAGGGTTCTTCCCCTTGCACCCGGAAGGCGTTGCACATGGTAGGTCTCAGGGAGCTCCCATGCCTATGGCCTCCCTGGACTGAGAGCCAGGCTGGGCATGAGTTGGCCTGGCTGCCAAGAATGACTGAAACCTAGTGGTGGGCCTGAACAGGGCTTCTTTGGACAGAGGTGCATCCTCCTTCCCAGGTGTCCTAGTGGTGCTAGTGGTAAAGACCCTGCCTGCCAATACAGGAGATGCAGGAGATGTGGGTTCAATCCCTGGATCAGGAAGATCCCCGGAGGAGAGGATGACAACCCATTCTGGTATTCTTTCCTGGAGAATCGCATAGACAGAGGAGACCTGCTGGTTAAAGTCCATAGGATCGCAAAGAGTTGGACACAACTGAAGCCACTTAGCATGCATCCTCTTACCAGGTCGCTGTGTTAGTGGAAAGCCTGGATACAATGGCAGGCAAAACCTTTTACATTCTGGTGGCTGGGATGAAAAAGAAACTTTTAAACAATTTGGACCTATAAAGTGAAGCTTAAATGCGTGGGGGTGGGGAGTGGTGAAGATAGTGAAGAGGTTGTGCTTAGCTAGGAGCTTCTGTATCAATTATGAATCTCTTCCAGTTTCTAACCTGATCTCCCAGGATTGGCCTACTTGGTTCCCCTAGTTGGTTGGAGGAGGCCCAAGTCCCCAGCAATATGCTTGATCCTACCAGGTCCAGGAGCTCTGGGTAGGGTTTAAGTGTTAGGTGGGCCCAGGGCAGCATTGCCACCTCCAGCAGCTGCCAGCATTCATCCAGCCTTACAAGTGCAGAGCCAGAGCAGACTGGGTCATCATGGTCTGGTGGGCATCCCTGCCCCAGGGGCCAGCCCAGGAGCCTCCCAGGAACAGTGACACACAGGTGAAGTCACAGCCCTGGGGGCCATTAAAGGCAAATCCCTGAGCTTTCAGCTAATTACATAGGGCAGAAATGCACAGAAGCTGTCCACCCACTCATTAAAACCCGGCACAGTCCTTACTTGCTTCCTTCCTTCCTGAATAATTGAATAATTTATTCAAAAGGCCATTAGGGCCCCTACCCCTTTCCTGATACTTGTTGAAGGCAGCAGGGGGTTGGGATGAAGCAACCTTGAGTTGGTCAAGTGAAGTGGCAGCCACTGGGGTCAGGAGATTGGCTATACACAGAGGAACTGAGCAATAACATATTGTGGATGGTGGGAGGCAGATTTCTTGCTATTGGAGAAGGAAGTTGCAAATATGAAAAGGGAAGAAGCTAGAAACTCCGGTGGTGGATTAGAAATAGAGTTGTTGGTATGACTTATAGTTTTCAATATATGGATACAGAAATAAATATAAAAGTAAGTACACACACAAATATTCTCTAGTTCTGGCCACTGACAGGGCCTGGAAACAGCACCCCCCACCCAAACAAGAGCAATGAGCAAACCTGGAACCCAGGTATGTTTCTTTTTTTTTTTTCTTTCTTAATGTTTATTTTATTTTATTTCTTTTATTGGAGGCTAATTATTTTACAATATTATATTGGTTGGTTTTGCCATACATTGACATGAATCCGCCCCGGTGTACATGAGTTCCCCCTTCCGAACCCCCCTCCCAACTCCCTTCTCCCCTTATCCTCCCTCTGGGTCATGCCATTCTCCACTGAAAGAAACCAGGGCTCCTTGGAGAAATGGCTACTCCCAAGGCTGAGGCATGGGAAGTAGTTAAACAGCTGAAACATCTTACAGTTTCAGTTGGAAAGTACTCAAAGAATGATGGGGACGTGTCAAAAGAAAATGAGATAATATCCGGAATATATAAAGAACTTCTACACTCAACAACAACAAAACAAACAATCCAATTAAAATATAGGCAAACAACCTGAATAGACTTGCTCCAAAGAAGATACACAAATGTCCAACAGTTACCTGAAAAGATGCTCAGTGTCACTAATCATTCAGTTCAGTTCAGTTCAGTTCAGTCGCTCAGTCGTGTCCGACTCTTTGCGACCCCATGAATCACAGCACGCCAGGCCTCCCTGTCCATCACCAACTCCCGGAGTTCACTCAGACTCATGTCCATCGATCTGGTGATGCCATCCAGCCATCTCATTCTCTGTCGTCCCCGTCTCCTCCCGCCCCCAATCCCTCCCAGCATCAGAGTCTTTTCCAGTGAGTCAACTCTTCGCATAAGGTGGCCAAAGTATTGGAGTTTCAGCTTCAACATCAGTCCTTCCAATGAACACCCAGGATTGATCTCCTCTAAAATGGACTGGTTGGATCTCCTTGCAGTCCAAGGGACTCTCAAGAGTCTTCTCCAGCACCACAGTTCAAAAGCATCAATTCTTTGGCGATCAGCTTTCTTCACAGTCCAACCCTCACATCCATACATGACCACGGGAAAAACCATAGCCTTGACTAGACGGACCTTGGTTGGCAAAGTAATGCCTCTGCTTTTTAATATGCTGTCTAGGTTGGTCATAACTTTCCTTCCAAGGAGCAAGCGTCTTTTAATTTCATGGCTGCAATGAGCATCTGCAGTGATTTTGGAGCCCAAAAAAATAAAGTCTGACACTGCTTCCACTGTTTCCCCATCTAATTCCCATGAAGTGATGGGACCAGATGCCATGATCTTCGTTTTCTGAATGTTGAGCTTCAAGCCAACCTTTTCACTCTCCTCTTTCACTTTCATCAAGAGGCTTTTTAGTTCCTCTTCACTAATCATTAGGGAAATACAAATCAAAGCTACAATGAGATTCTGTCCCACTGGGATTAGGATGGCTACTATGAAAAAACCAAAATAGCAAGTATTGACAAGAATGTAAAGAAATTGGAACACTTTTGGACTGTCCGTGTAGCTGTTATGGAACACAGCATGGTGATTCCTCAAAAAATTGAAAATAGAGTTACCATATGATCCAGAAATCTCACTTCTGGTATATACTCAAAAGCATTGAAAGAAGGGGACTCAGAGAAATATTTGTACACTTACGTTCATAGCAACATTATTCACAATAGCCAAAAGGTGAAAGCAACTCAAATGTCCCACTGATGAGTGGATGGATAAACAAAAAGTGGTCATACATCTGGTGGGGTATTATTCATCCTTAAAAAGCAAGGAAACTCTGACACATGCAATAGCATGGATGGACCTTAAAGACAAGGTGTTAAGTGAAAGAAGTCAGTCATAAAAGAACAAATACTGTATTATTTCATTTATAAGAGGTGCCTAGAGTAGTCAGAGCCAAAGAAATAGGAGAATGGTAGTTTCCAGGGGCTGAGAGAGTAGGAAAAAGGGAGTTATTGTTTGATGAGGACAGAGTTTCAATTTTATAAGATGGAGTTTGGGGGACTTCCCTGGTGGTCCAGTGGCTAAGAATCTGCCTGCCAGTGTAGGGAACACAGGTTCAATCCCTGGTCCAGGAAATAAGATTCCAAATGCTGCAGGTCAGCTAAGCCAATGAACCACAACTACTGAGCCCAGGCTCTAGAGCCTGCGAACTGCAGCTACTGAGCCCATGAGCCCCAGAGCCTGTGCTTCACAACAAGAGAAGCCACCACAAGGAGAAGCCCGCGCACCGCAACTAGAGAAAGCTCGTGTGCAGCAACGTGGAGCCGCACACCCCAGCAAAGACCCAGCGCAGCCGAAATCAAATACATGTTTAACAAAGGAACAGCAATTAAAAAAAAGAGTTCTGGAGATTAGTGGTGATGATAGTGGCACAACAATGCAAATGCCCTTAATGCCAGTGAATTTTACACTAAAATATCTAAGAGGATACATTTTATTTTATGTGTGTTTTACCACAATTTTTTAAAGAAAAATTTAAAAGAATTTTAAAGGACACAGAAATCAATTTGAAGCACTCCAAATTCCCAGATCTGGGACAATTTGAGCATCAAAATAAATACTGATTACAGTCCATCAGACTGTATTCATTCAAAGAAATAAATCAGTAAACAAGTGGGGAGAAGAGAAGTCTCCTCCTTAGAGGAGAATGCCAACTAATAAATGTAGAGGGAATAATGAAATTAGAAAAACCAGATTTTGCAGCCATTATAGAGACATTTGATGTGAGCAAGACTCATTCATGGATGTTAAAGTTATCAGGTGAAATTATCTGGAGGAACAGAATATTTACATAATCTCTAACTCTCTCTCCACAAAATATTTACTTGTTCTTATTAATTAATTTAGCAGTGGAGAAGCCTGGCAGATGCCATCTTAACCAAGTGTTAAAAGTTAATGTCACCAGTAATGGGACAAGTGGACCAGGTGCCACTCATCAGCATACAGAGGGAAGAACACAGCATCACTTCTGTGACATTCCTGCCAAAGGTGAATAATATCAGATAAACTCACCCTGAGAGACATTCTACAAAATAACCAGGCTGTAATCTTCACAAGCGTCAAAGTCATGAAAGTGAAGATTGAGGGGCTGTCTCAGACTGAAAGAGGCGAAAGATACCTGATAACAAAAACGCAACATGTGATCATGGGTTGGACCTTTCTGATACAAAGGACAGTATCGGGATAATTGTTGAAACTGAATCTGTAGCTTAGTTGGTTGTATTATAATATCCTGACTTCCCTGGTTTTAATGTGGTTTTGTGAGAAAAATAAGCTCTCTTTCTTTTTCTTTCCTCCTTTGCTTCCTTCCTTCTTTCCCTCCACCCTCCTTCCCTCCCTCCTTTCTTTCTTCCTCTCTTTCTTTTTACCAGTGCATCTACTCTGTTACCCACTTGTGAAAACATACTCAACCAAATTACAGTAAGTCCGCTACATACAAATGAGTTCCTTTCCAAGAACATATTCGTTAAGTCCAGTTTGTTCATAAGTCCAGCAAAGTTAGCCTAGGTACTCGACTAACACAATCAGCTATATGCCACCATACTATAATGGGGTTGTAATACTTTTCACACAAATAATACATAAAAAGCAAACAAACACAAAAATAAAACATTTTTAATCTTACACTACAGTGCCTTGAAAAGTACAGTAGTACAATACAGCAGCTGGCGTGCAGGGTCTGGAATCAAGTGTACAGGCAAGAAGAGTTCCTGGATAGAGGAGCAAGAGGAGGTGGGCGATGGGAGAGTACTACTGTACTCTATCCAGTTGTTATTTAGACGCTAAGTTGCATCTGACTCTTGCGACCCCATGGACTGTAGCTCACCAGGCTTCTCTGTCCGTGGGATTTTCCAGGCAAGAATACTGGACTGAGTTGCCATTTTCTTCTCCAGGGGATCTTCCCAGACCAGGGATCAAACCCTTGTCTCCTGCATTGGCAGGTGGATTCGTTACTACTGGGCCACCAGGGAAGCCCACTCTATACAGCACTGCACAGTAAAGTACACAAAAGCACTACCACTTTCAGAGATTGCATGCACATGGCAGCGGACACCAGACACGTGAACTATCTTACATGACTGGACACGCAGACACACACTGAGATCTTTGAAAGTTTGCAACGTGAAGGCTCATATGTAGGGGACATCCTGGAAGTGCTTATGTCTACCAAATACTGTCCTATATGTTCTGCATGTAGGACAATATTTAAGCAGTTTTGTTTGTAATGGATCCTAATTAGAAATTACTTGTATAAGTCTAAGCAGGGTGCCATAACAGAATACCATGGACGGGGTGACTTTAACAACAGAAATGGATTTTCTCACAGTCCTGGAGGCTGGAAGTCTAAGGTCAAGGTACCAGTGGGGTTGGTTTCTGATGAGACCTCTCTCTTCAGCTTACAGACTGCCAGCTTCTGTTTTCACCTGGCCTTTCCTTTCCACTTCTTCTCCCTCTTCTTATAAGGACACCAGTCCTGTTGGATTAGGGCCCCACCCTGGTGATCTCTTTTAACCCTAATAACCTCCTTAAAGGCCCAATTTCCAAATACAGTCATGTTGGTAGTTAGGGATTCAATTCATGAATTTTGGCAGGACACAATTCATTCTCTAACAGTACCCAAGTGCCCATTAACAATGGAATGCATGAATAGCAGCATGTTTATTCAGTGGAATACTGCATGGCAATGAGAATGAACTACTAATGCACACAACAACATGGATGAATTTCACAGACAAAACACTGAGCAAACATTTCAGACAGAAAAGGACACATACTGTATGCTTTCATGCATATGAAAGTCAAAAACAAGCAAAGCTAATCTATGGTAAAGTTGTTTGAATAATAGGAGTAGTAAGTTTGCCTCAAAAGAACATGAAGAGACTCCTGGGGTACCAAAATGTTCTGGGCCTCAGGCTGAGTAGTGATTACATAGCTGTTTACACATGTAAAAATAAATGAAGCTGAAACCATAGAAGCAACCCAAGTGTCCATTGACTAACGAATGAATAAGCAAACCATGGTTACACTTATGGGGCAGTTTTATTCCACCTTAAAAAGGAGGGAAATTCTGCAGTGCGCTGCAACACGGATGAAACTTGAGGACATGCTAAATGACAAGAAAGGACAGGTACCGTTTGATTCCACTGCTGTGAAGTTCCTAGAGTACTCAAAAGCGTAGAGATGGAAGGTAGATGGTGGTTGCCAGGGGCTGGGAGGACAGGGAAATGGGGAGTTATTGCTTAATGTGTGTAGAGTTTCAGTTATACTTGATGAAACAGTTATGGAGATGGGTGTAGTGACATTCAGTTCAGTTCAGTTCAGTCACTCAGTCGTGTCCGACTCTCCGTGACCCCATGAATCACAGCACACCAGGCCTCCCTGTCCATTACCAACTCCCGGAGTTCACTCAAACTCATGTCCACAGAGTCGGTGATGCCATCCAGCCATCTCATTCTCTGTCGTCCCCTTCTCCTCCCGCCCCCAACCTTTCCCAGCATCAGAGTCTTTTCCAGTGAGTCAACTCGTCTCATGAGGTGGCCAAAGTATTGCAGTTTCAGCTTTAGCATCATTACGAATATATTTAATACCACAGAACTATATGCTTAAAATGCTTAATATAGAAATTTTTATGTATTTTATCACAATGAAAAAAATTGGAGAAAAAAAATCAGTCAGACTGTAACATAAGATGTATACAGTTTACTATATAAAGATCATATCTCTTACTTAAAAAAACTAAAAAAAATATGGAGGGTAATGAGCTGAAATATGGTGAGAATGTATGGTATGGAGAGAAAATAGGGGAGGGCGTGGGAAAAGGCTGGAAAGAGACAGACCCTGGTTCTAGGTCCTTGTAGGGTTTGGATTTTTTTTCCTTATAAGGAGTTTAGATTTTTTCCCCAAGAATAAGAAACCATCAGAAAAGGTCTAAGCAGGAAGTGACATGGTCCTGTTGTATTTTAAAGACCTTTCTGGCTACAAAGGGCTCAGCAGACTTGATGGGCAGGAGTGGAGGCAGGAAGCTCCATCCACATTAGCTCCTGTGGTCGCAGCCAAGGATGACAGAGCCTTGGCCCAGGCAGGTTCCAGAATCATGAGAGTTGTTGATGAATTGTTAGTAGGATGAGAGAGAGGCAGGAGTCCCGGAGATGCCCAGGCCTTTGCCTCAGGTGACTGGGAGAGGTTTAAGGCACAGGGGAAAAGGCTGTGGGTTCAATCATGATGTGCTGAGTTTGAGGCACCCATAGAACATCCAGGAGGCAGTGAGAAATAAAAGTTTGGTGCACATAAAGAGAACTGGCTCAAATGCCCATCCTAGGGGCAGGTACACAAATGAGGAAAGTGGCTGTGAGCGGAATAGAGTGGTGGAGACTATGGGCGAATGGGGGAAGTGGCGTTTTTGGTGAAGGAGGAAGCTGCCAGCCAGAGCTCATGTAGAATAAAGATCCGGCAGTGCAGACCTACCAAGTGTTCAAGAAAAGGTGGGAATCAGGATTTTGAATATGAAATCTGCAGATGAAAACAACATTTTTAATTGAAGTATACATACAGAAAAGTGCATGAATTCTAAGTGTACAGCTTGAAAAATTATGATAAAGTGAATTCACTTATGCAAATCTGTTGATTTTCAAATGTTTAGCAACTAATTTAAACTTTTTAAAAGATACCACAGCAAGGATTTCTCTGGTGGGCCAGTGGTTAAGACTCCTCTCTTACACTGCAGGGTTGGGGTTCGATCCCTGGTCAGGGAAGTTCCCCTTGCCATGCAGTGTGGCCAAAAAAAGGAAAGAAAGATACTGTAGGCAAAACAGAACACATCTGCGTGAATCTGGGGCTACCATTTTGGAAAATGAGGTGGAGGTTTCAGAAGGAATATGTAGCTGGTCTGTGGAATCAAGGTTGTGGAAGAAATTGAGAAACTGAAAGTGGAGAGCTGGAGGAGAGACAGCTGTGATGGGTCTGGGGACTGCTGGGTCTCACTGAAAGATGTGAAGATAAGAGGAAGCTCCAAGGCCCTTGGGTTCCATGAGGTGACCAGCCATGGCTTAGAGATCTGTGACCGGACCATCCAGGATGGGGCTTCAGAGAAGAGATGGCTTCACACATAGACGAGGAAAGCCTAAAGTGTCATGCTCACTTAGGACCCCCTAGATACCACGGCAGAGTCTAAACGCTGCTCAGGAAAACAGATTAGAGAAATTGATGGTTCTCTGATTTCATTTTCTCTGTTGATGAAAAACAGATGACTTTTACATGGTGGCAGAACAAACAGAAGCTTGAGTATGGACACAGCTGCATCATTGATGCTGTGACTTTTCCCAGCTCTTTCACTTACATCCCTCCACTCACGACTCATTGTGGGGCCAACACCCAGCTCCTTCCCCAAAGTCACACACCATCCAGGGAGGGAGACAGATGAGAAAACAAACAACCCTGTGACCAGGGAGGGATGGGGCCCAAGAAGGCACGGGTCTCAGTTTGAGGTTTTGTGAGGAGGTAAAGACCAGGCTGAGCATCAAACAGTGTCTTTAGAGGAAGAAGAGGAACAGGATGGGGGCATCCTAGGAAGAGGGGACAGTGTGAGCAAAGGCTCAGAGGTGTGAAACAGCTTGGTTGTGTGGGAAACCACAAGAGTCTATAAAGGTTGTGAGTAAGGTTCTGAGTGAAGGGAACTAAGGCAGGGCGTCGGGAGGGGCACTGCTGTGGGACTGAGGCTGTCTCCCGCGGCCCATCCAGAAGGGCCATCTCACTTTCCCACACCTCCTAATCCTTTCTCCTCTTCTCTCCACTCAAGCCAGTCTTTAGACCACAATTCCCTTCCCCATTGTCACGCTTTACCTCCGTCCTAGAAAACCATGTTCCTTGAAGGCCTGGTCCAGGTCACCTACCTGTCTGAATCCCCCACGAGGGCCCCGAATCCCCCACGAGGGCCCTAATCCTTCCTTCCACCTTACCCAGCCCATCACTGAAGAGCTAATCATGGCTCACGCTGGGCCTCTGTTGCTACGGTTCTAACCCTGTAGAGTGTCCATCTTCGCCTCTGACCATGGCACACACAGACGGAGTTTCACTTCCTAGCACAGTGCTAGGCCCATAGCAGAGTTTTTATCTCCTTGCTATATAGGCTTTCTTTAAAAAAAAAAAAAAAGTATTTATTATAATTGGAGGATAATTACTTGACAATATTGTGATGGTTTTTGCCATACATCAACCATAGAAAATATGTAAGAGATTGTTGAACGAGTTGCCAGAGAATACAGGCCTTTGAGTGAAATGACACCCAGTGTCCGCTATTTGAAGAGAGTGCTGAGAATATTGTTTCACAAACTTGGCAGTTGGAAGAATTATGTGGCAGCATTTTTTAAAAGCATAAAACACTGCAGAAAGTGCTCCCTTGGGGGACGACCCCAGGGACATCAAGAAGATTGTGTCTAATGTGAACACAATTTTCCTCTTCCTGTTGACGACTTGTGTTGTGCTGTGAAAAGGCTGCAACCCTGCACCTTTGGGAAGGCGCACTCAGCTGCGGAGATCACCAGGTAGCTCTTTGGGGAAGGGCATTTGGAGGCCCTGGGACTGTACTACAGGGACCAAGTAGGCACTAGGCCCAGACTTCCCTCCACACCAGACTTCTGGAGGAGGGAGTCACACACACCTTGCCCGGGGCATCATCACAGGGTCAGGCTATGTGGATAATTTAGCCTGCCCCACACCTCAGTTTCTTCATCTGTGAAATAGGGCTAATCCCGTTCTACTAGCGCTCTTACAAACAGTGAGATATTGAACATAGAACGCTGAGCTTGCTGACTGGCACTGGCTGATGATCAACAAATACTTCCTTCGCCCACCCTCACCAACTCAGGGAGATGGTGAAGGACAGGGAAGCCCTGCATGCTGCAGTCCATGGGGCCACAAGGAGCTGGAAATGACTGAACAATGAGTCATTCACTGAGCGACTAAACAACAAATGAGTGACTGAACAGCAAGTCTCACAAACACACAGTCTGGACCTGGCCTCTGGAATCATAGCGTTCTAAGGATCACAGGCTGAGTAGCTACTCACATCAAAGTTTTCATGATATCTAGAGCTTTTCCTTTAGCAGGGCCTCCTGGGGCCAGAAAAGTCCTTGTCTTCCTAAGGAAGGGAGTTCAAATGGTGGAAGCAAGTTGGGGAGACTGTTGGCTCAGGGCCTTCCACAGGTGAGCATGTGTGATCACCTCTGATTATGTCACCCCATACCTATCCCCTCATAAGCACCAGTAGCTCCCTGGCCTTTTTGCTATTGTTCAGTCATGTCTGACTCTTTGTGACCACATGGACTGCAGCACGCCAGGCTTCTCTGTCCTCCACTATCTCCCAGTTGACTCAAATTCATATCCACTGAGTCAGCGATGCCATCCTACCATCTCATCCTCTGCTGCCCCATTCTCCTTTTGCCTTCAATCTTTCCGAGTATCAGGGTCATTTCTAATGAGCTGGCTCGTCTCATCAGGTGGCCAAAGGACTGGACCTTCAACTTCAGCATCAGTCCTTCCAGTGCATATTCAGGATTGATTTCCTTTAGGAGTGACTGGTTTGATCTCCTCGCAGATCTCCCTGGCCATTACCCATGGGATAAGATCTCACCTCATCAGCCAGGTTTTCAAGACCCTTGGTGATATAACCACCATCTGCTTTCATCATTCATCCCATGCACATGCCCAGGTCCCCAGCTTTGTGTCTGCACTAAAGCTGTAACCTGGGCCTGGAACACCTTTCCTCCCTCTTAGCTGTTCCCCATTAGCCATCCACCTTCTAGTTTTGGGGTTTCCCTGTGGCTCAGATAGTAAAGCGTCTGCCTGCAATGCAGAAGACCCAGGTTCAATCCCTGGGTCAGGAAGATCCCCTGGAGAAGGAAATGGTGACCCACTCCAGTACTCTTGCCTGGAAAATTCCATGAACTGAGGAGCCTGGTAGGCTACAGTCCATGGGGTCGCAAAGAGTCAGACACGACTGAGAGACTTCACTTTCACTTTCTTTCACTTTTCTAGTTAAAGGCCATCTGGGCCTCTGCTGGAACATAGTTTTCAGTTGTTTGTGTCTGTATTTCAGCTTCCCCACAAGGCCCTCTGCATCTGTGGCAAGGACACACTTCAGAACCCCACTTAGGGCCTGCACAGTGCCACGCTCAATCCCTCCTTACAGATCATGAGAGGCAGAGCTTCTAACCCTAAGCCTGGCCCAGATTGGAACATACAGGTGAGCTGAGGAATAAAAGGTGGGAACACACTGCTCCCGTGGGCTCTCTGAGGGGATTCGGGGGTCCTGCTTGGGGGATGTTCTGTTTTCTTCACTGACACAAAGGCATGTGGCAGTTGCTTACATCTCTCTTTGGCCGCTCTAAGAATGCAAAGATAACTTGTCTATTTCTCATCTGCTGCCACACTCAGATGACCTCCTCTAGCACTGCACCAAAAAGCTACAGTTTGCAAAGTGCCCCAGAGATGCTGCAGGCAGTCCCCAGGTCCCCAGCCCTGTGTCTGGAAACCAGCCTTAGATCACAGGCAGTGGAGCCAGCCAAAGGCAAATGGGTTCATGCCTTTCTCTTTCTGGTCTAGGCCCTCTGTTATAAAGAAGAAAGATGGAGTGATGAGGGAAGCTTTCTGGTGGAGGAATCCACATGTTCCCACTGAAGGAAGAAAATGACCCAGGACAGGAGCAGGCGTAGGACTGGCATGTTGGGGAGTGTATCTCTGTCTCGTGTATAGCCGGTGCCCAGGAGGTAGGGAGCCAGGCTTGGGCGAAAGTGGCCTGGAGACTCCACCACTTCTGATGCCAGTTGGTGTCTGTCGCAAAAGCAGGACGAGGGCCATTATTCCCATTTTACAGAGAAGAAAACTAATGCTTAGATAAGTCAAGATCACACAACTCAGCCAGTTAGGGTTGGCAGAGCCAGGTCTTGGATTTCAAGGCAGAGCCCCTTCACTATACCAGGCTGCTTCTCACAGGAGGCCAGTTTGGTGGTAATAAAGGGGAGGCGTGCTCTTTGTTTGATGTTGGTGAGTGTGATGTTATGATTTATAATAAGTAATTCTAAAGGAGATCAATCCTGGATGTTCATTGGAGGGACTGATGCTAAAGCTGAAACTGCAATACTTTGGCCACCTCATGAGACAAGTTGACTCACTGGAAAAGACTCTGATGCTGGGAAAGGTTGGGGGCGGGAGGAAAAGGGGACGACGGAGAATGAGATGGCTGGATGACATCACCGACTCTGTGGACATGAGTTTGAGTGTACTCCAGGAGTTGGTGATGGACAGGGAGGCCTGGCGTGCTGTAATTCATGGGGTCGTGGAGAGTCAGACACGACTGAGCGACTGAACTGAACTGAATATATATTTAATCTTTGTCCTGTTGTTGGCACAGAGTTCTCCAATCCTTGGAATTTCCTAGGATGAGAGGAATACAGGTGTTTTCTGTTATGTTATTGAAGTGACTTTAGGAAAGTGCCTGGGATCACAGAAGGATGGGGGCTGGTCACCAGAGGAAGCAACCACACGTAATTAGAGAGTTGGACATTCCAGTCCCATTCTCCACCCCTATTGCCCTCTCCTATCCCTGACCTCCAGAGAGAGGAAAGAGGCTACAGATTAGGTTCAGTCACCAATGGCTAGAGATTTAACCAACTGGGCCTATGTCATGAAATCTCCATAAAAACCCAAAAGGACTGAATTTGGGGAGCTTCTGTATGGCAGACATGTAGAGGTACGGGGAGAGCAGCACTCACAGAACATACTAGTTCTGCACCCTCCCCCATCACCTTACCCTTTCTATCTCTTCCTGTGGCTGTTCCTGAGTTAAATCTTTTCATTATAAACCAATAATCTAGTTAGTAAATATTTTGGGGGCTTCTCTGTTGGCTCGGTAGGTAAAGAATATGCCGCAATGCAGGAGACATAGGAGGCTTGGGTTCAATCCCTGGGTCAGGAATATCCCCTGGAGGAGGGTATGGCAACCCACTCCAGTATTCTTGCCTGGAGAATACCATGGACAGAGGAGCCTAGTGAGCTACAGTCCATGGGGTTGCGAAGAGTCTGCCATGACTTAGGAACTGGACAACACAAATGTTTTTTGAGTTCTGTAAGCTCCTCTAGAAAATTAATCAAACCAAGGAGGGGGCATAGGAACCTCCTCCAGTCTGTAGTCAGCAGGTCGGAAGCACTGAACTTGAGATTGGGTGGTAGGAGCAGTCTTGTAGGACTCAGCCCCTAACACCTGGGGATCTGATGCTATCTCCAGGAGATGGTGTCAGAACTGAGTTGAATTATGGATGGCCCAGCTGCTGTCATAGAATTGCTTGGTGTGAGGAAGAAAACCCACATGTTAGTAGAATTGGGAGCAGAATTGAACAACTGGAACTCTTACACATGGCTGGTAGGAATGTAAACTGGTACAGTAGCACTTTACAAAAGTGTTTAACAGCATCTGCTAAAGCTGAACACGTGCATACCTGATAACTCAGCAACTCTGCCCCTATGTTCCAAACACATTCTAGGTACTAGAATGTTCACAGCAGCACTAGCCATAAAGCAAAAAGCAACCTGGAAAATCCCAAATGCCCATTAACAATATAATGGATAAAAATATTCTAACATATTTATACAATGCAATTCTAAACAGCAATACAAATGGACAAATGACAACTGCATAGAAACAGGTAGATAAATGTCACAAACATGATGCTAAGCAAAAGAAGCAGACACCAAAGAGCAAACATTATGTGAAGCCACTGATATGCAGCATTCAAACCGGGCGAAACTTAATCAAGCAAAGCCCCACCACCACCCTGGTAACCAGCACCCCAGAAGTCCCTAACTTCTGGGAAGGAAGATGGAGGGGGGTTTAGGGTGGGGGGACACATGTGCACCCATGGCTGATTCATGTTGATGTATGGCAAAAACCATCAGAGTGTTGTAAAGTAATTATCCTCCAATTAAAATAAATAAATTAATTTAAAAAATCCCTAACTTCTAACACCTTTTTCTGTATGTTACTCTTCAGTAAACAAGCAAACTTTTTAAAACCAAAGACAATCTCCATAAACTGATACAGAGTGATCCCCGGATGTGATGTTAAATGAAAAATTCAGAGTCAAAAATATACCTGTAGCATGTAAATTTTCATGACAGAAAGAGAAGTAAGAAATTTTATACGACTGATTTTTCAAAAAGAAATACAGGAAGGGTAAACTAATGAGATCAACTACCCTCAGAGGTTGGGTGGGAATTGGGGTGGGAGGGCTATAAGTACTGCTCTCAAAATAACTTTTTGGACTAGAATTGACCTTTTGGAACCATGTTAAAGCTTTATGTACTCAAATAATAATAATAACAACAACAACAGCAACAATAATAAAACATGGGGGAAATTCCTAAAATGAAATACATAACAAACAAACCTAACTGTATTTCAAATGAATAACATAACCATGCTGAAAGAGAAAAAAAGCATAATTTAAGAAAGTTTTGAACACAGTATTTTGACTACATACTCGCAGACAAGGCTTCCTTGGTGGCTCAGGTGGTAAAGAATCCGCCTGCAATTCAAGAGACCTGGGTTCGATCCCTGGGCTGGGAAGATCCCCTGGAGGAGGGCATGGCAACCCGCTCCAGTATTCTTGCCTGGAGAATCCCATGGACAGAGGAGCCTGGTGGGCTGCAGCCCATGGGATCGCAAGGAGTTGGATACAACTGAGCGACTAAGCACACGACAGGACAGCACAGCACACCCAAAGGACGAAGAAGGGCTGCAAAAGTATCGCACTCAAGTTAGCAGCTTTGCTCGGCGCAGTGGTTGTTGTTGAGTCGCTCAGTCGTGTCTGACTCTGTGTGACCCCATGGACCACAGCACGCCAGGCTTCCCTGTCCTTCACCACCTCCTGGAGCTTGCTCAGACTCACATCCATTGAGTCAGTCATGCCATCCAACCATCCCATGCTCTGTCGTCCCCTTCTCCTCCTGCCTTCAGTCTTTCCCAGCAGCAGGGTATTTTCCAATGAGTCAGCTCTTCGCATCAAATGGCCAAAGTATTAGAGCTTTAGCATCAGTCCTTCCAATGGATATTCAGGATTGATTTCCTTTAGGATTGACTCGTTTGATCTCCTTGCAGTCCAAGAGACACTCAAGAGTCTTCTCTAACACCACAGTTCAAAAGCATCAGTTCTTTGGTGCTCAGCCTTCTTTATGGTCCAACTCTCACATCCATACATGACTACTGGAAAAACCATAGCTTTGACTATTTGAACCTTTGTTGGCAAAGTTATGTCTCTGCTCAGGTGATCAATTCTGAAATGACTTTCTTTGTGTTCTAGGACTGAACAAACGAGTAAATGTGATGAAAGTCACGGATCTAGGTTTTTCGCTGTTGGAGAAGTGAATTACAAATATGGCAACAGGGAGGACAAGAATGTTCCTCTAGGATGTAACAATATGAGCTCATGAGTTTATAAATAGATATTAAAATAGATATCAGTTCAGTTCTGTTCAGTTCAGTCGCTCAGTCATGTCCGACTCTTTGCGACCCCATGGACTGCAGCATGCCAGGCCGCCCTGTCCATCACCAACTCCTGGAGTTTACTCAAACTCATGTCCAAATCGAGTTGATGATGCCATCCAACCATCTCATCCTCTGTTGTCCCCTTCTCCTCATGCCTTCAATCTTTCCCAGTGTCATGGTATTTTCAAATGAGTCAGTTCTTCGCATCAGGTGGCCAAAGTATTGGAGCTTCGGCATCAGTATTTCCAGTGAATATTCAGGACTCATTTCCTTCAGAATGAACTGGTTGGAACTCCGTACTGTCCAAAGGACTCTCAAGAGTCTTCTCCAACACCTCAATTCAAAAGCATCTACTCTTCAGCACTCAGCTTTCTTTATAGTCCAGCTCTCACATCCATACATGACTACTGGAAAAACCATAGCTTTGACTAGAATAAATATGGTTAAGGATATTCTACCTCCTGGACTATTCTCTGCTAAAATAAACAAGGGCTTCTTGGCAGATGGCTGATTCCTGGACAAGTACATGCTGAGTCTGAAAGTGAGGAAATGCTCAGAAAAAAATTTGGAAATGTCAAAAGGACACAGGTGCCAGTTTGAAGAGGCTCCCAGCAGCCAAATCTGGGACCATGGAAGCATCAAAATAAATAGTGATAGGAAAGAATTATGATCCAGTGAATAAAATAAGAATTCATGAGTTGATACAAATATAATGTAATGAATATAAATACATGGAGAGGGAAGCTCTTCCTTATAATAGCATTTGAACTAATAAATAAAGAGGAAATTATGGGATTAGAAAATCACATTTAGCCATCATCATAGCAATAACTGATTCAGGCAAGAGTTATCAATGGACACTAAAATTAGTGGATGAAAAGTCTGATACACAGGATGTTCATAGTCTTCAGGTGATTCTCCTCAAAATACTTGTTAAATACAATTGGAAAAGTCGTAATTCTATGGCAATAGACCTTCCCTTAACCAGCAACCCAAGTTGGTATCATTAGGAATAGAACAGACAACAGATACCTCCTGAGATGATGTGCCAAGAAGAACATAATGTCACTTCTGTGATAATCTTGCCAAAAATTAATAACCTGAATCTAATCATGAGGAAATACCAGAAAAGCCCAAAGTGAAGAACATTTATTAAAATAACCAGCCTGTACTCTTCAGAAATGTCAAGCTCATGAAAGACAAAGAAAGGCTGAGGAATTATTCCAAATCAAATGAGCCTAAAAAGACATGACAACTAAATGCAACTTGTGATCTTGGATCCAATCCTGGATCAGAAAAAAATTTTTTTTAATAGAAGACCTTATTGGGACAAATAGCAAAATTTTAATAAGAAGGTCTATAGATTAGGTAATATTCTATTAGTGTTAATATTCCAATTTTGATAACAGAAATTAGAAAATATCCTTGTTCTTGGGAACTATGCACTGAACTGTTGGGAGGTAATTTTCATAGTAGGCTTAACCAAAAGCTAGGAACAACCCTAATGTTCATCAACAATGGGTAAACTTTGGTACTTTGATACAATGAAATACTACTGGGCCACAAAAAGCAATGAATTGCTGACACATGCATCTACATGGATGAATCTTAAAATGATTAGGCAGGCTACTCTCAAATGGCTCAGAAAAAAACCCACATATATGTATGAGTGTGTGCATGTTCAGTCTCTTCATTGGTGTCCGACTCTTTGCAAACCTATGGACTGTAGCCCACCAGGCTCCTCTGTCCATAGGATTCTCCAGAGAAGAATACTGGAGGAGGTTGCCATGCCTTCCTCCAGGGGATCGTCCCGACCCAGGGATCGAACCCACATCTCCCATGTCTCCTGTAATGCAGGCGGATTCTTTACCGCTGAGCCACAGGGAAGCCCATATTTGTGTATACTTGTATATATACTGCAATTATAATAATATCTATATATACATACAGAGACGGAGAAGGCAATGGCAAGCCACTCCAGTACTCTTGCCTAGAAAATCCCATGGATGGAGGAGCCTGGTAGGCTGCAGTCCGTGGGGTCGCTAAGGGTCGGACACGACTGAGCGACTTCACTTTCACTTTTTACTTTCACACATTGGAGAAGGAAACGGCAACCCACCCCAGTGTTCTTGCCTGGAGAATCCCAGGGATGGGGGAGCCTGGTGGGCTTCCGTCTATGGGGTCACACAGAGTCGGACACGACTGAAGTGACTCAGGAGGAGGATACATACAGAGAGAATGGTGGGATAAATGTAAATGTTAATTGTTAAAAAATTTGGGTGAAGGATAAATGGGAGTTCTTTGGCTTGGCTTTACAACTTTGCTGTACATTTACAATTATTTCAAATAAAGATTTAACTGACTAGATGCTATTTGGCATGCCTGTATTATTATTTACATATTTATTTATTGAGATAAAATCTTTATACAGCCTTAAGGGTACCATTGTACCCTCAACAATTGTCCACATACATGCACCCACCACCCCAATCAAGATACAGAATGCTTCTGTCATGTCGCTCCAGAAAGTTCTCTCATGCCTCCTTCCTGTCACCCCCTCTTCCACTCTTAGGTGACCAGTCTTCTGATTTCTATCACCAAACGCATTGTGGCTTGTCATATCAGTGGACTCATGCAGTTCTCCTCATTGGTGCCTGGCTGCTTTCAAACTCAGCGTAATGACTGAGATTCATCCATGTGCTTACACGTATCAGCAGTTCATTCCTTTAGATAGCTGGGTGGTACTCCACAGTCTATCCAATGTTGATGGACATGGGGATTGTTCCTAGTCTGGGGTTATTTCATTCATTATTATGAATGAACCCCCTATGGATGAACTAAGCCTTCCTGTACAAGTCTTAGTGTGGATCTATGTTTTCACGGCACTGCCTGCCTCCCTCTGTGGATACAAACACTGTCTTGCCCTCACTCACATACATGGGTAGAAACATAACCTTGGGCTTTTAACAACACCAGAAAAGATTGCTAATCCAAATTATCTCTCTCTCTCTTTTAAAAATTATCTCTTTTGAGAATGCCTAAATTTCCATCAGTTGCTGTCTCTTCCTTTGAGGATACTCTAGCTCCGGTTGGTCTGAAATTTTATTGGAAGAGAGTTTGCTAAACGTTTATCTTCTGACCAGGAAGGCCTTTGCATAGGGCTATGAAAAGTGGGTGAAGGGACTAAAAAGAAGCATCCCCCATGTCACCATTTTCTGGGAAGTGTGTATTTTCAGTGTATATGTTGCTCTTGGACTGTGTCTTCCTCAGCAGGTCCTATCAGATACCCATCCCTACGCTAAACCATCAGGTCAATTTATGAACTTGGCATCCCCAGACCTGTCCATCCCCAGACAGCTGTCCTGGAAGGAGGGAAAGACACCAGTGTGGAATCTCCATATTCCTGACTGCAAGGGTCCCTGGAGGCCTGGGTGCAGGGGTGGGAATGGGGAGTGAGGAATGTGTGTGCTGGCGAGAGGGAGCCTGCAGCCACATGCAGGGATGCACCCGCTGGTCCTCATGGGAGCAAGCCTCTCTGCATCAGTGGAATAAGCTAATTTGTGCCCCCACCGCCTTCCCCGCAGGAAGGATTCAGCGGGCTTTGTGTAAGGGGATTAAGGTTTTAGCCTGCTCAGCAGGGAGAATGGCTCTCGGCTCCCAGTTCTGTGGCTGTGTGACCATGCCACCCTGTATCCACGAGGACTTGAGGGCTGCTGTAGGCCCTGACTCCAGGGCAGCAGGAACTTCAGCTAGAAATAGGAGCTGCAGCCCATAGCCTCCCTAGGGAGGTGAGTCCGTGTGCTCTGCACATGTGTCCTATGAAAGTCCCAAGAAGGAGACTTTCAGGGGTCGGGGGAGGGGGTGGGTGAGGGGTGCGGAGACGGGCAGAAAAACACGCCCTGGAAAGATCTGAGCCCAGGTAGGAGTGATGCTGGCAGAACTTCTCTGTGTCTGCTGGGCCTGAGCTGGGTGCTGACGCAGGTACCTTCTGCATAGATTCAGACCTGAACTTGGAGTTTGAAGGCTGGAGCCTCACCAGCTCTGTGAAATGGGCGAGTCTGGTGGTCCCTGAGGTCAAATGGGAATGACTGTCCTCCATGACAGTAATGGAGGGTGGCTCAGGAATGAGAATGCTGTCCACTTGAGGGACTTTGGCTGGGACTCTGCTACTCAGAAGGCTGCTTGTGAATGTCCTTTGGAGGGCCAGGGATGACCCGGGCAGTTACAAGTGGTGGGAGGTGGCAGAGGCGGGGGGCAGGACTGGGGACTCTGTCTCTGCTTGGGAAGAGAGATGTTCCCGCATCCTTTGCTCACCCAACCCCATTCCTGGGGGATATGTCCTGCAGGTCAGCTGACTTCCTGTCCCCCTTGACTTCCTCCTCCACTTAACAGAAGCCCTGCCAGAGGCCAGGCCCTGGGAGAAAAGCTGGGGGGAGGGGCAGAAGAGGATGGGGACAAACCGGTCCACACCCCACTGCTCGGCCCACCACCCAGCCTGCCCTGTGCTTGACAGAGCCTGCCAGAATCTCCTCAAGGCCTTGGGCTCAGAACCTTGGTGCCAGGACTCCCAACTCCATTTCCGTGTGGCTGGCCTGGGAAAGCCTCGGTCTCTTCATCCACACAACAGGATGTGGACAGGGAGGCCTAGATTAAATGCCATGCAGGGCCCTCCTGATAGAGTCCCTCAGGCAGACCCCTCTATTCTCCCTTCTTAGCTGACTACCCTGTGCCAGCCTCTAGGATCAAACTCTGAACATTCAGGAAGGGTTTAGAAAGCAGCTGATGTGCTGCGCCCATTGTTCAGATGGGAACAGTGAGGCCCAGGGAGGGATGAGGCTTGCCCCATCCAGTGAGTTAGCACCAGGATGACTCCATCTCCTGTTACAGAGTCTGTTCTCTTGGCCCCTGTCTCCTAGTGGGAAGCAGAGCATTTGGCGGGTCTGAGCAGGGGGTGGGGAGGCAGTGACTCCTCCCTCAGTGGTGGTGGTGGGGGCAGGAGGCTGGGCAGGCTAGTCCAGACAGGTTCAGTGGGAATCTACTCTGGCCGTGGCTGCCTTCTGTTGGGCTGCCTCAGGCTGGGCCCAGGGCCTCAAGGTCCTAGGGACATTGCTTTCTGTTTATTTTCTGCCTGGCTTCTGCACGCATTGCGGTTTCCTCTTGGAAGGGCTGCAGTGGGAACTGTGGGGCCCACTCTGGGGGGCTGGGCTGCATCTGTGGGAAAGTTTGGGTTCTGCAGATGGCTTGCAGCCTGCTGCCAGGACCCTAGTCCCTGATTTCCCACCCCCAGTCCCTATGCTGAATTCCTACGCTGCGGGCAGTGGGCTCCGCTCCTCCACCTAGGCCAGTTTAGAGTGAGTGGAGGGCCAGATCCTCTGTGTGTGAGCCAGAGGGATCTTCTAGTCCACACTCCTCACCTTCTATTTCACACTTCTCACCTTCTATTTCACAGATGCAGGAACCAAGGGCAGAGATTTCCCCTTTCAAGGCCTCTCCTTGTCTAGGGCAGAGCTGGGGCACGAACGGGGCTGCCTGGTTCCCAGCTCAGGGAGCCCTCCATGGGGCCTGAAATCCCCTCATCCCTTTGGGCTTTGCTGGAGTGGGGTGGACACCCAGGGATGTCTGAAGCCCTGAGTTTCCCATGACATCTCTCTGGAAGGGGCCTGGCCCTCCTTCCCCACGGTACCCTGGCCACGGCCCAGATTCTGGGCAGAAGGAAGTTGGGAGGGGGCCGCCCCTGCTCTTGTTCTCTCTGGGGTCCCTGGGAACCTGACCCACCACTGAGAGGGCTGTGTCCCAGCCTGGGAACCAACCCGCGGATTTGAATTTCAACTCCCCTCTCCCCCGCCCACAGGCTTAGCAACTCTCTCAAATTGTCCCAACCCCCTGCGCCTCAGTTTCCTTGTGTGTAAAGTGGACTTGTGACGGCCGCCGCCTTCCGAGGCTAACAACAGGAGCAGAAGTACCACGCTAGCTGTAAGATGCTCGGAGCACGCGGGGGAGTTGAGGCCAACGGCCAAGGACCTGATTCCAAGCAGCAGCTGGGAACAGCTAAGGTCTCGTCTTGCCTAGACAGGCCTGCGGCCGGGCCCGGTGAAGGTGCTAAGCTGTCTCTGGAGACTGCCTGCCCTCTCCAGGGAGTGTGCAGGCCTTGGGAAGCGAGCAGGATGGCCTGGCGAGTGGCCCTGCTTTGCAAGGGCGGGAGCCACCCGATTCCTGCCCTCAGGGAGCCAGGTGCTCTGTGGGGGGAGCTGATAATTGAGCCATCTCTCAGGGAGCCGACCCTGATTTTTATTAATCTGCAGGACAAAGCAAGCAGAGCTGTCCTGCTGAGGAGACTGTGAGAAGGCGATGAGATGAAGGGGAAGTCATTTATCTTGCCACCCTCTTCTGCTTGGGGGACTTTTCTGGCATGTGACAGAAGAAGTGGAAGCCAACATCGGAACCTTGGGCAGAGGGCTCTGTGGCTCCTCTCCCTCACACGTCTTTGCCCCTAGTTCCCCAGCCACCTGCCTCTTTAATCCATTTAACGCCTCTTCGTTGCTGTTTTTTTTTAATACTTTTCTTCAGCTCAGGCCCCCTGGGGCCTCCTTGACAGATGAGAAACTCCCAGGGTCCCAGTCGCGACAGCCTTGGGCTTGGCGGTTCCCAGAGCTGGCTGGGCTGTTCCCCAGGAGGGGACGCGGCTTCAAGGTCAAGCTGACGCTGGCTGACCTTGAAAGCTTCCCCTGCCTCCCCTGACGTGCCCCTACTCTCTAAGCTCAGTGAGCTCCATCACATTAAAAAGCTGTTAAAAGTGCCCATCTGGTTTGCTGCCTGCACGGGCGGCTGGCCGATCGATGGTCGGGATGAGCCGGCAAGGGTCTGCCCTGGGGACCTGGCCCACGGGGCGGCCTCGAAGCCTCCATTCACCCACTCTCACTGGAGGGAGGGCAGGCAGTAGGAAGAAGACAAAATAATCAGGGTGGGGACGCTGTGAGCTGTAATTTATGTGTATGTGAAAGGCGCCCCCTGGAGTTGTGCTGTGATCAGGCTTAACACATACCCTGTGCCAGGCATTAGCCTAAGTGCTTTAAATAAATGAATTCATTTATCTTCCAGCAATCCACTGAAGGGAGGCTATTATCAATTTCATTTTGCAGCTGGGAAAATGAGGCACAGAGAGGTTAAGTAATTTACTCAAGGCCACACAGCTGGTAGGTGACCAAGCCGGGGTGGGAAGCCAGGACGTCTGGCTCCAGAACTCACTGCAGCATCTGATGTTGGCTGGGCTGCTTCTGGGGAGGCGACAAGACCATATTCCCTGACACTCTCGCAGAAATCTTTTTTGGGGGCTATGCTGGTTCTTAGCTGCGGCATGGGGAATTTTAAGTTTTGGCACGTGAAATGTTATTTGTGGCATGCTGGATCTAGATCCCTGACCAGGGATCAAACCGAGGCCCCCTGCAGTGGGAGCGCAGTCTTAGCCACTGGACCACCAGGGGATTCCCCACTCATAGCAATCTTGAGAGAGAAGTATGACCATGCTTGTACTACAGATAGAAGACCGGGGGCCCAGGAATGTTTAGACACTTCTACAGGGTTACACAGCTAGTAAGCAGATGGGGAGACACTCAACCCAAGAACCCACTGGTTTCAGCCTTGCCTGCAGGGTGATGTCCACTTTCCACTCTGCCACATGCTGTCTTGCCTGGGCTGCAGGTAGCAGCCTCCTCTGGGCTACAGCTGCCCTGTCTGGATTACTAGGGTAGCCTGCGCTGGGCCTCCGAACTCCAGGGCTGTGTGGCCACAGACAAGCCCTTTCCTTCCCTGGGCTTGTGTTTCCTCAGGCCAGGGGTCAGATAATCAGAAGGCCTGTTGGAGCGGGGAGAGCATGAGGAGCAGCATATCTGCAGCATAGAGAGAGATGCTGGGCTTTGGGCCCTTCATTAAATTCCAAACAAACCTAGCGGCAGCCTTCCGCGGTGGGCTTCCTGGGCCTTCAGAGCATTTTGTCTGCCGACTAATGGTTTTTAGTACTCCTGCAGGGCCTAGTAACAGCCAAGCCCTTGAGGGCTCGCACCTAGCCCCTCCTAGGCTGAGGAAGGCTCCCTGGGAGGCACCAACCTTCCTCTGCCACCCCAACTGACCAGGCCCCGCTGGGGACATATCACAAGCAGAGCTGGGGGAAGGGAAAGGTTGAGAAGGGGCCCCAGGGGAGATGAGGGATCATGCCCCAACTCCCATTTTGCTCCCAGCTGGCTGCCACATGTGGCTGTCAGGAGCCCACAGCTCCATCACTGGTGGAAATCTTCAGATTAACCCATGAAGGCCCACCTTCCAATGATAATTTTAATGCCAAGGTCTAACGATATCTCTTGATCACCTTTCCCACCTCACTACCTCCCACTCATCCCCAGTTCGCTCTGTCCCAGCCACACTGACCTCCCTGCTGTCTTCAAGTACATCAGGCCCACTGCCACCTCAGGGCCTTTGCACAGGTGACCATTCCTCTGCCATCCCCCCTCCCCATGATCCTCATTGTTGGCTCACTTCTTAAGCTGCTTCAGGTCTGTTTTTGATTTCTACCTTCTCACCAAGGCCTGACCTGACCACTTGACTTCAAACTGCCTCCTCCCGGCCCTCCCCACCCTCCTGACCCTGCTCTGTTGCATTCCACAGATTTATCACCTTCTGACACTTTGTAATTAACTTATTTATATTGTTTTCCTCTTTGTCCTTCATTAAAATATAAGCTCCAAAAAGGCAAGGATTTTTGTTTGTCTTGATCAACATCAAATCCCTCCCAGCACTTAATATCTAAATACAGTGTAGGCGCTTAATGAACACTTGAGTAACAAATGAATGGATGAGTGTGTAGATTACAGTACATCCCAAAGCAGGGTAACCGTGTGTTCGTTTGTTTGGAGACCAGGAAACGAAGTCTTCTGACACTTAGGTTGGAGCCTCACCTCTGTCCTGTCGGCTGTGTAATCCTGAGCATGTGCCTCGACTCAGGGAGCCTCAGCTTACTTACTGTGGCCTTTCACAGGACTGCAGCTTCTGGAGAGATGGCTTCCAGGTGGGGCCTGGCAACCGGCACACCCATAGGCCCCCCTGCTGCTCTCCGTCCCAGGCAGCCCCCCACATCCTGGCTATGTGACATCAACGCTAGACAGATCATCTGACTTCCCTGGGGCTCACTTTCTCCACTTCTAAAATGGAAGATGATGAAGACTGAGGTCCGTGAGCAGGTGCCTTTGAGCCTGAGATTTGGTGAGCTTTCTGCAAAGCTTCACACTATTCAGTTATTGCTAGGTCAATGGGATGGAATGGCCTTCACCATGGGGCACTGGGCCATCAGACACCCCTCCCTAGCAAAGGGGGGACCACTAGAGTAGAGAACGACAGAGCCAGCAGGGACTTTGGAGGTCAATGGTGTGACCCCATGGAGGAACAGGCACTTGTCCAAGGCTGTGAAGACTCAGACTTGGCCCTTCCCTGAGCACCTGTAGGTTGCACGTTGTGGGTCTTTGGGTGTCAGACAGCCCTCGCAATCCTGTCCAAGGCTTGCCAAGGGTTGGGATACACGTGCTTTCCTACATCTTCTCCCCACCAACTGAGGGTGTGTGGGGTGGGGTGGGAGGCAGACCCTGGGTGGAGAACTCCTGGTTCTAAACAGTCTTGGGCTCTAGAAACCCTCTGATGAAAGCTATGACCTTCTCTTGAAAGAGAAGCACATTTCCACATTCAGAAGATAGAACCACTGTCCCCGTAAATGAGAATTTTGTCATCATCCGGTGGGGTTGTCCCCATGGTGGGGTTGGCCATGGTCCCTGTTACTGGATTCCATGTGTCCATGCCATCCAGCTGCATTATCAGATCTGTAGCACCAGCATCTCATGTAAAACAAGGAGGGTCACTGCCATGTTATCGGCCAGGAGTCCATCTTCAGCAGCGGGGCCCTGGAGGGCAGCACACAGCATCCTGGACATGCACGATCAGGTTGGGTGGGGAAGATGGGGCAGGTGATGAGAGCCGACCCCAGCCCTGCCTCTCTTAGGACCCCCTCAGGGCTCAGGCATGTGGGGCTGCTGAGAAAGACTCAGGTGACAAGACAGGCTGGGGGAAGCAGAAAGAGTGCAGTTTAAGAGCGGATTCTCTAGGTCTGGCCCTTGAAAGGAAGGCAGGAAAAGGATCACTAACCCGGCTCACAGGTAAAGAAATTGAGGCTCAAAGTAGACACCGAGCATGCAGATCAAGAAAATGAAAAACCAGGATTTGAATCTGCTCTGACTGCCTCTAGAGTCTGTGTCTTAGCCCAATGGAAGGAACAGTCTCAACAATTTAACTTGACATGGAGCAGCTCCTATGTATAGAATCCTGTGTCAGACAACTTGGAAGGACACGGATCCAAGGGGAGCATGAAACCCACTAGAAACATCCAAGGAAGTAATAATAATAATAACCAAGGAATAATAATAGCTAACATTTTGGGAGCTATTATGCTAGGGGCCAGCATTAAGCCAAACGATTTTTATGAATTATGTCATTTAAGCTCTTGGATACTTCAAGGTGTAAGTAGAACTGCGTCTGTTATTCTTGTTTGCTTTTGGGACCTAGAAGTGTGTACTCATTTTTGAGACAAGAGCCTCAGTGAGGTTAGGCAGCTTGCCTTTGACAAAGGTGATATCTTGCTAAGGCTCTGTTTCTCACTACCTGAATGTTGTCTGGAGCTGCGTGGACCTGGGCAGGTGTCACCTAGACACCTGGCTCAAGCTGGCTGGAGCAGGATGAAGTAGAAAGGTTGTGGGTACAATCCACTCCTGGATTGTTCTAGAGGAATTGTATTCCGTGTCCCCTCTCTGAGCCTCATTTTTCCCTTCTTTGGATCCTCTGACCTCTGATGTCCTTGAGTCTGTGACCTGAGCCGTTCTCCCATTCCAGATGCTTTGAGGCTCGGTTAAGGGTTAGGGTCTCTGTGAGAGCAAAGAGTGATTTGATGGAGGAGAGACCGACTTCCAGGGTTGGGGCGGGGTGATGGGGGGTGGGGAGAGAGCAAGGGCAAGATCACACGAGGTAATCTCCTGGAAGGAACACACCCTCCTGTGCTTGGAGAATTTGGAGGGAGAAGGGCCAGGTCTCCTCCCAGCCCTACTCTCAACAAGCCCCAGGCCACCTTACCACCCCTGTGTCCCCCCAAAAGGCTAATTTAATATCAAATCAACCAAGACAGCAAAGAAAATAATAGAACAGGGGCCAGCATTCAGCCACATCGCTCTTCTTTCTGGACTGGAGGCTCTCCTCGGTGGAAAGAGGGAATGTTCCTTCAGTCATTTGGGGGGTGTTCACCCGGCTGGCTCTGAATCTGGAGAGGTGAAGGTAGTCCCTCTGTTCCCGGCCCCAGGTCTGTGATTGGTGGTGTTCCCTCCCCGCCTCCCCTTCCCCGCCTCCCCTCCCCTCCCACTCTTTTCACAGCCCCCAGCGTGCTGTGCAGTTATTAGTTTAGGTTCATTTAGAATCGGCTTAGCAACCCCACACCCCTGGAACCTGGAAGCTTAAAGCACAAGATGTCTGGCAAATGGAAATTCAATTGCTTTAATATAGAGACTATTTTGCTGCAGTCGAACTGGAGCCTCTTATTAAGAATCTGATGGAATTTCTAAACAGAGAGAGAGAGGCCCCAAGGAGGGGGCATCGCCCATCACACACCAACATTGCTCTTGACATATTTATGGCTCCAATAAAATCTCCCATCTGGTATATTTTAAAATAAAATTGAAAATTTATCACTATCCCTGAGTCGGTTTGTCGTTCTCCCCAGGAGGAGATAGCCAGCCTGAGATTACCGCAGCGGCGGTGGCAGCAGCAGCGGGCGGCAGGCAGGCAGAGAGGTTACCGGGCTCTGATTTAAATTTCAATACTTTCCCCATTACAGCTGTCTGGGCTGGGAAAATGACTAGAGGGAAGCAGGCCTTGTTCTTCTCCTGTTTCTCTGGACAACTGCTCAGCTCACCCCCCAGGGCCCGCAGGCTTGGTTTGTTCTATCTCCTGGTTTGCAAGATCTGGATAAACCTGGGAGACATGTGAGAACCCCTGGTTTTCTGGGATGATGGTTCTCCAGGCCTGGGAATAAGCATTGTCCTTATTCAATGCTCTGGAGCCCAGGGGACATCTTTGGAAACTGCCAGATGGTTGAAAAGGTCCTCTGTTTATTAGGGCTCAGAGATCAAGATCAGGGCTTTGATTCAAGTGGCGATCAAGATTCAGTTTATAACCAGCATTAAGGTTCATCTAAAACTAAGATCAGAACTTAAACTTATGTCAGGATCAAGGCTTGGTTGATAAGCGAGTTCAGAGCTCAGGCAGGGATCAAGGTTCAGTCTGTTAACAAAGACACAGCTCAGATTTCCTCTTTATAGAAGTCAGTTCATATCTCTGAGCTTTAATTTCTTTTTCAGTCAAATGGAGAGATAAGAATTGCCCTGCCTGCTTCCAGAGGCTACCGAGAGGAACAAATAAAACAAGAATATCTTTCATTTCTGTAACATTTCATAGTCTATAAAAATGCCAGTGCAGTCTTCATATCTTTGGTCCTTATAATAATCCCTACTTTAAAGACAAGAATACAGGCTGAGAGAAGTTAAGAAGCTTATCCAAGGTCACACAGCCTGTAAACACAGGCAGGAAAGAGGGATTGGACCCAGCTCTTCCAGACTCCAACCGGTTGCTAGCACACAGAAACACAAAGAAGTAGTGACGAGACTGCATCTGTCTACCCAGTACTCGTTCCCCGTTCTGCTCTAGTAGCAGCCTGCTTATTCTCTTCCAGGGGCCAACGTGTCTACCTAAAAGACTGCATGTCCTAGCTTCCCTTGCAGTCAGAAATGGCCAATGAGCTATGAGGAATGAGAACTCTTGAGCTAGACTCCTGGGCAAGTTCCGTAATAGAGATATGGATGAAGAATATGCAGACTCCTCTCTTCCCTCCGCCTTGCTTCCTGCCTGGAATGCACATACAAGGGAGCCCAGCAGCCATGTGGGACCATGAGGTGGCATGGAAGATAGATGACAGTGCTGAGGAAGAAACCAAAACAGAGGAGCCCGGGACACTGATGACACGGTGGAGCCACCATACCAACCCCTGGCCTGCCAGCCTCCAGTTGCTGCTGCTGCTGCTAAGTCACTTCAGTCGTGTCCGACTCTGTGTGACCCCATAGACGGTCTCCTACCAGGCTCCCCCGTCCCTGGGATTCTCCAGGCAAGAACACTGGAGTGGGTTGCCATTTCCTTCTCCAATGCATGAAAGTGAACAGTGAAAGTGAAGTCGCTCAGTCGTGTCCGACTCTTAGCGACCTCATGGACTGCAGCCTACCAGGCTCCTCCATCCATGGGATTTTCCAGGCAAGAGTATTGGAGTGGGGTGCCACTGCCTTCTCCAAGCCTCCATTTATGAAGCAGTAAAAGACACAACTAATTTATTTAGGCCATTATGCTTGAGTCTCTGTTACGGGCAGGCAAATGTAACTTTCAACGGCTTCAAAGGTGTCACCCTGAAAAAAGAGTATGGTCAGGTAAACTTGAGAAATACCATGCTAAACAGAGATTTTCTTGTATAACTTCCCAGAGCCTTTAAATCCTGCCCAATTGGTTTCCCAAGCTTGCTTTTCATGGATCTCTTTTCTGGTGCCACACTGTGTGTCTGGGTGCTGGGAGACCCTTCCTGATATCTGACGTGGACTAGAAAATGCCTCATCCATGAAAATGCCTCATTCATGAAGCACTGGACCCTTCTGACCCTTTCTTGACCTTCAGCTAGCATGCTGATTTTGGCTTCTCAGTGTTTAAAGAAGGTAGAGCCAAGTGTGTGTGTGTGCTCAGTTGTTTCTGATCTTTGCGACCCTATGGACTGTAGCCCTCCAATCTCTTCTGTCCATGGGGTTATCCCCGCAAGAATACTGGAGTGGGTTGCCATTTCCTTCTCCAGGGGATCTTCCTGACTCAGAGATTGAACCCAGAAGCTCCAGCATTGGCAGGCAGATTCTTTACCACTAGCGCCACCTGGGAAGCCCATAGGGCCATGCAGGGGAGGACCAGTTTGGGGGAAAAGCTAGCAGAGCCGTCTGGAGCAAGAAGGTCTCCTTGCGGCAGCTGGAGCCATCAGGGACTGGGGTTTGCCTCACAGGTGAGGGGCCCGTTACAGGGAGAAGAGGACCCTGGGCGCCCTTTCCATCGGGCAGTCTGTCCCTGTCCCCACCCCAAGGCAAAGAGGGACAGAGAGGGCATGGAGCATGGGAGGGACTCATCCTGGCCACAGAAACAGTGACTGATGCCCTCTGCCCAACCTACCGCCAGCCCTTCAGTTTTCCAGAAAGCTCTGGCTGAGTCATGTACTTTGCTGCCATAGCTGCGTCTCACTCCTCTGTGGGGGTCCCACTGCAGGCTGCAAGATCTTGACACGCCCTTTCATTGCCATTTTAAGAGACTCATAACACAATAACAGTAATAGAGGCACCCGCTGCCTGGCTTAGTAATTACCGCGCTCCTTGTTGGAGAACTGTTTACTGCTTTGCAAAGGGTGAGGTCTCCCACTACTTTTTAAAGAAGTGTCCTCTTTGGAGAGCACGGCCACAACTGGGGCAGTTCATCGCAGCCTGTGCCAAGGAGAGAGAGGCATGGAGCCCCAGTGTGGCAGCCCAGGTGGAGGAAAGTGGTTTTTTGTGTGTGTGTGTGTGTTGGGGGGTGGTGGCGGGGGGGATGCAGCCAGAATCCCAGGCCAAGGATGCCTAAGGACTCGTGGTCCCCCTCCCTCTATTCTGCTGTGGCCAAGTCTAGCCCATCCCCCAGACCTCAGTCTCTCTGTCTGTGCAATGGGGGCAAGAGATCAGGCCTCTGAGAACTTGTCCAGGGCCAGATTTCTGAAGTTCTGCCTTTTAAAGGAGATTGTAGGGAACTGAGAGCAGAAGAGAAAGACAACTAGCTCCCTCTCTTGCTAGCAAACTCCTAAAGAGCAGGAACCATGCCTGTTTCCTCTCTTTAGCTCAGAACCTGACTCTGGCGTGGTGAGGTAGAAGAACCCATCCCAGCCAGAGGTGTGGACGGTTCTAGGGGAGCGTGGAGTGGATGGGAAGGGAGTGGCGTGTGGGAAAAAAATGGAAGTCCAGGGCTCCTTCTGAAGAAAATCCAATATCAAAACTTTAACAAGAGCCCCATAAACCAAGAAATGAATCTTGGACTCAGGAGGTGAAGGATCATTTAAATGGCAAATTCCCCAGTGTCTGCAAGCGCCTTGTTTATAGAATAAAGAGCTGAGAGTGCAGGTGGTCCCACACAGAAAACTGGAAGCTTTTCTGTTCAACTCCCCAAAGATTCATCTGCAATGCAGATGAAGCATCTTAGAAACAAGGATGAAAACAGGGTTTGATTTTCACAAAGGCCAATTCAGAGGCACACTTCCTGTCCAGCCATGCACACCAGCATCTGTGTGTGAGATAACCATCTCCTGCTGGCTGGGAGCCTGCCCAGGTCCTGCCAAGGTCAGGTGGGTCTACACCCACGCCTACATGTAAACTGACACACCCCACACACTCTCTCATTTACTCGGGATCTACAGCAGACTCATTTTGCATTTGGTCTTTATGTAAGGTCTATCCTCTGCCCAGATCTGAATCTAGAAAATTCATTTACTCTGCAGTTATTGGGTAAGGAGTAAAAGCCAGGAGTTGGGAATACCATGATGAATAAGGTGCAGCTCCTCAAGGAACTCACAGGTCAGGCAGAGGATAAAGAGACCAACACTTTGAAGAATAGAGCACCGCGCAAGCATAGTGGATGGACATCTAGGACAAGTTTGGGAGGTCAGGGAGCACTTCCTGAAAGAGGTGACATCTTTAAGCAGCACTAACCAGTGATAGCCACTGGCCACGTGTGGCCTGTGTATTTCATTAACTTAAGGTTCACGCATGTGAGCACAGTCACGTCTGACTCTTCACAACCTCATGGGTTATAGCCCGCTAGGCTCCTCTGTCCATGGAATTTTCCGGGCAAGAATACTGGAGTGGGTTGTCATTTCCTACTCCAGGGGATCTTCCTAACCTGGGGACCAAAACTGCGTCTCTTTGATCTCCTGCATTGGCAAGTGGATTTTTTATCACTGCACCAGCTGGGAAGCCCTAACTGAAGGTAAATACAATTTTAAAATGTTTTCTCCTTAGCATTGGCCATGTTAAGTGGCTACTATATTGGACAGTGCAGAGACAGGATATTTCCATCCTCACAGAAAGTTCTGTTGGACAGCACTGTGAGGATAAACAGATCTTCCCTAGGTTAGGGCCATGGAGAGATATTCCAGTTCCAGGGAGCAGCTGTGTAAAGGCCAGGAAGCATAATGCAGTGGGTCCAGGGGACTGGCACCTCAAACATAGATGCAAGGAGGAAGGCGGGTGGTGATGGCTGAAACTAGAGATGAGGGAAGAATTCAAGCAGCTGCTGAAGCGTGCATGTGTTGGCAAGGACCTGGGATTTGGTCCTGAGTGTTTGGGAAGCCTTGGAAGAATTTTCAGTGGGAAGTAGCAAGGTCACTTTTTCATGCTAGAAGAGCTTGCTTGGGGAGTGTACTAGAGGGGAGCAAACTTGGAGGCCAGAAACACTTGGGGAGGAAGCAGGTACCAGCATTTAGGTAAGAGTTCCGTGGAGAGGAGTCACTAGCCTGGGAGTTAAGCTGAGAGGACCTGGAATTGGATTGGCTGAGGGTCCCAGGGAGAGGGGCTTCTGACTTGAGGGACAGGTATCTGGGCTGCCCTTTGTGGGGGAGGAGGGAATCTGGGGGAGACCAGCTTGGGCTGTATTGAGTGTAAGGGAAGGTCGAGACCCTGTAATTGGTAGGTAGGTGAGGGCATCTGGTCCTCTGGGGGAAAGCTGGAGCTGGAAATAAAGGGAGTGGTCGTCAGCAAAAAGACATGAATGCAGGTCCTGTTGGGGAGCTGAGGTCCCAGGAGCATCCTCAGAAGATGATGTTGGAACTCTCCCTGGAAAACATGGGTGAGTTCGTGGCCAAGAGAAGAGGAGCTGGAGAACCAGGGAAGAGCAAGGGAGACCAGATGCCCCTTTGGAGGCAAACGTGTAGCTGTGGCTCCATCCTCAGGATGTGGGAGCTGTAGCTGCCAGTCTAGGTGGGATTTCTGGAGAAGACAAAGCAGTAGCTGGACACTGAGAAGACCAGGCTCAGAGAGGAAGGGAACTCATGGCAGCAATGACAGAGAGGCGATGGGGCAGCTTGTATTTTCTGAAGATGGTCACACAATGGTTTGTTATGCAACAGTAGCAGTAACAGGAACAGACAGGAAGCAAACAGGCCAGGACGTGGGGGTGTGGCAGGGACACGGGGAGTTGATTGGACTGGATGGTGGGCTGGGGCCTCCAATCTGGGGGAGGGGCATGCTTTACCCTGCAGGCAGGTTTGGGAGAAGAGGCGGGATAGGATGAGGAGGGGCTGACGCTGTGGAAGCTGGAGTTTGGAGACTGAGAGGTTACCCTAATGGTGGCATCAGAGAGGTCCTGGTGGGAGCAACAGTGCAAGGTGGGGAGGGCTTTGGAGTCTCACAGTTTTATGATTAGTTCCCAGTGGTCTCACTAACCAGCTCTCTCTGAGCCTCAGTTTATTGATCTGGAAAATGGGACTATAAATTCTTCTGTGGCACAGAGTAAAATGCAATGTAAATGTGACTTCCCTTGCTTTTATCAATTTTTCTCCATTTATTTCTTATCTTAACAAGGAATGTTCACATGTGTATGCCCTGGAGGCTCAGTGGTAAAGAATCTGCACGCAATGCAGGAGATATGGGTTTGACCCCTGGGTCCAGAAGATTCCCTGGAGAAGGAGACGGCAACCCACTCTGGTATTCTTGCCTGGGAAATCCCATGGACAGAGGAGCTTGATGGGCTACTAAGTCCACGGGGTTACAAAGAGTCAGACATGACTGGGTGACTAAACAACAAAAACAGCAAATTTTAACAAGGAATGTTCACATGTGTATAGACTCAACTGTTGATAAACACATTTAAGGGCAAGGTTATTTGCCTCATTTTATAAACACAGAACATGACGCCCCTAGAGGGGCTGAGAGTATCCCAAAGCCTCAGAAGTCTGGAGCCTTCAGCTTGTAATTTTTCTGCAACTGTTGCTCCCCTGGTTAGAGTCAGGGAGGAGGCGAGGGCAGGCTGGTGCCCCAGCAGGTCCCAGGGGCCCTGGGCAAGGCTGCAGTGCTGCATTACGTATTCCTACCCAGCCCCGCTCCAGCCCCAGCCTTGGTGACTGCTTGAACTCTGGAGTCCCAGACAAACTGTAGCCCCAAGAGTGAAAGCAAGTGCGGGGAGATTACAAATACGGCAGGCCCAGCCCTCCCCTCCCTGGCTTCCACCCTGAATGCCTGACTCCGGGTGGCTTGGGGTCAGAGAAGCCACTGAGGAACCTCCGCCAGGAGCCTCCACACACACCTGGACCTCCTGGGGTCCTTGCTGCCTGGGCAACACTTACCCCCAAGCCCTGGATGTACCACCTGGACCCCAGCTGCTCTCTTCCTGCCACCCTCCTCTGCATCTGGTTTCATCTCTGAATGCCTTGCTGTTGTCCCTAGCAACCAAGCTCCTGGTCCCATCCTGGTTCTCCTTTCTCCCCTCTTTTCCTTCTCCTCTTTCTGCTTCTCCATTGTCATCCTTCTTCCCTCCCCCAACCTGTGGGGACAGTGCCAAGGGCTGGAAGGCTCCCCTCAAATCCTGGGCCAGCTGAGCAATGCAGCCAATCCCCCTGGCCTTTCTGGGTTGCTAACTGACAGATGATCACAGTCAGTACTGTCCGCCTGCTTGAGGGACTGGGTACTGAGACCCCAGGAGCCAGGGGATGTCCTGAGAAGACCCTCAGGCAGAACTCTCAGGGCACCCCAGGCGCAGAGCTAACAATTATACAGAATAGAGTAGACTTAGGAGCCAAAGAGAATTTCTCCCTCTCAGAGCTGTTTGAGGTGGTGAGCTTCCCAGAGTTGAGGGCGTGCAAGAAGAGGTTTCTCCCATGATGATGGTGATGGTATGGTGTAGGGCAGTGAGGGTCGTGCGACACTGACTTGTGCTGGCTTGAGAAGGAAGTCAGTGAGGTCCTGGCCCCTATCACCTCTCACTGTCCTTTTTATCCTCATTGTCTTTCCCCCAACCCCACAACTTTTAGTAAAAGACCCACTCCTCCCCGTCCAGCCTTCCCAGAGGCTCCATCTCTCTCAGCTGGACCCTAGGGAGTGAGCACAGTACCAAAGTGAGGTTCTTGGGTGTATTATCCACCCACAGGCAAGCCCAGTGCTCAGCACAGCTGTTTCAGAGTGAACACACGCAGTGCGCAGGGCAGTGTGCACACAACCATCCCCACCCTTAGAGCCCCCAAATGTCCAGCCTCCCTTCCAGACTCCTGTGTTCATACTCATGGTTGACTCTAGGCCCGGCCCCTTATCACCTCCCCAGTGTCCTGCTATATATAGCCTGTTTAACATGGGCTCTGGCCCTGCCAAATTTGCCACCTACTCAGGCTCTTCTCACTCTTCTCTCCCTGCCTGGAGGTGCTCTTATCTGCCTTTTACTCCAACTCTGCTCAAAGGTCACCTCTTTCAGGAAGCCTGCCCTGATAGCCTAAACTTAACTCAGTAACTCTGCTAGGCTCTCGAGCCCTGTGCTTGGCTATCTGACGGCTCTTTACCCCACGGAGTGGTCACCATCTTTCTCCTGAGCGCTCCTACCTCTCTCTGGGCCTGTTTCCCTCATCTGTAATGTGAGCAGGACAGGCCGGTGGTCTTGGAGGATCCTTTTGACTAGTGAGGTGTGTAAGTCAGGGCCGTTAGAACAAGAGAGAATATTCTGGGTCATCTTTGTCCTCCTCTTCCCTCACTGTGTCCCCTCTGAGTTTCAGGCCCTGGGCGTGAGGGCCAAATCCTCCCTGTGTGGTACTGGGTTGGTCCTGACCTTTTCTGAGGCCTCGGTTCCTCATCTGCTAAATGGGGAGAATAATCACAAAACCTGCATATTCAGGCTGCCATGAGGCCTGGGGTGCGGCTAGCAGACCAGACTTCTCCGTCAACATCAGCCAGAACCCAGGCTGCCAAAGGGAAGAGCTCTGGCTTGGCTGTCTCCCACTTCTGGACAGCCCAGCCCTTGGGCTCAGGGGTCCCTGGGGCTCTGCTGCCCCCCAGTGGCCAGAGGTCCCTGGGCACTTGGAACCAGTGAGTTTCTGGCTAATACAATTGGCCTCCGACCCAACCCAGGACAGAGGGAGACAGGCGCTAAGGCCCAGAAGTTGGAAGGGTCTTGTTGGAGGGGTCACTCAGCAAGTCAAGGCAGTGTCTAGATCAGAACCTGGGCCTCCTGGCTCCCAGCAGTTCCAAGTCCAGGGTGGGGCTTGTCCTCTTGAGTCAGGCTGACCAGAGATGCAGCTGCCATCTCACTGACTCAACCTGCCTCAAATGGGGACCCCAGGTGTGAGAGCAGGTGTGGTGAGCCCTGCCCTCTGAGAAGGATTCCTCATACTCACCCAGGGGTTATCCCTGATCGGGAGGAGCTATATGACAGGCAGGGGTCTGCTTTAATCCCCTCCCTCTTGATTAATCAAATACTTAAAATAATGGCCTCGGTCATGATTGATGGACAGAGCATAGCTAATTACCCTGGAGATTAAAATGACTGTTTCTGTTTAAAAAGGCTGCAAATGAGTTAATTATTTCCTTTGCTCACCTCTCTAACCTCGTTACACTTCTAAATGAATAGCAATATTGATCTTGGAACTGATTTTGGTGTTACACCGCCCGAGCAGGTTTAATTAGGGTTTGAAAACGCTGCAGTGCCTCCTCCTTCTGACCGAGGAAATTAGCCTTGGGTTTTACTTACATTTCACAGCCTTGTCCTCACAGACAGCAGGGCTAGAACTCGGGCAGCCATGCCTGATGCCCGCCAGCTCCCGCCCTGTCTGGCTCCCAGCTCCCTCCCCACCCAGAACAGCAGTGCTGACCATCCCTTGCCTCTCACCTCTCAGAATATGCAGCAGAAGGTCACTGGGGCCAGCTAGTTTAGCCTCTTCTTTCTGGTCACAGTGGGGGTTTAGGGGCTCAGATATGACAGGAAAGAAGCCCAGCATCGCATGGTGAGGCAGGGGCAGGTCTGGGACCAGAAACTGTCATGGCGTCCTAGTCCTAGACCTTGACAGCTCCCTGACTAAATAAATATTTCTTCTCCAGATCCCTAAGGAGCCACTTGGTCCTCCACCTCCCTGCCTTGCAGCTCCCTCCTGCCTCTCCACTCCTAGGGCCATGTGGAACAAAGGCTGCCAGCCTGTATAAAGGTGGGAAACAATAGGAGGAGCAGGAGACAAGCTACGCTTGTAGCACGAAAGCCAGGAGACAGGTGGGGAAAGGCAACACTCCATTCAAGCCATGGGGGCATTAGGAGCCTGGCATCCATACCTGATCCTCCAGGAGCCAGGTCACATGCCCAGCCTTATCAAACATGGAAAGGGAAGTGTATTTGAGAATGAGAGACTCCTGACTGAATCTGACCCCAGTCACATACTGAGTTCCAACCCTCAGAGCCCTGAGCTTGGAAACAGACTGTACCTCAACCCTGGTCACCTGTAAATCCACCACTTTGGCTGCTAACTAAACCCTGACCTTCCTCACGTATTGAGCCCCAACCCTGGTCATACACTAAGACTCAAATCTGGTCACACTGAGCTGGACTCTGAAAACATACTGAGCCATGAACCTCCTCACAGACGGAGCCCCCAACCCGGAGCTCCAGCCCTGGTAACAAATGGAGCCTCCAACCTCCTCAAACATGGAGCCCTGACCCTGGCCACACACTGAGCTCTGACCCTGGTCACACACTGAGCCCTAACCCTGGAAGCAAACAGAGTCCCCCCTTGACATGGAGTCCTGACCATGGAAACACACTGAGCCCCGACCTTCCTCACACAGTGAGCCCAGATTCTCCTCATACACAAAGCCTGGACCCTCATCACATGCTGAGCCCAGACCTTCCCCACACAAGGAGCTGTGATCCTGGTCACACACTGAGCCCTGACCCTCCTCACGGGGTGACCCCTGAGCCTCCTCACAGTCAGAGCGCCAGCCCACCTCACACCCAGAGTCCTGACCCTAGTCACACACGAAGCCCTGACCCTGGTGACACAGAAAGCCTGGACCTTCACACAAGGAGCTGAGACCCTGGTCATACGCAGACCCTGGTTGGTCTGAGGGAGCAAGTTTACCGGCCTCTTCTTGTTCTTGTTGACCCTTCTGTCCCCAAGGATGGGGGCGAAGGAGAGGGAGTTCAGTTCTCCAAAAATGGTGGGCCTCTAGTAATGAAAGCAAAGTAAACCAGGTCCATTGTGCAGGCCCAGGAAAGCTCAGTTTTGTTGGGGTTCCCGGCTTATGCGTGAATACTGGAAAATTTTGGTGGGATAGCTGAAGACATTTAAAGACCCAAAATCACCTTCAAGGAGCCACTAGCAGCATTCTCATAGGAACCACTGTGCTATCAGAAGCCTCAGAGGTCCCTGGAACTCTCCACTTGCCACAGGACTCCCTGGGTTCGAGGAACAGAGTGGCCTTTGAAAGGAGTTTCTGATTGCCCCGGCTGTGTTGCCATTTTCCATCTCACTGTGTCCTGAGACCCACTCAGCTCAGCTTGGTCCACATCCCGTAGATGGAACATTATGTTCCCTTGGTGCATCCAGGGTGGTTGATGGGTCCCTGACTCTAGAATCTGACTGCCTGGAATTCAAATCCCGGGGCTGCTCATCCCAGCTGTGTAGTTAAAGGCAAGTTACCTCACCTCTCTGGGCCTCAGTCTCCTCATCTGTAAAATGGAGATGATAATAGCACTTACCCCCAATACTTTGGCCACCTGATGGGAAGAGCTGACTCATTGGAAAAGACCCTGATGCTGGGCAAGATGGAGGGGCAGGAGGAGAAGGGGATGACAGAGGATGAGATGGTTGGATGGCATCACTGACTCAGTGGACATGAGTCTGAGCAAGCTCCTGGAGACGGTGAAGGACAAGGAAGCCTGGTGTGCTGCAGTCCATGGGGTCACAAAGAGTTGGATACAACCGAGCAACTGGACAACGCCTAGGGTAAGGGTTCTAAGGATTAACATGAATTAATTCCTGTTAAGTGCTTGGTGCCTGGCAGTGGGTAGGCGCTATATTTGGTTGGTTGGTGTGCTCATTTTGCCTGTTGGTGCATACTTGGCCAACACTGTGACAAGATCACAACACTTGAGGGAGGCCTGTATTCAGGCCCTGAGGGACCAGCACAGTTCAGTGACAACTGGTGTTTACTCTGTCGTGGGCATGGGTGACACAGGGAGTAAAATGCCATAATCCTGCTCTCTGGGGACTCCACCGCCTGGGCAGAGACCATCCTAACACATGTGTGTGGGCTACATTAGGGCAAAGAGGACCAGGTAAACTTATTGGGGGATTGGCGGATGTTTGTAACAAATACTATTTATTGAGCAACTATTGTGTACCAGGAGCTGTTCTGGGACTTTACAGACACTGTCTCATTTCAGCCTCATGAGAGGATCATATAGAACTACATAACATTTATCATCCCCATCTTATAGATAACTCTGAGGCTCGGAAAGGACGGGACTGGAGAAGCCTGAGGCTTTTCTGCACTAGAGAAGTGTGAGTGGAGGTGTGACCGAGCTCTAGGGACCCAGGGTCCACGGGTACTGCCTGGCTGAGGGGCCCAAGAGGTGTCATTAGCGAGGGCCTTGAAGGCCAGCTGAGGAACTCTGTTCAGTGAACACTCTGGATTGAACGAAGCAGTGCTCCAGCATAGGAGAGCAGGGGGAGGCCCACCCGACCCCCAACACCCAGCTCTGAACACACTTCCCAGAGAGTTCTGTGGGGGGCGTGTGCCCAGGTGAGCACACGCACAGCAGTGCTGGTTCAGGGTGAGGTCGACTCACTGGAAAAGAACCTGATGCTGGGAAAGACCAAAGGCAGGAGGAGAAGGGGACAACAGAGGATGAGATGGTTGGATGGCATCACCGACTCACAATAGACACAAATTTGAGCAAGCTCCAGGAGATGGTGAAGGACAGGGAAGCTCGGTGTTCTGCAGGCCATAGCATCCCAAAGAGTCGGACCCAACTGGGCGATGAATAACAACTGCCCCCGTCAGCGTTCACATTTCCAGTTCCCAACCAGGATAGACCCAGGCCTACACAGGGCTCAGGACAGAGTGCGCACTGGCTGGGAGGCTCAGCCCTGGCTCCGTGGGGGTGAGCAGGGTTGGCAGAGAAGGTGGAAGGGAGGTGCTGCTGGGGTGGAACTGAGTGACAGCTTCCTAGCACGTTGGACTGTGGGGGGGCCTAGAGGCCTAGGAGGGTAGTGGCCTGTGGGGCTGGGGTCCTCCCACTCAGCTCTCCACCCTGGCCCCGTGGAGTCTCCTCCCTTACTATGGACTGCAAACACCTCCACCTCAGACTGGGAGGAGAGGCTGGAGGTTGCCTGGCAGACCTTGGGAGCATGGGGCCCCTGTCCCCACCCTATGCCTCCTCGCCTGAACTTACCCTCCACCCACGCCCACTTCCCCACTGCACAATTAGCTGCTCTTGTCTCTAATTGATTCCTCTGGTACACACAGGACAATTAGAATTTAAATTGCCTCTTACAAAGGTCACAAAAACATGATCAAAGAGAAATCTATTAGAGGGGCTGTGTGGCCCTCCTTCTTGGCCTCCTAGAGCTGTTGGGGTGGAGGCCAGCCACCTGCTGGGGGCCCTATTGTCACCCTCAAATCACTTCCAAAGCTCCCAGGCCCCTGCTCTGTGAAAGCAGGGAGGGCAAGTCCTCTGCCTCATTTCTGCTCCTTCCCGCAGCCCCCTGTCCCCCGCTGTGTGACTTTAAGTAAGCTACTCACCCCTGCAAATCTCAGTGGCTTCATCTGTGAAATGGAGCCAGTACATTTTGCTTCCCAACCATGGGAGGCTCCATGTGAAAAACCCCAGGCCTCCCTCCAGCTGTGGACTCCTTGTTTCTCTGATCCCATCTGTTTCTCTGCCTCTTCCAGGAGGCTGAATGTGGGCGCTTGTCCTCTGGCTCTTCCACAGTCAGAATTAATTGACTGTGGCCCAGGCCTGGCCGTGGTTCTCAGGCTGCTCTGGGGGTAGAGGCTGCCTGCCTCACTGGAGTCCAGGATGGGACTCTGCCCATGCCTTCCTTTGGCTGCCTCAGCAGCTTACCCAGGGCAGGGCACATGGGGAGACAGCCTACCTGACAGATGGAGAAGTGGCTGAGAGAGAGCCCAGGTCCCTACCTGCAGGGGGCTCAGCCTCTGGTGGGGCAGGCAGCAAGCCTGGGCAGCACATGTGACCAGCTTGCGCTGGTGTCAGAGCTGAGGAAGACTGCTGCGGGCCCCAACTTCCCATCCACGAGACAGGCACGGGGCTGCAAGGCCTCCGACGGCCCTGCTGACTCAAGGTCTTGGGTTGACTTGGGATTGTAGGGGTCAGGGCCCAGGGCCAGAGAAAGCTGGACGGAGTGGCCTTGGCAGTATCAGGAAGTCATGTCAGGCCACCCCACTCGTCTATATCAGCCTTGACAGGCCAAGTTTCTGAGCTTGGTGGGAGGGTGGACAAGAGGCCAGCAGGGGCTCAGCTTCTTGGAAGAAGGCCCTGACCCAACCCAACCAGGTCTAAGAGGAGAACTGGTAGCCATCACAGCCCTAGCCCTTCCCTGTTTCTTCCACCCAAGCTGGGAGGGCTGCCCCTAGAAAGCAAATGCAAAGCCCATCTTTCCAGACTGGCTCCAAGAGGAAAGTATGGCTGAGGCATGGCTGCTTCTCCTGGCCTAGGTCTCCTTCCACGGAGAGGCAGCCCACCCAGTTCACTGAACACCTATGATCAGACAACCCTGGGCCACAAATGCTGCAGAACTGATGTTTTTGAACTGTGGTGCTGGAGAAGACTCCTGAGCAACTCTTGGACAGCAAGGAGATCAAACCAATCAATCCTAAAGGAAATCAGTCTTGAATATTCATTGGAAAGACTAATGCTAAAGCTGAAGCTCCAATACTTTGGCCACCTGATGCGAAGAACTGACTGATTGGAAAAACCCTGATGCTGGGAAAGATTGAGGGCAGGAGAAGGGGGGTGACAGAGGATGAGATGGTTGGATGGCATCATCTGCTCAATGGACACGCATTTGAACAAGCTCTGGGATACAGTAAAGGACAGGGAAACCTGGTGTGCTGCAGTCCATGCGACTGCAAGAGTCAGACAGGACTTAGCGACTAAACAACAACAGCCTTACAGAATCCTCTGGTAGTCCTGTATATCACCATTTCACAAGTGAGAAAACAGACTCAGAGAGGTCAAGCACCTTACCCAAGGTCACATAGCAAGGGCTGGGATTTAAACAGGCTTTCTTGGTTCCAATGTAGAAGGTCTGTATGGCCCAGCCTTGTGGCTGGTACTGGCTGTAAGGGATCTCATTCATCTAGGATTCAGACCGGCAGTAGGAACACCCGAGGACGTCCTGTGGCTCCTTGGGGTGATCAGGGAACCCCGTAGAGAGTCTGTGTGGACTCAGGGGAGAGGAGCAAGGTATCACTATTCCTGTTTTCTCTGGGGTGGCTCCCAAGGTCAGGAGACATCATCACACCTCATTTAGAAGCAGGCGCAGAGCCACAAAGCACAGAGATTACGCAGGTAATCCAGCCTGATTACCAGACGTGGAGGAACTTCATTTGGATGCTTAAGGAGACAGACCTGGGACCCAGGCCTGTAGCGCAGTCAATGAACACCCTGCCCACTGACCTGGTGTGGGCGGGAGATGCCCCCTAGGAGGCCCCTATTAAAGTGAAGAGGCATAGGCAGGCAAGGGGTGGGGGGCGGGACACACAAGTGCCCACTGAGTATCCTCAGAGCAGAGGGGAAGACTCCCCTGGATTCAGGGACAGAAACTTGGCAGAACCTTCCATCTGTACCCCTGTCTATGAGACCCTCGGTCTTGTTCACTAGCAGGAGGGACTTGTCTGAGAGTGGAGTGGGAGGCTGAGGGTGCCCAGGGAGAGGATGCAGGGGCTGCTGTCGCCTGCAGCACCCTTGCTGCCAGGGCTTCTTGCTCGACCCTGGGTCTGGCCAGGGCTGGGGGTGGGGCTAGGCATTCAGTCAGTGCCTGAAACATAAGAAGATCTCTCTGGGGCCATAAATCCCACGAGCCCAGGCAAGCAGGCCCACAAAGCTGTTGTGACAGCAGTGGTTAAATTAAGTGGCTGTCACGGAGCCGGGAGGGGCTGGTTTCCTAAAAGGGGATTTATGACCTCCCTACCTCATTTGCTGCCCAGTCAGCCTGCCCCCCGCCCCCCATACCTGCCTGTCTGACAGAGGCCCGTTCTCAGAGCCCAGGAGCTCCAGCCTCACGGGGGAGCCAGCACAGACTGCCATGCAATCTGGGGCCTCTAGGGCTGGAGTTCTAGGGCCACACCACTGCCTGTCTTATCCTCAGAAAAGGGGCCCAAGGCCCTGGGAGGGCATGAGATCATGTGAGTCCTGGCCCAGGCTCTGACTGTCAGAGGACACACCCACACTTCCTCCCTCAGGATGGGGCTCAGCCCTGCTGCCTCTGAGACTTTGCTGGCTGCAGACGAGCCCCTCACCTTGCTCCTTCCACCTGCCCTGTTCACTGATCTCCTCCTAGGTCGCTCCTTTCCGGGTCCTCCTCCTCTCCTGGAGTCTTTTATCAGTGAGGACAGAGCAGGAGCAGCGGCTGGCCACACCTTGCCTCCTTCTCTCATACAGATGCCGGTACGCACACACTCGTGTCAATGTGTGTGTTGAGTAGCAACACAAATGTGCCAACAGTTCAGCTCATGGTAGGATAACATACTGTGCTTGGCGCATTTCATCTGCAGAATCCCCTGACCTGGACGTTGTCAGATGCTGACAAGGGGAACAAATAAAACATCAATGATAACAACAAAGAAACGATATACAAAACATAAAGCATCCAGGCCTGGCGTCCCAAAGCATCCACTGACCAACCTGTTCCTTGGAGTCGTCTGACCTTAGGACCACCCCCGCACCCTCCCCCAGTTGCACAAGTGATCTCAGCCAGTGAGGATCCAGAAGGACCGACACACCCCTCCTGGACACCACCTTAGGTTCACAACTAGTCTGTGGACAAACCAGAGAGCCAGACCCATCTCATCTCCTATTCCAGGGACCCTCTTAAGTCACATTTGTCATTGAAAAAGTGAATTGTGGATGGCCGATGACCAAGTCTCAAATAATAAAATCAAACCCAGTTCATAGATGTCCCTGAGCAAAAGCATGTGGTAACTGGGAACTGCCACCCTTCTCAGGAGGGTCATCCGCTTGGGCCACCCCTGCAGGGCAACCGCAGGGTCCCAGACAGAACCTGGGAACATCCATCAGGAGCAGCCCAGTCCTCCTCTGCTCTAAAAGGCCTCCTACTGTCTTGACTCTGAGGCCTTGGTGGTGGGGGGGCAAGGGTGGGGTTGTCAGGTTTTTAGCTGGATTCTCTCCTGAAGGCCTAGGATGTCAGGAAGGCCAGGAGGGGTCTCTCTCCTCAGCTTGGCCCCAGGACCCCAGGCCAAAGTTCCAGTCAGCCTTTCCAGATTTTTCCCTCCACTCCTCAAGTGTGCAAGTTTAAGGATTGCAGGTGTCATTTGTAACCTGCACTTCCCTACCTGCTAGCCTTGGCTCAAGCTGCTACTTCCTCCTGGAGGGGCCTCACCCTCCATCTCTGCCTTTTCTGACCCTCTCCAGCCCCCGAGGACTGCATCTGCACCCTGGAGAGGGTCTGGATTCAGGGATCCCGGGTGTTCCCTTCAGTTGAAAGAAGGCTGGTCTGTGATGAGTACAAACAGAAGATCCATCTGCCCGGCTGGATCCTCACCGGTCTGTGAAATGGAAATAATATCCCTGTTCATCTCCTTGCCCCACCATCCCCCATGCTCTGCCCCATCCACTGTGGTTCTTGGGCCTTGAAAAGAGGAGTCGGCATAGGAGGGCAGGGTGCCCTGGAGCAGAGGGGTGAATTGGAGTGGGAAGGGCTGCTGACTCAGGACCAGCTGGGGAGCAAACCAGAGGAGCTAGAGTGAAGCGGGGTGAGGGGTCTCTCTTGACCTTACAGCTCATGAATGGGGAGGGTCTTGTAGGCAAAAGCGAGGAGGTGCAGGCCCTGCAGTTTGTACCTGAAGGGCAGCCAGGGCTGTGTGTGTGGTGTGTCTGTGTGTGGGTGTGAAGAGCGTGTGCTGCTGCTCTACGTTTGACATGCATCAATAAGCATGCACGTGTGCCATGTGTATTTCTGTGTACCTGTGTGAGCCTGTACATGTGTCTATCTATATGCATGTGGCATGTTTGTGTGGCCCTCGGGCCTGGATGCATCCCAGGGGTCCCATCCTGAGCTGTCAGGGGTTCCATCCCCTTTCCTCCACCTGCTCTGGCAGCTTCGAAGACTTTGTAAGGTTTTTCACCAGTTATTCATTCACTGGCGCCTGGCCCTGGCCTGCTTTGCCTGGTCACAGCAAGAAAACAAACAAAGCCTTATACTGAGGGTACCTGGCTAAGGAGGAAGAAGAGCCAGGCCCTGACTTTGAGGGTCTCCCTGTCTTGGGGGTGGGAGGCCAGCAGATACTACATACACATTCATACACTCTAGCATGAGCTGGGGTCCAGTGGGGGTCTTGGGCAAGGGCAAGGGGCAGCCCTTGGGGCATGAGACACAAGGCCAGAGCCTGCTGGGAACCTCCATTCAGATCAAGAGGCCAGGCAGAGGTGGAGGTCTTGGGCCCAGGACTGAGGCGGGGTCAGAGCTGGGCAGATGCAGAGAGAAGGGAGATGGAGGAGCTCTGAGGAGAGAACAGAGGAACGGGGGTGCGGGGGGTGGGGGGAAAGAAGCTGGAAGGGCCCTGGGGCAGTGGAGCCGGGGAGGAGGGGCTGCTGCTGGCCTGGCCAAGTTGGCTGATCTGGACATCAAAGCCCAGAGTGTGTTCTGAGGATGCTGGCTGCTCCCTCCCACGGAGAGACAGATGTCCCTTTGATGGTGAGAAGAAAGGATGTTGTGCAGAGAGGGTGGAGGGGGGGGACAGGGGAGAAAGAGTCTCCTCCCTGTGGCCACGACTCCTCCCTGTGGCCACCCAGGGAATGGGAGAGACCACACAGTGTCACATCCTCCATCTCCAGTGCCCTGGGAAGCCAGCCCCTCACTGGGGTCTTCATCTGTCCAGGGAATGGGCAGAGGTCCGGAGGGCAGGGTCTGATAACGAGTTGTTGATGCTGTTGTTCTTTTTCAGTCGCTAAGTCGTGTCTGACTCTTTGTGACCCCCATGGACTGCAGCACACCAAGCTTCCCTGTCCTTCATTATCTCCCTGAGTTTGCTCAAAGTCATGTCCATTGAGTCAGTGATGCCATCCAACCAAATAACAAGTTGACCACTGGCTACTTCCTGGCACCTTAAGCCCCATGAAGGGCTGAGTGGGAGTGGGTCAGTCTTCTACAGAGGGACAGCTGTGTCCTGCGGGAGAAGGGCAGGCTCTGTGCCTGCCACTGGCCACTTCACACCTCTTGCAGCCGCCTTAGATGTCTCACCTGGGCCAGTGTGTGCGCACACATGTCTATCAGCCATGAGAGGTTCCGTGCTGAGTGCAAGGCCTGCCCCTGCAGCCCCAGCTGGCCCTTTCATTCCAGGAAGAGCTAGGCACGCTCCCTTTATGGTCCCTGGACATTTCTGAGTCCCACCTCTGCTCTCAGCTCACCGTTTCCCAGCCTGGCATGCTGTCTGCACCACCATTAGGTCATCGGATGCCTTTGTTAAGAAATAGCAGCAGACTCCCTTCCTCCAGATGCTTTCTTGCCATCTGTCGGAACATGGTCATACTAAAGATACACATCCATGATGGATTGGAGCTGCGAGGTGAGGACCCTGAACACTCCCTTCCCTCCTCTTGGTGGCCCCAATCCACTATGTTCCTCCAGGAACCCCGGGGCCCCCAGAGCTTGTGGTGTGGAGCAGGTTTTGATGAGAGCAGTGGTGGCCTTGGGTATCCCTTCTGAGAGCCAGGTTTGGGGAATTCCTCCTGAGAGAGCCAGCCTTCTCCCCTCCACTGTCACATCCCAGAGAGGGCACACTTTGCGGGGCAGCCCCATCTCCACCAGTGCCTGACGGGCCCTGTGTTACAGGTGTCAAATGGAGCACAGCTGGATCCAGGGCAGATTTCAGTCCAGGTGGGGAGCATATCCTGCTGCCCAGCATCTATCTGAACAAGAGGGCTTGGCTCGTGGTCCCAGCTCTAGGACCATCAGGAGACATCTTCAGTGTAGCAACTGGTTTGGAAGAACCCACGGCTTCTTTATGTGTGCTCAGTCATATCTGACTCTTGCCAACCTATGGGCTGCAATATGCCAGGCTCCTCTGTCCATGGGATTTCCCAGGCAAGAAGACTATAGCAGGTTGCCATTTCCTCCTCCAGGGATCTTCCCAACCCAGGGATCAAATCCATGTCTCCTGCATCTCCTGCACTGACAGGTGGATTCTTTACCACTGAGCCACCATGGGTTCTCAATGACCTCCTTAATCTAGATTCTTTGGAAAGGACCTTTAATATGGAACACCAGTTCCCCCAGTCACCCCACCCCACCAGTCTGTGGGTGTTTGCCGGTCACCACAAAGGTAATAACTTTCCTCTGCCCAGGCAGGACCATAAGCTTGGACAGATTCTGGGGTCTCTCACCTGTACTCACACTCCTCTTGCATTCTTTGCTCAACACCATAGCCTACAACCCCCTAACTTCCCACCAAGGTGATGCCCACCACACCCTTCTGCCCACACCTCCCATGGGAAGGCACATCCTGTGCCAAGGGCCTGATCCTTATTGGTGCCAAGGTGCTACTGGGTAAGTCTATAGGGATCTACAGACCTCTTAACGCCAGCTGTGCCCAGCCTTGGTACCAGCTCCTGGGACTCCCATTAGTGCCTCCAGCCTCTGCCCACAGCCTCTCCCCTCCATGCTCATAAAGCTGAGCCATTCCAAAGACCCCTGGCTGCCCTCCCTCTTCCTCCTAGAAACAGATGCTTGCAGACTGCAGCGTCCACACCTGCTAACCAGACATGCCTGGACCCCCTGGGGCAGAAACGCAGCAGTGCCTCTGCTGTTCACATCCAGGGAAGTTCGCACCATCTACCGCTTGGGCCCAGGCTCCATCAGCAACCTGATGGAAAAACCCAGTCAGCCCCAGCGGACTTGGCTCTGACCCCTTGAGAAGGAAAATGGGAAATAAAACAGAGGTGGGGGAGATACGGAAAAATAAATTTCCAAGCCTTGTATGTGATGGTGACATCCCAACAGCCGCTGTTGACGTGGAAAAATAAAAGTTGCCGGCTTGTTTTTTTGCCCTCTCTTTCTAAATGATTTGACGTTTTATTCCCCCCCACCACCCCACCATCAAACTCTCTATTCTCTGCTAATGGCAGAATAATAAAAAATTATACCTCATAGCATGTGAGTGAGAGGCCAAGACGGGAGCCCAGGAGAGGGAGGAAGGAGAGGAAGAAAAAGGTTATTATAAATGTGTCAGCCTTGTTTATGGCCCTTTATCAGCGAGGGAGAGACGAGGAGGGAGAGACACCGTCAGCGCACACTTTAAAGCGGCCTGCCAGCTTGGTTGCGGAGTGTAAATAATTTTTATTTTCAGCTGCATTTAGATATTTTAAAATATACACCCGCCAGCCAGCCCTTGTGGGGAGCCAGCCGTGCTGCTGGGGAGAAGCAGGGTGGGGGTGGCTTGCCTTTCAGCCCCTTTGATGGGCCCATGCTTGACAATTAGGGCTTTCAGAAGCAAGTGCTCACTGATAAGGGCTCCCTTCCCAAGGAGCCAGCAGAGATAGTGAGGCCAGCCTCGGTTGCTGCCAAACTCCCCAGCTGGCTGGCTGGGGCCCATCTGATGGAGCAGGACTGGGGAAGCTCGCTCAGCTAGCCGGTGTCATTCCCAAAAAAGGTCAGCAAAGGCACAGGCTGCCCGGGTCAGCACCCCACCCTCCAGGCACCACTGGACGCCACATCTGCATTGCAGGCTTGAGACCACGTAGCTTCAGCCCTTTAGGTTTCATTCATGCTGTTATTCACTGGTCAATATTTATTGCGCACCCACTGTATGCCAGGATCACAAGGGTTCAAGGGCAGGGGGACTTAAAGGTTGTCTCACGTAACTGGTCCTCTTATCCCTCCTCCTAGGTGGTCTCCCAGGCAGTCCTTCATGACCTCTCATGCTAGCCCAGTGTATTCTGGGATTGAAATGGGCTGTCCCAAGGTAGTGTGGTCCAGAGGTTGAGAACACACACTCCGTAACTTGAGTCATGGCTGAGATCTTGGGCAGATGACTGCCAAGGGCTGAGCCTCCATTGCTCCTCCTGCAAAATGTGGATAATAGTGGTACCAACCTCATATGGTTATGGAGATGATGCGCATAAAGACTTTTCTGTCTGACACACAGGGAGCACACTCTAAAATAAATAATGTCTCTCATCGCTGGTTGTGAGAATTCAATCCCACCAGTAACCCCTAAATGTCCAGGGTGCTAACATAGAGGCCAGGACTGAGGGGAGGCTGCAAAGAGCTGAGCTCTGTCTTCCAGAATTTCATGGCCCAGGCCAGACAGAGGGCCTGTGTGTTTGGGGAAGGCTCATCAGGACAGGCTCTGGCAGAAGGGTCCTAGAAGGAGGAATAGGATTGAAGTGGTGGAAATAGGGAAGAGCCTGGCCTGGCTGGAGAGGAAGGAATGGTCAATGCCCTGATGGCCTGATGTCCTCCCCAGGCTGGTTCCCAGGACTTCCCAGGCGGTGCTAGTGGTAAAGAACCTGCCTGTCAATGCAGGAGACATGGAAGACACACGTTCAATCCTTGGGTAGAGAAGATCCCCTGGAGGAGAGCATGGCAACCCACTCCGGTATTCTTGCCTGGAAAAATTCCATACAGAGGAGTCTGGCAGGCTACAGTCCATGGGGTTGCAAAAAGTCAGACACCAGTGAAGTGACAGCATGCACACAGGCTGGTTCCTAAACCAGCTCTGAGAGGGGATTTGGCACTCATACCCCATGAGAGTTGTGTCCCAGGTGTGTGGCCTGCACATTACTGTCCTCTGTGTCTTAGGGCTTCTAACTTCGGTGCCCACCGAACTCCACTTCTCTCTGGTGGATGTGGGAGACGCCTTCCATGCCTTATGTGTTCCTCTAGACCCTTGGGGCTGGGCAGGCTCACAGAACCAAATCCCCCAGGTCTGTGACTGCTAGTCACAGGAAAGCAAGCCTCTGGAGCCCTCCCAGTTAAATTCCTTCTTCTGGCTGGAAGGACAGGTGACATCAGATCAAATGGCAACTGGATGCTTAGCCTTGAGTATGGATTTAAACAAGAGGGCTGAACTGGGCAGGAGCAGACCCAGGTTTGTACTAGACCTGGAATGAGGTCTGTGGGTTGAGAGTGAACCATAAAGCATGAGAGAGGGATAGGCAGAGGGACAGAATGGAGAGGGAGCAGACAGGGGCTCTATACTTGCCTCTTACCTCTTGTCATCCCTTCAGTCAGCCTTTACGTGTCATAAACACACTACTGCCTGCTCTGAGCCTAGGGCTTAAAGCACTAAGAGCCCCAGAGGGAGAAAGATGTGGAAACAGGCAAGGACAAACCAGTGTCTGAAATGGTGGTCTGTGGTGGCACAGAGGTGCGGAGAGGAGGTGGGCCTCTCGGAAGGAGCAGGAGAGACTGAGTGGGCTTCAGAAGTAGGCGCAGGAGTTTTCCAATCAGACTAGTGGTGAGGACGCTTCATGTAGAGGGTACAGCATGAACAAAGGCCTGAAAGCGTATATTGCAGCCACATGGGTCACTGGGGAAAATACAGAGTAATTATGAAGGCCTGGGTTTATGTTTCCCAAAAGTGTCCTGAGGAATATTAGTCCTGGGAGACTTTGATCAATGTTGCTTGAAACAAGAGTTCCCCTGGTGGGTTATATTTGGGAAATGTTAGACTAAACAGTGAAGAGCACAGGGTACAAGATCGATATACAAAAATCAATTGTAGTCCCAAACACAGCAGTGAAAAATGAAATTAAGAAAACAGTTTCATTTACAATAGCATCAAAAAGAATAATATACTTAGGAATACATTTAACCAAGGAAGTATGAGATTTGTACCCTGGAAACTACAAAATATTTCTGAAAGAAATTAAAGACTGAAGTAAATAGGAAGACATCCAATGTTCATGGATTGGGAGCCTTAATATTATTAAGGTTGCTGCTGCCACTGCTGCTAAGTCACTTCAGTCATGTCTGACTCTGTGTGACCCCATAGACGGAAGCCCACCAGACTCCCCCATCCCTGGGATTCTCCAGGCAAGCAGTACTCCTTAAATTGATGTATAGATTCAATAAATCCATATCAAAATCTCAGCTGGCTTTTTTTTCTGCAGAAGTTGGAGCAACTGATCCTAAAATTTACATGAAAATGCAAAGGACTGCTGGTGGGAGTGCAAAACTATACAGCCACTTCGAAAGACAATTTGGCAGTTTCTTATAAAACTAAGCATAGTCTTACCATACGATCCAGCAACTATGTTCCTTGGTATTTACCCTGAGGAGTTGAAAATTTATATCTACATGCAAACTTTCACACTAAGGTTTATATCAGCTTTATTCATAATTGCCAAAAGTTGTAATCAACCAAGATGTTAGTCAGTAGGTAAATGGATAAACAAACTGCGGTACATTCAGATAAAGAAATATTCAGTTCAGTTCAGTTCAGTCGCTCAGTCGTGTCCGACTCTACTCAAGCCAAAAAGAAATGAGCTATCAAGCTATGAAAAGACATGGAGGAAATTAAAATGAATATTACTGAGTGAAAGAAGCCAATCTAAAAAAGCTACATACTGTATAACTCCAACTATATGACAATTGTTATTGTTCAGTCGCCCAATCATGTCCAGCTCATTGTTACTTCATGGACTGCAGCATGCCAGGCCTCTCTGTCCCTCACCATCTCCTGAAATTTGCCCAAGTTCATGTCCATTGCATCAGTGATGCCATTCAGCCATCTCATCCTCTGACGCCCTCTTCTCCTTCTGCCCTCAATCTTTCCTGGCATCAGGGATTTTTTCCAATGAGTCAGTCCTAACATGGCAATTAAGAAAAGGCAAAAACATGGCGACAACAGGGCTTCCCTGGTGGCTCAGACAGTAAAGAATCTGCCTGCAATGAGGGAGACCTGGGTTTGATCCCTGGGTTGGGAAGATCCCCTGGAGTAGGACATGGCAACCCACTCCACTATTCTTGCCTGGAGAATCCCCATGGATAGAGGAGCCTGGCGGGCTACAGTCCGGGGGGTTGCCAGGAGTCATATCGAACGACTAAACACATGGAGACAATGACAAAAAATACCAGTGAATTTTAGCGGTTGGGGGAGGAAGGGATGAGTAGGTGAAACACAAAGGAGTTGAGTAGTGAACTACTCTGCACGATGCTAAAACGGTGGATACGGGTCATTATACATTTATCTAAACCTACAGAATGTAAAACACCAGGAGGAAACCCTAATGTAAACTGTGGACTCTGACTGGTGGAGTACAAAGGTGTCATCACAGAATTGCTTGTAACAGCCTCTTTGGTAGACCAATTACAAAAATGGCCCCAATGCCCCATACTTTCCTGTATCCTTTTCCAGTGTCACTTTGCAGCTCTTTCCAGCAAGAGATGGAATGATGTAACAGTGTAGGCTCCTCAGCTGTAGCAAATGTGTGAGATGTTGATCACAGGGGGAGGCTGTGCATATGTGAGGGCAGGGGTCATATGGGAAATTTCTATTTTGCTGTGAATCTAAAACTGCTCTAAAAATTGTCTGTTGAAATATGTCTATTTTCAAAATGCAAGGGACCTAGAATAGCCAAAATAATCTTGAAAAAGAACAAAGTTGGCAGACTCATATATCCCAGTTCCAAAATTCACTATAAAGCTAGAGTAATCAATACATTGTGGTACTGGCATAAGAACAGACATATAGATTAATGGAATAGAAATGAGAGTTCAAAAACAAAGCCTCACATTTATAGTCAGTAGATTTTCAACAAAGGAACCAAGACAACTCAATGGGGGAAATAATAGTTTTTTCAAGAAATGATGCTGGGACAACTGAAATATCCATACACAGAAGGATGAAGTTGGACCCCTTACTCGCACTATACATAAAAATTACTCAATACAGATTAAAGACCTTAATATAGGGAGGGGGGTTCAGGAAGGGGAACTCATGTACACCCGGGGCAGATTCATGTCAATGTATGGCAAAACCAACCAATATAATATTGTAAAATAAAAAAAAAAAGACCTTAATATAAGGCTTGAGACTGGGAAAGGCCAGGCTGCTCGGGCTAGAGGCAGGGGAGTGGGATTACCACCTGGTCAGGTCCTGTTAGAGAAGTCTTAGAAGACTTCTTAGTCTAAAGAAGTCTTAGAAGACTCAGAAGTCTTCTACAATAATCATTATTATTTATTTTGCCCTAAAATTCAAAGGTTAACAAATGTCAGTAACAGACCTTGTAGTGAATCCTTAGAAACAGGAAGGGTCTGCAAATGTCCTCCATCTCTCTTCCATTTATCTGCCTTGAAAGTTCATGGGAGTAGACATTGGTACAACCTTTTGGAAGGCAACTTTGGAGTTACTAATGCCCTCCCTGAAAAATGTGAGAGCCCTACCACCATTTGGCATTTGCAGAAAATACCAGCCTGATGGAGCAGAGAGAAGGAGGTACAAAGGTGTCATCACAGAATTGCTTGTAACAGCCTCTTTGGTAGACCAATTACAAAAATGGCCCCAATGCCCCATACTTTCCTGTATCCTTTTCCAGTGTCACTTTGCAGCTCTTTCCAGCAAGAGATGGAACTGATTTCTCAACCCTTTGAATCTGGGCTGGCCTCTAACTAGATTTGGCCAGTGGAATATGGTGGAAGTGACCATGTGCCAGTTCCAAGTGCTGGCCTCAGGAGCCCTTGTATGCTCCCACTTGTTCTCTTGGACACCTGCTACCAACATGAGGGCAAGTCTAGCCTAGTTTGCTGTAGGATAAGAGACCACATGCAAGAAAAGAAAATCATCTCAGGCGAGGCCATCCTGGACCAGCCAGCCCCCGGGCGACCCTGCAACTGACTACAGATGACCGAGTGGACTCTTGGAAATCAGCCTAGCCTGGCCCAGACCAGGGCTGCCCAGCTGACTCAGACTCATGAGCACAGCTCAGCTTTGGGGTTGTCAGGTGGCCATTATTTACAGTACTGAAAAATAGATACAGCCCCAAACTGGAGGCCACCCAGATGCCCACTGATGCGAGGCTGGAAGTATAAATGGTGGTTCAGCCTTACAATGGGACACCCTGTGGCCATTAAGAAATGAGGTCGATCCATACATACTGACCTGGATGATGTCCATGATATATTGGTGAGGGAAAAAAGCAAGTGACTGGTCAATATTTATGCCACGACCCCATTTTTGTTTTTTTTTTTTAAAGTCTTTGTGTAAAATACATAGAATAGATTCACCTAGGGAAAAATCAGCAATGATACACAGCAAACTATTCATAAAGGTTGCCTCTAAGGGAGACAGGGAGGAGTTTTATATTTTTGTTTTCTTTCTTGCATTTTTTTAAAGGTGAAGATTACTTGGGAAAAAAAACAGAACACACCAAAAGAAGGTGTTTTCAGTGACTGATTTTGCTGAAATTGAGGCCCAGCTGTTTGTTGAAATTGAGGATTCTCCAGCTTCTCCTCTTCTGTCCTGACCCAAACCCAACCCCTCCTCCAGCAAACTCACACCCCTGCATATCCCTCTATCACTCGGCCACTCACCACCGACCCCTCACCCCCTTAGATATTTACCTTCAGATAGGAGAGCAGGAAGATCCTTAGGGGAATAAGTCCTGCCTTTGTGATCCAGAGGGAAACTTGGTACCACAGAGGTGGCTGGGACACAGGGGAGGCCTCCGAGGCAACAGCTGAGCTGAGGGAAGACACAGGTGTCCTGAGGACCCACCCACCTCAAGGAGCCTGGAGCAATCCCCAGCCCAGTCCAGACCTCTGCTGGGTCCCAGTTCCCTCAGAGGGAGCCTCGAGGACCAGGGACAAGCTTCATCCTTCTTGGGAGATGGAGGAGGGGCTGTGAGGGAGGGGAAAAGGGACAGAGCCCAAGAGAAGGAGGGATGGGTGGGGGTGGCCATGAGTTTCAGCCGCAGCCCAGAGCCTCCGGCAGGCAGCAGCCAGATAATAAGCAAGAATAATAGAGGAAAGAGAGCGAAATGTCACATAGGCTCTGGTGCCATTAGCCACCAGAGAAGGGAAATATCACATAATTAGGCCGGGCCTTTGTTTGCTTTTGTGCAGGGGGAATAAACGGGGGCCCTGGTTATTGGGGGGTACTGTGCCTCTGGGGATGGATCTGTTTGCCTGGGGTGCGGGGTGGGGCAAGGGGAAGTGGATTCTGGGACCCTTGGGCTTCCCACTCCCTGGTCCCTGAGCCTGACATGCTCAGGGGGTATTTGGAAGGGGGCCAAGGAAGGGATCAGACTGGTTCCACCTCGAAACTGAAACGTGGAGCTCAGAGGCTTCCCTGCTAAACTGTGTTTGCTGCTGTTTGTTTATATTTCCTTCGTTATTACCCAAGTCACAGAAACACCCGGGTAATAGCTGCAAAATTACACACTCGCAGCTAATTCGAGTACGACTCTTGGCATAGCAGCCACGTTTTAAGGAGAAATAAACAAGGCTTGAAATAAAAGTCGGCAGGAATACAAATCTGCAGCAACGAGGCCCCCCTCCCAAGCAACAACAGCACCTAGAGCTCTCTTTCCATGTGCGCACGCCTCTACCCGGGCCAGGGACCCACGGGCCAGACTTCCCCATTCCCCGCAGGACGACGTGAAGGGGCTCTTACCACTGCTCCCCCACTCTAATCCAGGTTAGGCCAGACCCAGGCTCCTCCTCTGCCTGACTCCCTTCGCTTGAGGGTACCCACTCTCTTGCTTCCCTGGCTAAGGAGTTTCTAACCACCTGCTCACCATTTGCTCATCCAACACTTGTTTCTTGAGCATATACTTGTGCCAGGCATGGATGGTGCTCTAGTCATGAGAAAATACAGACACAGTGTCTGGGACAGATATTAGACAACTAAATACATGAATAAGTCCTTAATAACAGGCCAGGATAACTGCTCTAAAGGAAAAGCACAGTGTGCAATGGGAGTGGAGAAGAGAGACTTGCTTCAGATTGTGGGTTCAGGAAGGGTTTCTTTTAGGGAAAAGGAAAGGCCTGTTTGAATTGAGGTCCAGAAGGGAGAGTTTTCTGAGTGTTGAGTGGAGAGGAGAGCTTTCTAGGTGGAGGGAACAGCATGGGCAAAGGCCCCGAGGCAGGAAGCCAGTGTGGCTGGTGAGCAGGGAACTGGGGGGATGTAATGTGAACTGGCCTGGGCATAGGTGCTGCAGGCCACCTTAGGGAGTTGGAAAGAGTTATAAGATTCCGAGGAAAGAGGAAATGATCTTGCAGTCTTGAAATATCTCCCTGCATTGCTAGGGTGGGGGAGTAAGGTGGAGGGGTGGTTGTAGACTTCCTAGTAAGAGATGACCATGGCTTGAGAAGGGGCTGTGGCAATAAGGACAGATAGGGAAGAAGGGCTTAAGGGGATCCCAAAGGCAGACAGCACTGGGATTTCCAGGGGAAGGGAGGAGTCAAAGGGAGCTGGTGGATGGAGTTCATTTCCCGAATGGGGAATCTGCAGGAAGCATGGGTCTGGGACATGTGTCTGGGGAGCATAGAGATTAACACTCAAGACCACTGGGGAGCCAAGTTTGTCCACGGAGAGAGAAAAGTGAGGAGAGAAGGTGTGTGCACACACATGTGACTCTCAGCTCAGACTCTGACAGACTGCCCCTCCCTCCATCACTAATAACAAGAATAAAAGTTCCAACCACAATTTGTGGAGAGAATTAAACAAGAAGGAGTTTCACTCAGCTGCATCAGAGGCAGCCCCACCTTACCCTCTACCTCCCTTAGGATCTGCTCCAACCAAGTGTCTGTGAGCCGGGAATTTGTTGGGAGAGGGAGTGCAGGAACCCGGGAGAACCCATGGAGCTCAGCCCAGAGAAGAGAGAGGTGACAGGTGAGAGCAGGAGGGTAGAGAGGGAGAAGGTGGTTGGCTGGGGTGGGCGAGGAGGACAGCAAAGACAGAAGGCCGGCAGGGACTGGGCCGGGCAGCAAGGGGGTCTCTATCTCTGCCAGGCAGGCCCAGGCTGCGGGAACTAATTAGCACAGAACGATGTCCTAAGGAGGCCCTCTGACTCCGGCTCACACCCACACCTTCACACCATGGAGTGTAGGGGAGTGTGAACATATGACCGTGCTGGAGGCAATGTCACCAGGCCCCTCCCCTCCCCTGTCCCCCTCTTCCTGAGAAACCTGGGGATAGGGCAGGGAACCCAAGTTGGGAGGTGGGAGACCCTGGTTTGCCAGAGTCCCCAACCCTGCCTGCTCCCTGGCCTCCCTGTGAGGGGTTGATGGACGTCCTGTCTGGCCGTTTAAGCCTCAGACCACCCTGAGCCCAACCCCAGTCCCCTGTGACTCCAAGTTCTGCTGTCCCTCACTGCTTGTCCATGTATGTGTGTGTGTACGTGTGTGTGTGCATGTGCGTATGTGTGTGCGTGTGTGTGTGTGTGGCGGGGGGACAAATACACTCAGGTGCACATATTTCACTTGTCCCTGTGTGTGCCTGTAAAACATGCTTGCACACCTGTGTGCTCATGTGTGTGTGTCCAGGTGCATCAGCGTGAGGAAAGGGAGGGGACCCCAGCTAAAGTGGTGAGCAGCAGCGTCCTGAGGCCTGGCTCAGCCTCCCTCCACAGGGGATTCTCCTGCACCCGCTTCCGGGCACTCGGGCCCTTGGGGCTTGTGCTCTTACAGCAGGAATTGTACTCACTGTACCCCTGGGCCTTCTCTGGGGCCTCGGACTGACTGAGAACTGCCCTGGAAGAGGCGGGAACTCTCCTTGTTTATGTCAGGCTGGCAGGCTCTGCTGGGGCAGAGGCCTGAGGGTCTAGGATCTGCTGGGGGAAGGCAGCGGGCCTGAGGCTGCCGAGGGAGCTCTGTGTCTCAGGAACACCTAGTTGGACTCAGGGAACACTGGACGAGGTCTGTCTCCAGCCTCCTTGACTCTGGGCAGAACTCTGGGAAGGAGAGGCTATAGCCAAGTGACCCCCGCCTCATAGCCAAGGATACAAGGGTAAAGGAGGTTTTGCCATACATTGTTGAATGAAGTTTGGCTTACAGGCCATAAATTGTCTAGGTTTGAGGTCCAGCCCTGTCACTGATGTGCCCTGTGACACTGGACAACACCCTCTTCTCGGGCCTCAGTTTGTGCATCCGTAAAATCAGTAGGGATGGATGCTAGAGGACTGGACAGCCCCTGAGGGCCTGTTCAGCTCCAATACTTTTTGCATGATTGAGGCAAGCAACCCTTGGCCACTGAAGACCAGCTCAGCGGCATTAAGTTGGGGGCAGGAAGTCCAGAGAGCATGGCCCCAGGATGCTTTCGGTCACAAGTATGCTTGTACCCCCCTGTATTGCTCACGTCTGCAGTACAGAGAGCATCTCCCTAAATATTCAGGCTCACTTAAGAATTTCATCCTCACCTGAGCTCTGTGCCTTCTGGACCTGGCTGGCCCACAGTGTGACAGAAGCTGCACGATCTCACGCCTAGAGGTGATAGAGAAGCCCATGTGACAACTGGTTCTCCCCTTGCCCCCAGTCAACTGCCCCTAGGGAGGTCCATGTTTGTACCTTCCGACCTTCTCTACTGGGCTTCCCTGGTGGCTCAGATGGTAAAGAATCTGCCTGCAATGCAGGAGACCCAAGTTCAATCCCTAGGTTGGGAAGATACCCTGGAGAAGGGAATGACTACACGCTCCAGTATTCTTGCCTGGAGAATTCCAAAGACAGAGGAGCCCAGAGGGCTACAGTCCATGGGGTCCCAAAGAGTTGGACATGACTGCACAATTATCACTTTCATCTTCTTTACTGCGTCTATTCAGGACTAGGGAGATAATGGCCCCAGGAGCAGCTTAACATTTTAATTTATTATTTTGAAGAAAAAAAACATTCATATGTTTAAAAAATAAAAAAGTAAAAGTTATAACATAGGGTAAAAACCTTCCCTCCCTCTTGCTGCTCTGCAGGCCTGGCTTTTAGTTTCTCATGTGTCCTTTCAGGGTTTCATTTACTTTCAGAAGCAAATACAAACACAACCATCTTCTGAATGGATGACTAAGAGATCCGGGGGCTTTCATGGAGTGCCGAGAGCTGGGCCTCCCTCCCATCCCTGACCGGCCTCAGACCCGAGGATGCGACCATCCCAGGATGATAATCAATCGGACACTTTCAAATATTTATGAAACACTGATGGATTTTCTCAGTCTGGAGTTGTAGCTTTCATGGAATTGGGCTTTATTAGCCAGAAAATCAATATTTTCCCTGGGCCACGGCCCAGCTGCGTGTGTTCCTGTCGTGCCCCTGGTCCTGTGGGTTTCGCTGATTCTGCCGTGTCAGCTTCTTGCCGGGGGCTCTAGACTTCCCTGCCACTGAAAGCTGGTAGGGAAGGACACACAAAGGCCAAACCTCAGGGATGAGCCTCTGTGCAGAGACTTACTCTGGGGCTTGTGCTGGGCAAGTCATTTTCCCTCCCTGAGCCTCATTTACCCTATCTGAAAGGCGAGAAGATTGGTCAGTTATTGAGCTTCATTGCTGCTTGGTGCTCAAGGGGACCCTGCAGGGTTCCCCAGACAGGGGCTCCCTAAGTGCAGAGCTAGGTCTTCTCTTCCTCCTTTATCTCTCCCAGTGTCCCCAGGCGTAGGACAAAGCTCAAGCTTGGGCTCTTTCCTTCTCAAAGTATGACAGACTCAAGGCTCCATTATTCTGCGAAGAGGATGTTTCCATGGGCTCTAAAGAGACCACAACTCCTGGGCCTCACCACAACTTGTCCCGGGTTCATGACTTCTTCCCTGCGTGGCTGGAAAATATAAAGCTGGTAGGATCTGAGTCGGATCAGTGGTGAGGGATGGCCACAGAGCAGGGCTGATGGGAAGTTGTGAAAAGAGAGCTGAGGTTTCTGAGACTCTGAGGTCAAAACCAGGGGCAGCAGAAAGAGCTAATGAGCTTGGCTATGATGAGTGGGTTGGGAGAGCAGGACTGCTGGGGTGCCAGAGTGGAGCCAGGTAGGGGCCCATCTGGTGCCAGGGAAGCTAAGGCAGGGCCTCCTTACCCTGCCCAGCCTTTGGAAACATGTGTGTGCGTGTGTGTTTTAATTTTATAGTCTTGTGTTAGTCGCTCAGTCATGTCCGACTTTTTTCGACTCCATGGACTGTAGCCCACCAGGCTCCTCTGTCTATGGAATTTTTTAGGTAAGAATACTGGAGGGGTAGCCATTCCCTTCTCCAGGGGACGTTCCTGACCTAGGGCTCGAACCTGGGTCTGCCGCATTGCAGGCAGATTCTTTAGCATTACAGACAGATTCTTTACTTTCTGAGCCACCAGGGAAGCTGAAAGGGTTAGTCGTTCAGTCGTGTCCGACTCTTTGTGACCCCATGGGCTGCAGCCCGCCAGGTTCCTCTGTCCATGGAATTCTCCAGGCAAGAATACTGGAGTGGGTTGCCATGCTTTTCTCCAGGGAATCTTCCTGACCCAAGGATCAAACCCAAGTCTCCTATATTACAAGCAGATTCTTCACCATCTGAGCCACCCGAGATGCTCTTATGATCTTAAAAATATTTAAGCATATATTCTAGTAATAGGAATACATGAATACATTTTTACCACAAAAACTCAGTGTACAAGCATATCACACAGGAGGCTTCTTTCCCTACAGAGCATCCTCTGCTGTTTACCATTGTTAGCAGTGTGATATGTAGCTTGCAGACCTTCCCTTACATATTATATTTACACACAAAATACCTACATGTGCACAGATAAGAGGCTGTTATACAACATAACTAGGATCCTACTAGATACATCTTGTCCTGGGATTTACTTTTTTCCCCCGTAAGCTTGGGAGATCTCAACTGCTTCCAGGTGTTTCTTACAAAGGATGGGTCTTAGCTGGCCTAACAACTCCCCTATATATGGGCATTCAGGTTGTTTCTGGTTTTACACTATTACAAATAGGGATGCTGGGAATATCTTTAATGATCCTGCTCTCTTGGTCTAGTTGAGACCTCCTTTCAGACCCGAGGTACATGGGGCCCACTCAGCCAAAGGAAAATACCTGAAAACGGCCCCTGAGTAGGAAGGGCCAAAGGCATGCTCCCTCTGCTGGGAGAAGCTGTATGCTGAGCCCAAGAACAGATGCCTGTAGAATGGCATTTCAGGCAGTGAGATGGCAGTGGTGGGGTTAAGAATGCTGCCTGTTACAGAATGCCACACCTCTTACTACCCATCCTCTCTCACCCAAGACAGTCCTAGAAGGGGAAACACGAGATGCTGTGGGAGGAGGCTGGAGTGGAGAGGTCACTGACGGCTGCAAAGCAAGATGCTCGGAAGGCAGCTTGGGCTTGACCGGGACTTGATGACACCACCATTCAGGGCCACGAGCCAGGGTACGGAGCTGGGAGTTTACTTTCTCTGAATGTTTGCTGTATGCGAGGCTCTGTGCTAGGAAATTTGGATGCTTGTTGCTGTTCAGTCACTAAGTCATGTCTGACTCTTTGCGACCCCATGGACTGCAGCTCACCAGGCTTCCCTGTCCTTCACTGTCTCCTGGAGTTTGCTCACACTGATGTCCATTGAGTCAGTGATGCCATCCAACCATCTCGTCCTCTGTTGCCCACTCCTCCTCCTGCCCTCAATCTTTCCCAGCATCAGGGTCTATTTTACTTCAGTCCTGTGCGGCAGCGGGGATTTCATTTACAGACACAGATACTGCAGCTCAGGTGAGGTGTCTTGCCCCAGGCCACACAGCCACTTTCCCTGACTGCACAGCCCAAGTCCATCCATCTGCCCTGGCTGCCCCCCTTTGGCCTTTGGGCTCCCCCACCAGATGATGCCAGGTCTGGAGCCCCACAGGTCTCTGACCACCTGGGCCTTGCAGGTTAGTTGTCAGTGGTGACAGATGGACTAGGGCCCCTCCTGGGAAGAGCAGGGTCGCCACAGGGCTTGCACAAGGTGCCTGATCTCATTCCATTGTGGCATCAGGTGGCTGAGAAGCAGGCCCTAGAATCTGCACAGGCACTGGTGGAGTCAGGCAGAGCTCAGGTTTGCTCAGGCTGTGGGTCCGAGGCTAGGTTTGGGGTCAAAGGGAAAGCAGCATGACTGGAGATTTGTTGGCTGGGGATGAAAAGCTAGGGCCTTCCTTTCTTGTCCCTTCATATCTCTGTGTTAGGGCATGATTTAGAGCTTTCTTCAGATTCTCAGAAGCATCTGTGTTTCCCAAAGAGGTTCGAACTTTGTGGATTAAGACACAGTCTTTTCAGAACACCTGGAGCAGAGGAAGGAGTCTGGGAAACCTAGTTAGGACCCCATCTCTAACCTGATTCAGCGTCCCTATCTATCTTACCCTGAGCTGGACCTGAGCATCCCTAAGGGCCTTCCTGGCACCTCCAGCTGGACTCCACGTTCCATCCCAGAGGAAGCAAAGCATTCTGGGAGGCTTAAGTAGGGATGGTCTCTGAGAATCCCTGGGCTCCAGGGGACAAAGAACTGGAGAGCTGACTCATGCCTTGGGGAGCATGAGGTGAGGAGACAAATAAGAGAATACAAGGATAAATTTCTCTGTCTCTTTTTTTTTTCCTCCAATGTTGCTGGGCAGGGAGGGAGGGTCCAACATGAAGAATTGGGTATCTGTGTGTTGAGTGCTGGAAAAGCTCTTCAGGCCGGGGGTGCCTAACTCTGTGCCTGACCACAGTGGGATGTGCCCTGGTGGGAACAGGAGAGGGGAGCCCTGCCATCTCCCCTCAGACAGCTCTTACCAGGCCTGGCAGATAAATTGCAACCAGAGCCACAGAGTTTGAACTCTGGGGCTTCAGGGGTTCTGGAAGCAGCCCAAGGCCTGGATCCATCAATGAATGAGGCCCTGACATTGACAGATGGCTTTAGCATCACACAAGTAGGGCAGACTTCCTGGAGGAGAAGGGAGACAGCATTGAGCAGGTCTCCTAAGTGTGTGTCCTGGAGCCAGACACACCTGGGTAACCCTCTCACCTCATCGTTTATTGGATGTACAACCATGAACAACTGTCTTTGCCTTTCTGTGCCATAGTACCCTTATCTCTGAAATGGGAATAATAATAAATTCTAACCCAGAGAGTTGTTGTGAGGATCCCAATTTCTTATAACGATGCCTGACACAAAGCAACTGCTCAACAAAGATAAGTCATTTTTGTGATTATTTTCTCAATGTGATTAGAGGATAGGAAGAATATGAAAAATTGAAGATGCAGGCAATCCAGGTGGCTGCCAGGGTGGGGCTAGGAAACCCAGGTCTGGAATAATCTCCAAGGAGGTTCCACCTCTCAGGGAATAAGGGGGCCCAACACAGATTTACAAAGCAGTTAGATCATCTAGTGCTTGAAGTCCAGCATCCCTACTGTAGGAACCAAACTTTGCCAGCTTCTGGCCCCAAGCTCTGTGATGACTCACCACATCCAAAGACCCAGAGCACAAACAGTAGAATCTTAATACTGTGACAGCTAAGAAAAATATTTGAAGTCTGAGGTGGGGTAGGAAGTAAATAGATGGCTGCCTACCTTGACCATGCACAAGCCAACTCTTCTGGGAGGTGGTGGGTGGGTGGTTCAGACTATCGAGTCAATCAATAGCTTCTCAAGGGACAGGGCAGGTCCCTTTCCTAGTCTGGACCTCTGTTTCCTCATCAGTATAACGGGAAGGGAGTGGCTGGACCAGGTGATCAGAAAGGCCCAGCCATCCGTGGTTATTTCTAAGCTAACAGTCCAGGCCAGAAGCCAGATGCAGAGGGTAGGGTAGAGGGCCAAACCTGGGGGGCGGTCTCCTCCAGAGGGGAAGTTGGCAGGAAGCTGAGATAAGGCAGATCCTGTCCCCTCCCTTCTTGCTGCCTGGTGGGTGACAGCTCCTCCGCTCAGCTCCCTGCACGAGACTGAGGCTGACTGACTGAGAAGGCTCCAGAGCCAGGCTGTCAGCAAGTGCCCCCTGCCACCTTTGTGTGGCTAATTTGCATAAAATTTGCACATATCTGCATAATTTAGGAAGCAGCCAGCGCTCATCTTGGGCAGTCCAACTCACTGTGATTTTATGAGCTTTGAAGTAGCCCTTTTTTCTCCTGCCCGCTCCCCTTTCTGCTTCCCTTTCCTCCGAGTCTGGGCTGTCAGATCCTGTTGCCTCTGCCTACTTTTCCAGGGCTGGAGGATGGGCCTCCCAGGCTGGCTTGGGTCTCCAGAGAGAGCCCCTCTGCAGCTGCTGAGTGTCGTTGTCTGTAAGCCTGACACTGGTTCCAGCCCAATCCTCCAAGAAACCTTCACAAAGAATGTTTAGGGACCCTGAAACAGCTCTAGGTCATTCACAAAGAATAAGTCAGGGCAAGGAACCAAATCTTTTTTCCTGACCGGGCACTAGGACACAGGGTGCCTAAGGTGCCTACAAAGCTCTGCGCCTGATGTTGGTGAGGCCAAGATGGTACCCTGAGGCTGGAACACAGGGCACGGTCTACAACTGGCTGATCAAACAGTCGACCCTGACATCTCCTGGATTACTGACTCAGGGATTGCTGTCAGCCCAGATGGATGTCACTACAGCTGTGCCACAGGGCTCTGTCCCTCTCCTTTCAACCTGTTTATTCTTGAATTAGTCAAGACTCTTTTGGGTACAAATAACATTAACTCAGCTTTCCAGGTAGCTTAGCAGTTGAGAATCCAGCTGGCAATGCAGGAGACACGAGTTCCATCCTGGAGTCAGGAAGATCCCCGGGAGAAGGAAATGGCAACCCATTCCAGTATTCTTGCTTGGGAAATCCCATGGACAGAGAAGCCTGACAGGCTGTAGTCCATGGGTTTGCAAAAGAGTCGAACATGACTTAGCGACTAAACACCAACAACATTAACTCAATTCCAACTGGTTAAGCAAAAGAAAAAAAAAAGAAAGAGAAGGAATTTATTGGCTAATGTAACTGAGAAATTCAGGGGTATGGACTTCAGGCATAGCTGGATCCAGAAGCTCAAATACTATCATGAGAAAATTGTTTCTCTCTCCTTGGTGTTGGCTTAAACTGGCCCTTTTGTTTTAGAGCCCCTGGAAGCTCCAGTGTGATAGATACCCTTCCAGCTCTAAGTTCAGGAAAATTGGAGTTTCTTCCTATCAGTTTCAATTAAAGTCTAGAATGCAGCCTTACTGGTTTAACTTGAGTCATGTGCCCAAGGCTGAACCAATCTCAGTGATCAGAAGCATGTGGCCCTCTCATTGGCCACACAAAGGTCACGTGGGCAACTGGGGCTGGGGAAGGGTCAGCCTTACTCTAAGAATTGAGAGTAGGAAGGGGAATGTTCCTCCAGAGAAAATCAGAGACCATTTCCAGAAGACACGTTGGGTACTGGATATGATTCTAACTGGGCAACTAGCACTTTCTATGGATAAGTCTGTTTTTGCCAACCTGACATACAAGGAGCTGGAAATTGGGAAGGGGGAGGTTTGTGAAGACTCACTGAGACTATGGATGTAAATTTCCTCACCTCTATGAACTTAGGAAGAACTTGGGCAGGATTTGAACCCAGCCCTACTGGTTCCTGGGTACTTGGTGGGGAAGCCATGACACCCAGTGACTGAGTCACCTGGTCTCTGAAAAACCAAGACATGAAGTTTGTAGAGCAAAAGAGACTGCAGCGGCCATCTGGATAAGGAACAGGGAGGCATTGCTATTTAGCTCTTATAGAAAGTGGGCGGGATGACCCTGGACTTCCTTTCCACAAATGCTAATGGAGCCTTGGCCCTTTAAAGCTAAGGAGGCTTTGAGGTAGGGAGTAATTACAGACACAAGAAACCTCCATTTTAAGGCAATCCCCCATCAACTGCAGGCCATTCATCCCACCCTGAGGCCAGAACTGCTGAGTCTGCCCTCCACCTCAGACCAGCTCAGCACTTTGCCTGCTCACTTGGGTCCCAGGGCTGCCCAGTCCAGGGTGGAGGCTGGAGCTCAGACCTGCAGCTCTCAGCGCAGCCTACACATTGTGCTGCCCGGGCCATTGCAGTGTGGTGGATGCTGCCAGCTTTGCCTGGGGCCTGGCAGAGCTCAGCCTCTTCCTCATGGGGCCGCTGCCCCAGGGAAGGGCCAACAACTGCCAAGCACTCAAGAGGAGCCAGACCCTGGATTAAGCGCTTTTACTCATTTAATCCTCAACAACCCATGAGAAGGATATGGTTTATCACCATAAGCTTCCTCCTTGTTTTAGGACCAAGGAGCCTGAGATCCAGAGAAGTGAAAAACTTTGCTCAAAGTGGTACGTCCAGCAAACAGCAGTGGGATTTAAACCTCAGAGACCTGGGTTCTCTAGGTTGCACTGTGTCCCTGCCTCTTTCTGTACCATCTGTACAATGGGCCACATGTGTCCCATGCTGCCAGAGGTGTAGGGAAGAACAAACCAGATTTTAATTTATTTATTCTATTATTTTTTTATTGGAGTATAATTGGGCTTCCCTGGTGGCTCGGATGGTAAAGAATCTGCCTGCACTGTGGGATACCTGGGTTCGTTCGATCCCTGGGTTGGAAAGATGGCCTGGAGAAGGGAATGACTACCCACTCCAGTATTCTGGCCTGGAGAATTCCATGGACACAGGTGCCTGGTGGGCTACAGTCCTTGGGGTCGCAAAGAGTCGGATACAATTGAAGGACTTTCACTTCACTTTTTGTAGTTGCTTTACAATGTTGTACTATTTCTGCTGTACAGTGAAGTGAATCAGCTGTATGTGTACATACATCCCCTCCCTCTTGGACCTTCCATTCCCCATCCCACCCCTCTTGGTCATCACAGAGCGCCGGGCTGAGCTCCCTGTGCTATACAGCCGCTTCCCCCTAGCTAGCTATTTTACATTCAGCATGTGTCAATCCCAGTCTCCCAATTCATCCTACCGACCCCTTCCCCCGTGTCCACCTGTCCATTCTCTGTGTCCGTGTCTCTGTTCCGACCCTACAAATAGGTTCATCTGGACCATCTTTCTAGATTCCACATATATGGATTAATATATGATATGTCTCTTTCTTTCTGACTTAACTTCAGTCTGTATAATGGGCTCTGGTTCCAGCCTCATCTCTCCAAATGACCCAATTTCATTCCCTTATATGGCTGAGTAGTATTCCACTGTGTATATGTACCACGTCTTCTTTACCCATTCATCTGTCATTGGACGTTTAGGTTGTATCCGTGTCCTGGTTATTGTAAATAGTGCTGCAAAGAATATTGGGGTACATGTGTCGTTCTGAATTATAGTTTTCTCAGGGTATATGCCCAGTAATGGGATTGCTGGGTCATAGGGTATTTCTTTTTTTTTTTTTAAAGGAATCTCCGTGCTGTTCTCCACAGTGGCTGTATGAATTTACATTCCCACCAGGAGTGCAAGAGGGTTTCCTTCCCCCCACAACCTCTTCAGCATTGATTGTTTGTAGGGTTTTTTGGATGATTTCCATTCTGACTGGTGTGATGTTATACCTCATTGTAGTTTTGATTTGCATTTCTCTAATAATTAGTGATGTTCGGCATCTTTTCAAGTGCCTGTTTGACATACAAACAAGATTTTAGAAGACAGGGCTTGAGAAGCACCCTTCTAAGACAGATCTCTGCCCTCACCACCAAGGCAGAAGAGGGGGAGCTGGGCGGGGGAGCAGGCGGCCGCAGCCCCAGAACAACTGCATGGAAGGAATGTGTGGAGGAAGATGGCGTCAGCTGCGTCTACCACTGGGAAGCGGAAGCGGCGGGGGAGGAGAGTCAGGGTGGGGCTTTCGGGGTGGAGACTGGGGCCTTAGCTGAGCAGTGGAGGTGGGCGGAAGGCAGCTGGCCAGGCCTCAGGGAACTGGCTCACACAAACCACTTGTGGAGGATTTTATCAGCAAGTGGAGGAAGGAAGAAGGAGGATGGGAACAGAGCTAGGAGAGGGCTTTTGATGCAGAGGAAACAGGGCATGCCTGGGTCAGAGCCAGGGCATCGGGAGGGAGACAACCACCTCATCTCCCAGTTCCAGAGTCCCCTGCAGGACTGGTGTCATGCCCATTCTACAGAGGAGGAAACAGGCTCAGAGAAGCAAGGCCACCGATGTATCTCCAGCTGGGGTGTCGGGACTGGAGTTCATACATAGCTGGATGCTGCTCCCTGCCCGCACACCTACTTGCTATGGCTTGGGATGCATCGATGGATGCCTTGTTTTTGTACATTGTCATACTGTTTTCCAGAGCTTGCACATCAAGCCCACCTTTGGAAGTCTCGGGGGCTCCCAGGACAGGAGGGAAGTCCACCTGGGATCATCACAGCCTCACATGTGAATAGCATTCTCTCCCCTAGCCCCTGCCTTTCCCCAGAGGAAGAGCCAGGCCCAGGTTCAGGAACTTTCAGTCACTGCTGCCTTCAAGATGACAAACTGCTTCTTGAGGTGGTGGACTCCCCATTCCTCAGGGAGTGCAAGCCAGAGCTGGATGCTCTCTGGGCCTGGGCTATTACGGTTGAGACTGCTGCCCTGCATTAAGATACCCTGGCCCACCTCCAATGTCCTTTCCATCTCTTGCTGCTGCTGCTGCTAAGTCACTTCAGTCGTGTCCGATTCTGTGTGACCCCATAGACGGAAGCCCACCAGGCTCCCCCGTCCCTGGGATTCTCCAGGCAAGAACACTGGAGTGGGTTGCCATTTCCTTCTCCAATGTGTGAAAGTGAAAAGTGAAAAGTGAAAGTGAAGTCGCTCAGTTGTGTCCAACCCTTAGCGACCCCACGGACTGCAGCCTACCAGGCTCCTCCATCCATGGGATTTTCTAGGCAAGAGTACTGGAGTGGCTTGCCATTGCCTTCTCCGTCCCATCTCTTAGGGAAGTCCCATACCTGATGGTGGAGTTTCTGGCAGGCCAGATGACAGAAGTGTGGGTGTTGGTGGGCCCTCCCAGAGCCCCTCCAACTTCACTGCACAGGGAGTTGTCTCCTCTGTTTCTGTGTGTGCTTGTCTCTGGCTCAAGGGTCCCTGAACACAGGCTGGGCAGATCCCCATAGAAACAACGAATATACCTGTAGGTGCCCATGGCAACAGCCCAGAGCAAGAGAGGCAGAAGCCAGTGCCGGGGGGCTGTGGCCGTGAGCCGGCCTCCCCCGTTTGTGCGCCACAGCAGAGCCACGTGAGCTCAGTGGCGAGCTGCCTCATGTGGAGTGGGTCTCCCTGGGAAGCCACTAATCCCATCTCACGCCTCCTGTCTCCTGGGGGGCAGTTTCCGGAGGATCAGCGCTCCCCGCAGGAGACATGTGGGGCGCTTCCTGACTTCACTGAGGTTTCTGATTCCAAGCCCTAAGCGGCTGTGCGACTTTCCTTCCAAGTCCTCGGTTCCACAGATGCCAGCTTGCAGGGCCAACTGGTGGTTACCCGGCAACGCAACAAATATTTGGGCCAGCCAGGCTGGTCCGTGCCCCCCATCCTGGGTTTAGTGAGACCTTAGAAGGCAGGCAACCCCATGGGCTTTGCCTATTTTTTAAAATATCTGGGCACCAAGTAAAAATAACTCTGCTTGGCAAAGCCCTTTCTGCTGACCCCTTCTCCAAGGATTTCCATTTGGGGACCTGGGCAAGTAGCTCGGGGGACTGGCAGAGATAAGGAAGGGATGGGTGAGAAGGCAGCAGGCAGCCGTGGCTGGAGGAAGCCAGGGCTTTGGGGCTGAGAAGACCTGGGTTTAAACCTGGCTCTGGAAATGTTGGCAGGTAGGAAAGAGTGGATCCCTCGCCCTCAGATCTGCTCTGCCCCAGACAGCTACCCATCTCGGTCCCTGGCCTACAGCACCCCCACCTGATCTGACCCAGCTCAACCTGGCTCCACCCAGTGGGTCTACACTGCACCCCCCTCAGGCACCCCATCTCTCTCTGGGATGCCTCATTAGTCCTCTCGGCCCCTCCCATTCAGCCTCCACCCAAGAGGCAGAGATTTGCACTAAAATAATCATCTGATACCTTCATTAGATCCTGCTGAGAACCTCTCCCGAGAGCCCCTTAGCTAGTACCCAGGAGAGCCCCTTAGTTGGTACCCAGGCCCTGCCCGGTTCCCCTGCCTCCTCTTCCCTCCCCTGCAAACCTTCGGCTCTGGCCACTTGCCATTGTCTAAACCAGGCTTCCTTGGGCCTTCACGCCCTGGTTGGGGCTGGTCTCGGGCACTACCCCACCCACCCTTCCCCACTCTCCGGGGCATCTGCCTTCCTGAGGATGTAGAGACTGGATGAGCTCCCCTGGCATTCCTGGTCTGACACCTGTCAGTGCACTCTGAGCAGAGATTTCTTCTTTACTGACCCGTCCCACACCACCTCTGCTCACTGACCAACCCCTACCCCCACCACCCAGCCCTGGTCCCGTCCATCCTGCATGGGGCGGGTACTCGGTTGAACCAAGGCAGGGTCCTTGGGGCAGGCCCGGATAGTGCATTTGTGCCCTAAAAAGAGACTGCCTTCCTCTGGTGGACACAACCCCACTCGGAGCTGCTGGGTACAACGAGTGGGACACAGGCTGGACTTCAGCCCTTCTTCCTCCCCACCCAGGCACTGTGACCCCGAACTCGACTTTGTCCAGGGCACCGCCCCCAGGGCTGGCATTGCCCCCAGCAGAGCACTCAGAGGAAGCAGGCTGAGTTAAGCTGGAGTGGGCCTTTTCCCTCTCAGGGGGCCCTGGGTCTCCAGGCCTCTGCCCTGGGCTGGTCACGGCTCCCACAGGTGGGTTATGTTCTCTTCTCCATCGTGGGTGCTTTCTGCTGTGTCTGCTGCAGTGAGGCTCTCCCCTCATGGGGCTCCCGACCCGGCATCTGGCCAGCATCTGCCTGGCACTCTGGCCATTTGTGTAGATGCTTATTCTCATATATCGACTCTACGGCATTCCTCTTCTGGCTGATATTGTACAAACAAAAACCACAATTGTAACTGACAGTCTGGGTGTCCAGGATATGAAGGGCGCTGGGAATGTGAAGCTGGAGCGCAGGGCAGGGAGAGGCTGCCCTGAGGCAGAGGGGCCTGCAGAGGGGCTGGGGCTCCCTCGGCCTCCCCCATCCCCATCTTTCCCTGTCACAGGCTGCACTTCCTTCCGGGCATTTTCTGAGGAGAGTCAGTGACTCTGGCTCATCTCTCTCTTGTGTGAGAAGCAGGTACCCTGCCCACTGGGTCCAGGAAGAGAGGTGACAAGCCCCCCACTCACCCCCTCACACATCTGACGGGGAGTAGGACAACCCCGCCATGGCTCCTGCCACACCAGAGAGAAAGCCCACGTCTCCACGTGACCTACATGGGCTTACTGATTCGGCCCCATCCCCTCTCTGACCTCACATTTTCCTCTCTCCCCCTCAACTCACTCTGCCTCCACTGTGCTGGGTCCTTTGATGCCCCTCCCCCTTGCCAGACATGCTCCCACCTCAGGGCCTTTGCATTTACTGTTCCCTGGATCTCATAGGCTCCTAGCTCAGGACCCACACGACTCACTCCCCCATCTCCTTTGCTTCTCTATCCAAGGGCCACCTTCTCAGCAAGGCCTTCCCTGACCACTTGTTTAAACTGCAACCCCTCCCCAGAACCCCCAAGTTCCTGGTTATTTTTTCCATAGCACCTATCATCATCGGAAATACAATTTATTTTTCTATCTTGTTTTGTTGGGTGTGAGTCTCCCTTCTTGGAGAAGGAAATGGAAACCCACTCCAGTATTCTTGCCTGGAGAATTCCAGGAGCCTGTGTCATGGGGTCACAAAGAGTCAGACGCAACTGAGCGACTAAGAGTAGACTCCCCTCTAGAATGCAAACCCCAAAAGGTCAGTCGCTTTTCACGGCTCCACCCCCGGTGCCTGTCAGAGGGTAATTAGCATGAATGAGAGTTTGTACAATGAACAAAAGAGTGAATAAACCACAGCAATAAGGAGGGCAACCTCTTGGACTGACCTTCTGCATCCATTCTCTCCTTGAATTCTCCCAGCACCCCTCCACCTCCTAAGTGAGAGAACTGAGTCTCAGGAGGTTAAGACTCCCCTGAGGTCACTCAGATAGCAGGTGACCAGGCAAAGCTAAGGTGGACCCTGCAGGCCAGCGTGTGCCCACTACAGCAAGTGGGGGGCTGCCCCACACCTGCCATCTGGAAGCTCACTTGACTTTGGCCTTGGAATCCCAATGTCCCTGCAGACTCTGACATATCCAGCATTCCCAGGGCCAGAGCCTTGGGCTGGGGAGGCAGGGTAGGGGAGAGGGGATGTGAGATTCCATCTTCTGTCCCTGCAGCCTGTGGTGTGGTCCTCTCCTCTCTGCCTCGGGCTGGGGAGGCGGGGTAGGGGAGAGGGTATGTGAGCATCCATCTTCTGTCCCTGCAGCCTGCTTTCTGCCTGCTGCAAGGTCCCTTCATGGTCTCAGGCCATTGGACATCCTCCCATGGCTGGCCCACATCAATGTTCCCCCTTGCAGCTTCCCACGAGCATGGAAAAGGCACAGCTTTTAATCTCCCTTCTGCCCCGCCTGCCTCCCGCCGGTCATTTCAGCAGCACATGAAATATATTCCAGCTCAACCTCTTTCTGAATCTACTTGTCGCTCTCTCTTCTCATATTAGCACCCCCTCTCCTCCAGCCCCTTGTTCTCTGCCATCCTCTGCCATCGCCTCCTCCAGCAAAGCCCCCAGGGAATGTTGTATATGAAATTATTTTGTGAAATCCAATAAAAATTTTAATCAGGTCAACATCATTACAGGAAAAGGAAATGATGGATCTTCCCTGGAACAGAAAAAAATGAAGAGAAGAAAAATATCCACCCAGCCACCCATACACCAATGCCTGCCCCTGTGTGTACTCACAACCGTGTGTGTGCACCCCCACTGATGTACATGGCACCCCGTGCTTGCACACGTGCGTGCATTCTCACAAGGCTTGTGTGCATCATTGGCAAGTCCTTGGCACCCTCTAGGCCTCAGTTTTGCCATCTGTACAATGGGGCCTTGATTACTGAACTCAAATCCCTACCAGCTGGGGAACTCTGTAATCTGGTGCCTGCTCACAGCTATGTCCGTGGTCACACCACCTGGTGGAGGTGGCGGCCTCAGCCCGCAGTGCTGATAGATGTCATCTCAGAGCGCAGAGAATTGAGTGGAGTACCCCAGCCTCCAGCTCCAGGCCCACTCCTAACATTTGTAGGGTCTGGGGCAATGGTAAAAGTGGAAGCCCATGTACCATATGTCTAGATATTTACATTATAAATCAAGCTAACTGTTAAATAAAACATGTTTTAGGCTCCTACCTTGACAAATACACCTTCAGGGAACCTGAAAGGCCAGGTTCAAACATAGAATTCTTGGGGGGAGCTGGCCCCCAGCCTCCAGCCCTGGCCTGCACCTCACTCTGCCCTCTGCCCCTGGCTCACATATGTGGGGACAGACACCCCAGGCTGCAAGGCCTAGCTCTGTCTGCACCCCATTCCCTGAACACAGCCCCCTGGACTTTCCTCAGGCCTTAAGTGTGACCATCAGTGGCATGGTGCCCTCTTAGAAGGTGGGGGTCCACGGAAGAAGCCCCTTGTGATAGAAAGTTCAGGCCAGAGCACTCTAAGGTGCAAGGCTTACAGCAGGAGTCCCTCTTACGTGGGTTTAGGGTGATGCTGACCCACCTCCCTGCCATGGGGAAGAATATGTTAGGGGAAGCACACTGATTGAAACCGCCCACCCTGGCCAGGCACCATAGAAACCATTTGCATGAGTTGTTTTACAACAGGAGGTCCTGGTAAGGAACACGGAACTAATAAGCCTCCACCAATCAGAAGAGTTAAGGAAAGGTCAAAAGGAGACACCACATGTCTGACCACCTCCCAGAATCCTTCTCACTGGCATCCATCTTGGCTGAACAAGGCCTGCACCACCAGGAAGGACTCTGAGTCAGAATGATTGGCTAAAGACAACCTGGAAACTAATCCCATCACCATAAAACCTGAAACTGCAAGCCATGTGACAGAGCTGTTCTCCTGGGTTCCCTTACCCTGCTGCTCTCCACTCGGGTGCCCTTTCCCAATAAAATCTCTTGCTTTGTCAGCACATGTGTCTCCTAGGACAATTCATTTCCGAGTGTTAAACAAGGGCCCAGTTTTAGGCCCTGGAAGGGGTTCCCCTTCCTCCAACAAATGGACAGAGAAGTAGGAGTCACTCCTTTTACCATGACAAGGCCTATGGCTTCAGCTGACAGTCCACCCTCAAGCCCCTTTCCCCACCTTTCTCTCTGGGGCTGGTCCACAGAGTTTAAGGGGTGCTTGCCAGGGAGGCCCCAGGCACACAGATATGCCCCAGAGTGGGTGGGAATGTTCTCTTCACCTGCCCCATGACTGTGACGAGCTTCCTCACTCAGGGATGTGGGTGGGGACACGGATGGGGAGGGACACCCAGCCGGGGGCACTCACCCTGGGGAGAGGTCAGGCTTTCTGACCTGAGCGGGAGGGTCAGAGCAGATGCACATGTGGGAGGAGCCCTGGGGGGAGGCGCTTTCAGAGCCCTGTTCCAAGGATGCCACAAGCCACCAGAAACTCTCAGTGTATGAGTCTGGAAGACAAGTCCATTAACCCACTGCTGCCCATGGTCCCACCGCAAGGAAGGGAGTCTGGATTCATCTTCCCTTACCCACAAAACAGGGAAGTGACACTGGCCACTCTGGGGTTCCCGGAATAATTACAGGGGGCTGTGTCTCTGATGGGGATGGGGTAGGAACAAAGGAGACTCCCTCCCACCCCCACCATTCTCTCTCTCCCTCCTCCAGCCCTGCCCCCAACCGAATCCAGGAAGCTGCTCTGCCCTTCTGACATTTACAGACGACTGTCCCTCCTCTCCTTCCTGCTGACATCTGAGCCTCCACCTGGGCCAGCAGGCCGGGTTGGGGGCAGGGCTGGGAGGGAAGCTGCTTAGCCTCTCCTCAGGGGTTCCCAGGGACAGGAGTTGAGACTCCAGCCCTCAGGCCAACGGTGAGAGATAGCCAGAAAGGCTGGGCGGAGGCTCCCCTCCATGGAGCTTTTCTTCTCACCCATGGCCTCTCTTCTCCGGGAACTGTTGCCAGTGTCCCAGGCAGGAGGCACTGACCCTTGCAGATCCACCAGAATTTCTCTCGCTCCTTGCCAGATGTTTATTCTGTAATCAGGGGCCTAGGATTGCTCAATACGCTGCACACCCATCTCCCTCTTTCTTGGCCTTCCCTGGCCTGGGTCGAGGGGTGAGAGGTGGACAATATTCCAGCTCCTTATCTTCACAGGCTTCCCAGGTGGCGCTAGAGGTAAAGAACCCGCCTGTCAATGCAGGAGATGTAAGAGATGCGAGTTTGATCGCTGGGTAAGGAAGATTCCCTGGAGAAAGACATGGCAACCCACTCCAGTATTCTTGCCTGGAGACTCCCATGGACAGAGGAGCCTGGCAGGCTACAGCCCATGGGGTCACACAGAGTTGGACATGACTGAAGCGACTTAGCATGCATACCCTCACAATAAGACATCACTGCAGTGTGCTTCATGCAGTCCCTGTCAAGTCCCCGGGTCCCCAGGCAGACTAGACTCCCCAGTGCCCACATCAGTCCCCCACACCGGCACTGCTCTCCTTCTGTGTTCCATCCCACTGCCCTTCTCTCTCTCCTCCCTTCCTGGGACCAGCTTGGACTCAAATGCCTGTCTCAGTGACTGCTTCTGGGGAAACCAGCCTATGACAGTCTTGGATGCAGTGAGTGCCAGCTGGTATTGGATCCCCGGGGGAGAAAGGGCAAAAGCAAAGCTCATGTTCTGATCTTACTCCTTACTGCAGGGCTCCCCACTGCCCCCAGGAGACAGTCTGTATTCCTGGGCTGGGGCTCCTCCGGCTTCCACGCCCTCCTTGGCCACATCAGTGGGCTCTCGAGGGTTCCAGTTCCCTCCTCCATTCTCCACTAGGCTGTGAGTCCTGGGAGGGCAGGGACAGGGACCTGGCACCAGTGTGGCATCCAGAAGATGCTCGGGACCAGCTCTTGAGGGAGCGAGGGTGCTGGCCGTGCTCTGGGAGCTCGGGACAAGGGCTTAGTCACTTCCTGGAGGATCTGGCTGGAATGGAGGGAACGCCTTCCCCACTACCAGCCCAAGGAAGCTGCTTCCTGCAGGCTGCCATGAGAACATGTGAATCATGGAAACAATGATGTCTGGCTTACCATGATTATTGGAGCATTTGTGCAATTCATCCTTTGCAATTTCGGGGAAGAGGCCTTTGTGCCAGAAGGAAGCCGCCTAGCTCCGTAACGAGGGAGTCTTGGGGTCTGCCAGGTCATACCCTCCAAGTAGCAGGAGACTTGGGAAGTGGACTCAGGTGTGGAGGACATGTGGAGTAGGCTGGGAGGGAAAGTATGTGGCCTGAAGGAGCTGCTAGGTGAGCAGGAAGAGCAGGAAGAGGCCGGGGCCAGGGCGGCCAGGGCCAGTCACCATGCAGCCTCCACATTGAGTCTGTGATTGTTTTCAGGTGTAGAGATGAAGATGCCAGGTATATCCTGTTATTAAGTCTGGTGTGACACCAGGCTAAGGTCTTGATCACTCGAATATGAGGGGCCTGAATGAAATGCCTGGGCTTCCCAGGTGGCACTGGTGGTCAAAAACCCACCTGTCAGTGCAGGAGACACAGGAGACATGGTTCAGTCCCTGGGTCTGGGAGATTCCCTCGAGGAGGACATGGCAACCCATTCCAGTTTTCTTGCTGGAAAATTCCATGGACAGAGGAGCCTGGTAGGCTACAGTCCACGGGATCACAGAGAGTTGGACATGACTTAGCTGAGTGCACAATAAAACACCATTTTGAAAGGAGCACAAAGTTTGAAGTGTGGCTTTAGATCCTGACTCAGCTATTTACTGGCTTGTGACCTTGGCCTTAGTTTTCTCATCTGTAAAATGGGACTAATAAACATTTCATTCTCTTTTCCATGGCTGGTGAAAAGATAAGAGTCCTTGTTTCATTTGACAAAGTTTCCTGAGCCCTTTCTAGGAACTGAGGATACAATAGTGAACAAAATACAAAAATCCCTGCCTTGGGAATTTCCTAACAGTCCAGTGGTTAAGGCTATGCACTTCAGCTTCAGGGGCCATGGGTTCTATCCCTGATCAGGGAACTAAGAAAAAAATGTCCCTTCCTTTATGAAGTTCGTGCTCTGAAGGAGGAGAGGCAGGAAAGGAGGGAACACAGTTGATAAACCAGATAAATAAGAAAAAGAGACAGTCTGTGATATACTGATAAATGTTAAGGAGGAAAATAAATCAGGGAAGAATGACAGAAAGTATCAGTGGCTGTGTGGGTGGTGGGCCTGTAAGTTTGGGGGAGCCAGGGAGGACCATGCTGAGAAGGTGACATCGGAGCAAGCTCTGAAGGAGGTAAGGGAGGCGGTCAGATCAATTCTGGGAAAAGTAAATCAGACCTAGGGAAGAGCAGGTGCTCAGGCTCTCAGGTGGTCATGCTGCCTAGGAGGCTGGGATGGAGGCCCAGTTGGAGGAGCCGTGAGGGATCACATCATCATGGTAGGGTCGTGGTGGTCTGTGTGTGGGCTAGAAAAGAATGTCCAGACACAGAGTATTGCAGAGAGGAGTGAGTTAAGAACAAAGAGCAAAGATAACATGGCCGCTGCAAGCACAGTGGGCCGACCACCCAACAGACCCAGGAGCGCCTTCGGTTAGAACAACAGGCTGACTCAAGGGAGAGCCGACCCCTTTCATGGGTCAGTAGCCAATTTTTACAGTCTCAAGACAAAGAACATTCCTGCTGGAAAGGTGGCATTAGGTGATTGGTTAGAGTGGGTACATGCATGCTTGGTTGCTCAGTATGGTCAGAGCTACTAGACTGCAGCCCCCGGACTGTAGCCTGCCAGGCTCCTCTGTTCATGCAATTTCCCAGGCAAGAACACTGGAGCGGGTTGCCATTTCCTCCTCTGGGGGATCTTCCCCACTCAGGGATCAAACCCGCATCTCCTGTGTCTCCTGCATTGACAGGTGGATTCTTTACCATTGAGCCACTTGGGAAGCCCTGGGGTGTGTATTTTTACCTAGTATGGAGTCAGGGAGCTGGCCAGTAAGAATCAGGGTAGGTCTTGGCAATGATTACTATGGAGCTTAGTCAGTTCCAGAGACGACCTTGGTTCTGGCTCCAGGTCTGTAGCCTTGGTACAGGCCCCGCACCTGTGCCTTGGTATGGAACTCCACAGTAGGGACTTTGGCTTTTGCTTGGATAAAGTGGAAGGCTCCAGTGAGAGGAATGACAGGACCTGACATGTATTTGAGCAAATCCTGTTGTTGTGGGTGGGTCCCCTGGCTGCTGAGGGCTAAAGAGGCAAGAGTAGAAGCAGGATTCCATCAGGAGGCTGTTGAAATAGTCTTGGTCAGGGGTTCAGACCTGATGAACCCATGCAAAGGGACCGGTGATGACTGGCGGGAGAGGGAGGATTTTATGTCACACAGGACATGTCATCGTGTCATCAAATTGTCACTGGATAAGAAGGCTATTCTACTTTCAGTTAGTTTCAAAAGCCTTCGGGAAACACTGAGAAAACCTTCAGGTGGTACTGCTATGCCTTCAACACCTCTAACTTTTGGCAATCTCCTCCTTTTAAACCCAAAATGACAGGCCTCAGACTCAAGGACTCCTGCCTTTCATGTCTAGCTTTTTTCGTTTTTTTTCATCATTTTCATTTTTATCATTTTCATGGCATTTGGTTCCACACTTACCTTCTGTTTTTGAAAACTGAGACTGAATTTTCTTTTAAGTTACTAACAGAAAGGTTTCTTTTAAAATAAACTTATCCAAGTAAAATGTAAGTTGGCCTAAAGAATATTAGGACAATAGCACAGATAGTATAAAAGTTCAGCAAAAGCTGTATGGTGAGCCTGAATGCTGCAGCTGGGGAATCTCAGAGCTGAGGCAGAGAGTTGGTTTCCAGCTGTAAACTGATGTGCTAAGGACCTGGGGTTCTGAGAAAAGCTTTGTACTTCATGGTGTCTCCCAGACCTCTCTTGGCCCCCAAATCCCAACCGCACGTCCACTGACCAGCCCTGCTCTCAACTCTTCTTCTACCATGCTCTGGTCAGGAAAGTGGAGCAAGGCCACGAGTTCAGAGCTGAGAGGCAGGGTGCCACACGGGGCAGGGCTGGGTGCCACACAGGGCAGGGCTGGGTCAGGAAACTGAGGTGGAATCCTCCCATTGTCCCTTGGCAACCCCCTCCGAGGAGGGGTGCAGAGAGACTGAGGGGAAGGCATTGGTGTGAGCCTCACTGGCCCTGAGGGAGGAGGTTGGGGAAGACTTGAATCACCATGCCCGTCACGCCCCCGAGCCAGTCGCCAACTCTTGCCTGTCCCCAGGGAGCTGAACCATCGTCACATTTTCTTAGCCTTCTCTTCAATCTCAACTTGCCCTTTCTCCACACGCGGCCTGTAGATCATCCTTAAAGGTTGACAGCAACTGGATTGGAGAGAGGAAGAGGAGTGGCCTGTGGGGACGCCCCCAGGAAAGAGGTTTCTTATGGCCCCTGTGCAGCTGTCTTGTGGCTCCAATAAAGAAGGATGGGTCTGCACCATCATACACTCAGCCGTGGGGCTGGCTGAAACCCGCTCACCCTGCCCAGAAAATGTATGGTCCAGGCCAGGCCAGCTTAGCGGGGGACTGGTCATTTCAAGCGGTGTCGTGGTCGCATCTGACCGCACAGCCCGCTCATCCACTCTGCACGCGGTGCCCGCTGGGCTCCCATTCTGCTCACAGATTTAACTTCACATCCAGCATGCTGAGCACCTCCTATACTCTGAGCAAGATTCTGGGTGCTTCCATAGATAGCATCCTTTCCAAAAGCTCTTCTAGGATTTCAAGGCTGTTTTGGCATCACTGGGGTTTTGGCTAGAGAAGCTCAAAGTGGCCTGGCCAGACCCCTCTGCCCACCTACCCTTGCTGTCCCAGCTGCTATGCCTGGGCCCAGTCCCCAGCCACCCTCTTGGGCAAAGCTGTGTCCAGGCTCTGGTCTTGGGTCCCCTGACCGAGTCTACCAGGGATGCCCATGTCCAAGCAGGACCAGAGGACACATCCAGCCTGTCCATCCATCTTTACTGGGCGCGTAAGCCTCCGAGTCACCTGCCTGGGTCCATTCCCTTTGGCTCTTCTCCACCTGGGTGAGCTCCCTCCACACCTTTCCCACCAGCCAGGACCCATTCTAGCCCTGGCTCTGCCACTAACTCACTACATTAATTGAGGGTGTGGAGGTGGACATTGGACAGATATGCCAGCCCAGAAACCCCAGGGTTGGCTGGACTGGCCTTGCCTGCCTTTCTCCTTCATTTAAACTCTTCCCTGGCCTCAGTAGCCCTGCCTCTCTAAACCGCCCCCTCCCTCACCGCCCCGATGCTTCAACAGTTAGTAATGCTCCCTGTTACTCCAGAGCTGGGGCCATCTCAGCTGGCTCAGTCCCAAATGGCTTCTTATTCAGCTTTTCAGGAAGAGGAAACTGCCCCCTTCATGGACCCAGAGCTAGATTTAGGAGCCTGGGTTGGTAGGGAGCAGAGGGTCAGAGAAGCTGTCCTGCCAGCCGTGTCCCCTTCTCTCTTAGGGATCTGGGTGCCTGGGTTGCCAGTTTCTTCTGAAGCCCGACTGAAGGTCCTCACCGCACCTAAGGCCTCTCCCTCTGGGACAACTGGGAGACAGTCTGTCCAGTTTCTGGAGTTCTCTGGAGCTGCCCTGCCTGGATAAGAAGAATGGCAAGAAGAACCCCCAGGGCCTTCCTAAGGAATGAGGGCACCAAGGACCCAAGATCAAGGGCCAGAAGGGTAGGCAGTGGGATGCAGGCTGGGGGTGGGGAGACAACTCACCCAGCCCAGCTGAAGGAAGTCTGGGTGCTGGGTCATGAGCAGGAGCAGAGCTTTACCAGAACATTCCAGATCCACAGGGTCAAGGGTCCAGACATTCACAAAAGTGTGTGTTAAGGACACGTGAAAGAAATAGATCCCAGTTATGGTCCATCTGCAGGAAAACTCTGGGATGGCACAAGTGTGTGCTTGAGTGCTAAGTCACTTCAGTCGTGTCCGACTCTTGGTGACCCTATAGATTATAGCCCACCAGGCTCCTCTGTCCATGGGGTTCTCCAGGCAAGAATACTGGAGTGGGTTGCCATCCCCTCCTCCAGAGGATCTTTCCAACCCAGATCAAACCCGCACCTCTTACATGTCCTGCATTGGCAAGTAGTTTCTTTACCACTAGCGCCACCTGGGAAGCCTGGCATGGAGCAGGGCAAATTACCTCAGACAAATTCTGCCACACTTAGGGCAGGGTGAGGGCGGGGAGATAGACACAGGAAGCTCCTTACTCCAACTCAGTTATGAGTTCTTCCAACAAGCCACTTCTAAGGGACCCATGTTCTTCTAGACTTTCATTCCAAGCATCTTTGCAACACCCAGACTGGAAGAATCTAAGATATATGACAATTCTAAGGAGTGAAAGATTCCAAGAATAGATTCCAAGAGTCCAGGGTGCGGAGCCCCCCAACTTTGGAGGCCTCATTGACACTTCCTCCCTGACATGTGTCTGGGAACCATTCTCCCGGGCTCAAGTGAGAGGATGGGGTGTTACCACAGATGCTTATGGTGCTGGCTTTGAACTCCCAACACCTCTGAAGACTCTGATTAGTTTGGACAATACAGCCTCTGCTTTCCCAGGCACAGGGCCACTGAGTTGGGCCTGGCCTGCTGGAGATGTGGCCATGGGCTGTTCTCTCTAAGGGAAACTATGGCAGTGGTGTAATTGCCATGGAGGATGAGGAGAGGCTCCACTGAGCAAGTGACAAGTCTCTTCCTGCCTGCCGAGGGGAAGGGCAGGAGAGAGAGGCTTGGCTCTAGGGAACACCTAATTTCTGCTGGCTGGGCCTGGGGTTCCCCACCCCTCTGGGGAGACAGGGCAGACTCTGGTTTAGCTGTCTTTTCGCCACCCCCTGGGAGACCCCCAGGTCTTGGAGTAGTAGCTGCTGAGAATACAGGGAGAGGAGGGAGCAAAGGATGGAGTGGTGGCTGGAGTCTGGCTTCTCTTGCCTAGTAACACTCCTCTACCTCCCTTACTGCCTGGACTCCCAAGGTCCACTTTCCCAGGGTCTGACCCCCCTCTCTCCCCAGATAATCCCTAAAAAATGGAGGATGTATTTTTACCCAATATTCCTCCCTGAGGTTTTTCTCCCACAGCTCCCCTTGCTTGAGTGAGCTCAAGGTGCCCTGAAAGCAGGAATCCCATCTTCCCTTTCTCATAGCATTTTTGGGGGGGGGGCTGTGCTGCATGTTACTTGGGATCTTAGTTCCCTGACCAGGGATCAAACCCGTGACCCCTGCATTGGAAGCATGGAGCTTAGCCTCTGGACTGCCAGGAAAGTCCCTCTCATAGCATTTTAACAGGTCACAGGGTGTGACTGTCCATGGCTGCACCATCTAGCCCAGGAGCCATCAGCCATACATGGCCACTTCACCCTTGAGATGCAGCTGGTCTAAATTGAGTTGGGCTGTAAGCAGAAACTACATATCAGATTTCAGAAACTTGGAACCATAAAAGAATGTAAAATAGCTCAATAATTTGTAACACTGATTGCACGTTGAAATGATAATACTTTAGACACACTGGGTTAAATATATTCTAAAATTCATTTCACCCAATTTTTGTTCTTTAATGTGGCTACTAGAAATTTTAAATTTCATATCTGCCTTGACTATGGCTTGTGTTATATGTCTGTCAGCCAATACTGGTCCAAGGACAGGTCTCTGGACATCCCTGAACACAGAATAGCCTCTGGAAGAGAACTGGGGACTTCAAGGTGTTGAGTGTGTAAGGCCCAGACAGAGTTTCAGCCTCTCACCTAACAGCAAACTCTGGGCTTGTGGAACAGCTGTTTCAGCAGATGTGGGGTCTGCCCAGGAAGGGCTCAGAGGTCCTGCCACTGCTGGTGATGAATCTGTGCTCCTCAAGGAAGCTTTTAGCAGCCAGGTCCCAATATCAAGGCCCTTAGTGCTTAAGGCTCCGGAGCGAGCATTGTGGGTTCAAATCCTAACTCTGCCATGAATTAGCTGCTGACATAGGCAAAAGGTAATGGCACCCCACTCCAGTACTCTTGCTTGGAAAATCCCATGGACGGAGGAGCCTGGTGGGCTGCAGTCCATGGGGTTGCTAAGAGTTGTACACAACTGAGTGACTTCACTTTCACTTTTCATTCTCATGCATTGGAGAAGGAAATGGCAACCCACTCCAGTGTTCTTGCCTGGAGAATCCCAGGGATGGGGGAGCCTGGTGGGCTGCCGTCTATGGGGTCGCACAGAGTCGGACACGACTGAAGCGACTGAGCAGCAGCAGCAGCAGCATAGGCAAAAGGAGAAGAAGGCGGCAGAGGATGAGATGTTTGGATAATACCACCGACTCAATGGACGTGAACTTAGGGAGCTAGTGAGGGATAGGGAGGCCTGGCGTGCTGCAGTCCGTGGGATCACAGAGTCAGACAGGACTTAGCAAGTGAACAACAATAGCAACAGAGTTGATTAACAATGTCGTGTTTATTTCAGGTGTGCAGCAAAATGAATCAGTTATGCATATACATGTGCCCACTCTTTCTTAAGATTCTTTTCCCATGTGGGTCATTACAGAGTATTGATTAGCGTTCCCTGTGCTATATAGGAGGTTCTTATTATCAGGGGACTGTTTTGAGGATGAAATGGGCTGGCGCACATAAGGAAGTCAGGAGAGTATCCAGCACATAGTAGGTGGTCAGCACACAGAAGCCAAGGGTGTCAGAGCCCGGGTCTGGGTCGCTCAGAGGACAGAGGAGACAGGAGGTGGGCAGCTGGGGCAGGCCAGGCTTGAGGCCCAGTTCTGCGAAGGCCTCCCTGTCCTCAGTCTCCCTGCTGTCAGCTGAGGGTAACCAGGACGCTGACGGCCCAGGGTGGTGACAGAGGGCAGAGTTACACACTCCCTTGCCCTTCAGATGTCCCACCATCTCTCCCGAAAAGCATGTGGGAAGGCTGCTGAGCGGCTGGGGAGGGTGACCTTGAGACCTGGCAGGGTGGGAGCAGGCCAGGTTGGTAAGGGGCTCACAGCTGGAGGACTCAGGACCCTCAACTCCACCAGCCCCTTGGAAAGCCCAGTCTTAGCACCGCTGGAAATTCTTAAGCTGGGATTTCAGTTTAATTACATATTGATTAAATGGAACAAAGGAGCAGAGGCTCCAGGGACCAGGCTCAGTGAGTGCCTGATGGAATTTCAATCCTGCTTTGTTCCTGCCTCCTACTCTCTTAGAGGCTCAGCGCGCTCTCCGCTAAGGAGGCCTGGCCTTACATGAGCTCGGCAGGCATCAAAGATCCTGCCATGACAGAGGGCAGCAGCTGGCCCTCGGCTACCCAGCACTTCCCCGCCCTAGCTCCCAGCACTCCCATCTACCCACTACCCCCAGACCCAACTCAGGTCCCAAGAAGTCCTGTCCAAGGTCACACCCAAGGTCAGAGGAGGCAGATCTAGCATTTGAATCTGGGTCTTTACCTGGGAGGTCCTGGCGACACGCGGACCCACTCTGCAGCCAGGCTCACCACAGCTCTGCACTGAGAGGTGCCCAAAGATAGTCCTATTCAAGAATCACTCTCTGCAATTAGAGAAAACCCACACACAGCAATGAAGACCCAGTACAGCCACAAATAAATAAATTATTCTTAAAAAAAAAAGAAGTATTTACTGAGCACCTTCAGCATAGTCTTCCCATAGACACGGCATCTGGCTGGAGGCTTAGAGGACAAGTAGCCAGACGAAGGTAGGGAGGCAAAGAATAGGAAAAGCATTCTAAGCAGAAGGAACAGCCTGTGTGAGGACTAACAGACAAAGGTAGCACTTTGGTGGGCCAGAGCAGGCTGGACCACAGAGTGTGGGGAAGGGCATGGTGGGATAAACTGGAGGCTTGAACTGGACCCATCTCGTGAGGCCTATAGTAGATGACGGGGCTTGACAACATCTTCCTCATTCTTGCCCTGGCAATGCAGTTTGAGAGACTGAACTCAGCTCAAGGGAATGGAGTCATCATTTGATTTACTTACCAATGATTGGCTCTGGGAGGACTGTGTGACCAGTTCTGGTCAATAAAGAGTTGAGACAAGGCCTACCTACTCCTACACTTCAGGTTTTGTGAGCCAGTACATTTCTTTATTGGAGAAGGAAATGGCAAACCACTCCAGTATTCTTGCCTGGGAAATCTCATGGACAGAGGAGCCTGGTGGGCTAGTGTTCTACAGTCCTTGGGATCACAAGAGTCAGACATGACTGAGTAACTAAACCACCACATTTCTTTATGGTTTAAGTCAGTACTAGTTTGATATTTTGTCATTAATAGTAAAAAGCATATATCGTTATAAACCACCATAAGGACTCTGGACTTTACCTTAAGAGTGACGGGAAGCCACTAAAGAATGTTAACATGGAAATATTTTCTTTTTAAAAATATCACTCAGGGTACAAAGTCAAGAAGAGGGGGAAGAGTGAAATCAGAGAACCCAGCTGGGAGGAACAGGCTGTTTAGGGCACCAATGAGCTTCCCATCAGCGTAGTGAGTGAGCAGGAGCTGGACTGCCATCTGTCGAGGGCAAGAGTTGGGCATGATAATACCTCTTAGTTCTTGTCTGCTGATAAGATTTGACAGTTCTGCAGACGGCCTCCTACTTCCTGCTTCCCTGAGAATTACAAGCGCCTTGGTGTGAATAAAATTCCCAGACTTAGAAGCAGCCCAGTTACTCAAGGGACTCCTAACCTGCCCTTTCTCTCCCACTTCCCTGCTTTATTTTCCTCCATGGCACTTGTCACCTGTAAATATGTGGAATATTTTCCTTATTTACCTAGTTCATTGTCTGTTTCTCCTGTAGAACTCCATGCTATCCAATCTGGTGGCCACATGTGGCTGTTTGATCACTTGAGATGCAGAGTCTAAATTGAGATAAGCTATCAGTATAAACTACAGACCAGAGGTTGAAGCTTAGTATGAAAAAGAATGTAGAGTATCTAATCAATTAAACAAATATTGACTACATATTGAAACGATGGATGTTGGTGTTGTTTAGTGACTAAATCATGTCCCAACTCTCTTGTGACCCTATGGACTGTAGCCCACCAGGCTCCTCTGTCCATGGGATTCTCCAGGCAAGAATACTCGAGTGGGTTGCCATTTCCTTCTCCAGGGGATCTTCCAATCCAGGGATCAAATCTGAGTCTCCTGCATTGCAGGCAGTTTCTTTACCACTGAACCACGAGGGAAGTCCGATATAATGGATATATTTGCTTAAATTACTATACTATTAAAATAAATTTCACCTGTTTCATTTTTCTTTTTAAAATCCAGCTACTAAAAGTTTTTACTTGTGATGCACATTATTTTTCTAATGGACAGTATTATACCAGACCAAGGACTGGCAAACTATGGCCCATGGGCCAAATTCAGCCAGTAACCTGTCTTTGTGTAGCTCATGAGCCAAGAATGTTACATTCTTAAAGGATTGTAAGAAAGCAAACAAAGACAAATATGCAACAGAGGCTGTATGTGACCCACAAAGCATAAAATATTTACTTCTAGCCATTTACAGAAAATGTTTACACTAGACTATAAGATTGACAAAGGCAGGAACTTCTGTCAGCTTTGTTCTTCACTGTGTCCCCAGTGCCTTCAACAATAGGAGCACTGCCTGGCACATGGTTGGTGTTCAATAAGCATTTGATGAATGAATGGATGGATGAATGAATCAATCAATCAATATGTAGCCAAACCTTCCACACCTACCTTTTGTTCCTACCCTGGATGCTGCCCGCCAACTGGCCTGGCTGCCCCCAAGTGAAAAGATGTGCCTTTTCCTGTATAACCCACTACAAAGCAAAACATGGGGCTGTAGGTTGGGGGTGAGGGCAGGAAAGACACATGCGGAGTAGTGCACTGCTATGTCCCACCCTTGCAGAGGTCAACACCACCCTGTCCACTCCTGCTGCCAAGAGCTTTGAGGGTGGGAGAGGTGGATGAGACTCACCCACCCCTTAAATCAAAGAAGTCCAGATTCCTCTATGGGACAAGCTCTTGCAGGACAGAAGGGATCAGCCTTGGCCTGGGGTGGCTGGGGTTGGGGTTATGCCTTCTTCAGGGTTCGGTTCTTCTCCAAGGAGCCCGTCAGTGGCAGGCAAGGTGACCCAGAGCCCACAGAAGTAGGCCCAGCAGAAATGAGGTTCTGCCTGCCCCAGGCAGGATGCTGTGGCTTTGATAGATTAGAAACCAGAACCTGGCCATGAAAGGACTTCCCTGTTTAGATAAAACTGGGTTTGGATGGATTTGGTTTTGGCTCCTTTGTGTGTACCTTTTATATTCCTTATGATAAAACTGCTCCTGACCATCTCCACCCACCCAGCACTTGCAGGAAGAAAGGGGCAAGGATACTGGCGGCTCTCCTTGCCCATATATAACCCAGAGAGAAAAAAGAAAGTGGTGTGTGGTCCTTGCTGAGGCAGCAGAGACAGTGACCTGATGTCCCCAAGAGATGCTCAAACCGTTCTTCAGAGCAGGTAGGCTCGCTTCTGCGGGCAATAGCACTGTTTCATGGAAAGTGCGGACTTTGAAAGCAGACCCACTTCCCAGCAGGGCATTGCTTCCTTTTCCTGGGCCTTCGTTTCCTACTCTGTAGACTGGCTGATGGTGCGGACTGCTGTGAGCAACAGAGTAGGGGGTGAGTAGAGTGCCCGGCATACAGAAGGCCCACAGTGAACAGCAGTCATAACTGATCCTCCTCATTTAGGAGACAATTCCATCACCAGAAGCCCGAGAAGGGAGCAGTTTAGACCACTCCTACCTACATGATGTAGCCAAGAAGGCCTCTGGCCTGGAGAGGTCCTGGTACAGCTCATGTTGGAGCCAGTAGAGAGGAGGGGTCACTGACTACCAGAATGAGAACCGGTCTCCAGTCTGCAGGCCTCCTCGCCAACCCCTCTCCCACCCACCACCTTTGTCCAGGCTCAGGGCTCCTGGGATGTGGAAGCAAGAACTTGGCAGCTTCTGGCTTTCCTTCCTTCTCTCCCTCCCTCCTTCCTTTATTTGTTACATGGGCTGTAATTAAGGAGGGAAAATCTGTGAAAATTAAATGATTCTGAAGGGGCTGAAGAGAGACTGGCAGGGGTGAGGGGTGGGGGAAGGAATTGAAGGAAGGTTGCGCCCTTTCTGCTTCTTGAACGCCCTTTGAAGAAATGATGCTGGAGGAAGTACTGGGAGCTACCCCTTGCTGCCTCTCCTGGAAACCCAACTAAAGGTATAAAAAGCCCTGGGCCAGACAGAGCTGACTAGGCCTTACTCAAGAGGATGGTAGCCTGGGGGAGGAGACAGACACCTACATAGATAACTATACCGCGGATAACAGCCGGAACCTGCGCCCCTGTCCAGACCTCTGCTATCTTCTTGACTTGCTGAGCAACAAGCCCTCCAGGACAATGGGACTCACAGGGAAAGTGGGGCTCCTTTTAAATTTGTCCAAAATGTAACCTCCCTTTTGGGTGGTTCCTTTAGGTGGCCTCAGAGAGAGACCACCCAACGCAGCCTGGGGTGGGGATGGTCAGGGAAGACTTCCTGGAGGCGGTAACATTGGCACAGGGCTTTGAGGGCTGCTCAGGAGTTTAGCACCCTGGTGCAGGGCTGGGGGAAAGTAGAGTTGAATTTTTAGTCAGAGGGAGCAGCCTGTGTGCAGGCTGGTGACAGGGTGGTGCCCAGTGTGTGGAGGGAATAAGGGATGTGCACCAGTTGTCTGTGAGCACATGCTTCCTTTGTGGCTCAGTGGTAAAGAATCTGCCTGCAATGCGGGAGACTAGCGTTCAGTCCCTGGGTTGGGAAGATCCCCTGGAGAAGGGGATGACTACCCACTCCAGTATTCTTGCCCGGAGAATCCCATGAACAGAGTAGCATGGCAGGCTACAGTCCATGGGGTCGCAAAGAATGAGCCACAACTGAGCGACTCATACACACACACACACACACACACACGAATCGGGGCTGGAGGCAGGCAGGGAGGTCAGGCAGCCTTAAACGCTGTCCTCAGGAGCTTGGGAATCTTGGTTTGTGGATGACAGAAGTCATCTGAGGGGGCATCTATGCCCCAGTTTACAGGGGAAGGTCGTGACAGAAGCGCTAAGATGAGAAGACCTTGCCCAATGTCCCCAAACTGTGATCTGGGCCTGGAGGGCAGGCGCCGACCTCTGCTTGCCTCTGATAACAGTGTTAATGACTCTAATTCACTTTAGTCCATTAACGAGTCTTTATTGAGCAGAAGCAGGCGCCAGGAGTGTGCGGGTGAGCCGCCATGTGGGCCTCAGAGCCCTGCTCCCAGAGAAGACGGCCACGTGAGCCTCAATAGACAGCCACCTAGAAGGCCAAGAAGTCTCCTCCTGCCCCCTGTCACCACCCTGGGGCTGCAATGATCCTCCTGGCCAATGAAGCCTCCACTCCAGGAGTGGATGGTAGACATGGAGGCAGGCTATCACTGTAATAGCTTGTGACCTAGCCTCAGCCTGCTCCTTCTTTGCGCCAACCTAGACCTTAAAATGTGATGGGAGTGTGTGTGGTAGGACTGGGTCAGGTGAGGCAAGGGTTTCTTCCCACCTGACAGAAGGGTACGGAAGCAGCCACAGCAGCAGCCGCCAGAGGAAGAAGGGAGTCATCCTGGCACCCAGAATGAGTCCTCTGGCCAGCTGTCCCCTTCAGCTCCCAGTATGCACTGGCAATGGGAAAGGTGGGTCTGTTGGTGGCCCCTGAAAGAGATCTAGGAACTCAGGCTGATGGCAGGGTCCTAGAGCACAGGAGGACCCTACCCTTCAGCTTAGCCTGTAATAGGAATGAATTATGCATATGCATGAGACCTCATGATTATGAATGTTAGGAAAAAGCCTAAATGCTTCCAGGGGCTGGCTCAGCTAAGCTTGGGACAAGGCAGAGGTCTCTGGTTTCCACCATCCCTGTAGAACTAGGGCCCCAGAACCAGGGCTATGGCGTATGCGGCTGACAGCTGTCAGAGCAGCTGGAGCAAGAACCCCGGTTGCTGTCTTGGCTCTACTGTCTTCCTATGATGCAGAGCAAATCACTGCCCTGCCTTAGACCTCAGCTATCCCATCTGCAGAATGGGCATGTATGCTAAGTAGCTTCAGTCATGTCTGACTCTTTTCAACCCTATGGACCTTAGCCCACCAGGCTCCTCTGCCCATGGGACTTTCCAGGCAAGAATAATGGAGTGGGTTGCCATTTCCTCCTCCAGGGGATCTTCCTGGCTCATGGATCGAACCATCTTTTGCATTGGCAGGCCAGTTCTTTGCCACTAGCCCCACCTGGGAAGCCCTGCAGAATGGGAGTAAGTCTTAATTCAAATGCCTCCAGGGGTTGTGCTGAAGGTCAAATCCAAGGAATAGCCATCATGTGGATTGGAGTCCCTTGGAAGTTTAAGAAGGGTCTTTAAGAGTCAGAGGTTGCTCAAGACTCTCAGTCAAGGTCCCAGAGAAGCAGTGCTGCATATTGACTCCTTTCACAGACTCGAACACAGTGGCCCAGAAAAGTGGAGAGACTTGACCAAGATTACACTAGTAGGTTTCTAAGCCCTGTGGCTTTGCCCTGGTCAACTTTAGGGCCCTGCATAGGGCTGCTCTCCCCAGCCTAGGCACTTACGCTGTTTCCTGTCACTCCATCAGGGCTTTCTGAGCCATTTGTTTTTATTGTCTGTATGTTGGGTGGCCTGCAAGAGGGCTGGCGTCTGCCTGTGAGTATAAAACTGACAAGAGGCGCTGGCGGAGTGTGGAAACTGTCAGCAGAGCAGCCGCCTGTGAAATTAACATGATATCGAAAGCGTCAATGTTTATTTACTGGAAATATCTGGACAGGATGCAAAACAGGCCTGCAGCTGCTGCCTCAAGGGTGAGGATGAGGGTCACTCGGCTTGTCCCTTCTCGTCAGCTACCAGGCCTTGCTGGCAGAATCAGCTGACCACCTGGCTGAAACTCCCATCCTCTTCTTGACTTGCTGAGGAGCACGCTTTCAGGGAGATGGTGCGGCTTCATTTAAGGTTATCCAAAAGTGGTCTCCCTCCTGTCCCAGGGTTCCAGAGATGGTGTGTCTTGGATCTGGTGAATGAGGGTGGGTCCTTGTTCCCACAGCAGCCTGCCCCAAGCCCCAGCTGATTGGGCCAGGTTGAGGTCACCTGACTAAAATGTGGCCAATCACAGTGTGTCTCACAGGAATTTGAAATCGGGGCACAGAGATTAGGTTAGCAGCAGGGAACTGAGACTGGAGATTGTGTTGGCTCCAGGCAGGGGCTACCATCTTGGGGTGGGTGGTCAAGCTCAGCTAAAAGCACATTGATGAGTGAGGGGAAAGCTTGGTTACCGGGAATGAGGAAGAGAAAAGAGCAGATATATGGAGGCGAACAGAGATGAGAGCCCTCCTAGCTCCTGGTAGACAGACACAGACACATGGTTCCCAGCTTAGGGTAGGGAACCTGGCAGTTCACTGTGCATTTGTGTTTCATCCCATTTCTCTGTAACCGGACATGCAGAGTACACTTTGGGGGGAAAGGGGAGAAATCTACTGAAACAGGCCCTAAGACAAGATTGAGCCTAGGACTTGAGGTCACAAGAAACAGACCCTCAGATAAAGTGTGGCATTAGCTAAGAAGGCGTGAAGGGGAGGTCAGTAGTCCACAGCACGTGGTAGCAAAGCTGCTAACTATTATATGATCAGGATCCAGACCTGGAGAACACTGAAAGCCAGGCTCAAGGGACCACAGAGAAAAGCAGAATCAAGAACACTCTCTCTAGCTTGCCTCTGCTTCTCTCAGCATCCTCTGTGTCTTGGACATACGGCTCCTGGTAGCTCCCAGGCTCACATATCCGAGCCTCAACTCCAGAGAAAAACCAATACTGGCATTCTCTAGTTCTCAAATTCAGATATCCTAAGGAAGGGTTCTGATTAGCCACACTTGGGGCAAATGCCAAATTCTTGTCCACTCATACCAGCAAGGAGCTGTGGGTTGGGTACAGATTGGCCCAGCTTGTGTTGATACCCTCTGTTAAGCTGGGCCATGTCCAGGGGGTGGGTCCATAAGAAGACAGCAGTTCCTAGTCACACCACATGGTTGGGGGAGTAGGCACCTCACACAAAGCAGACAGAACAATTGAAATTCACTCCATTCTTTGAGCACAGAAATCTGGGGCATCATTGTTAGCAGAGGGGTCTGGAGACCCCTCCTCCCACGGGCCTCGGTTCTTGGTAAGGACACAAAGAAGAATCTGAGGTCTTACCTGTTGTAAGAAAGTTTACTGAAGACAAGGAAAGAAAGAACAGAGAGAACACTTCAAGAGAGAGATGGGTCAGGCCAGGGGAGAAAATGGCCTTGGAGGGCCGGGGTATAGAGTTTTTAAGGCAAGGTCATTTGCATAATCCAGGGAGTCATTGATTGACAACTGCAGGTTATATAACAAGATGCTCTACTGTGCATGTCCTTCCCATAATTCGGTCTCAGATGTATGTATTCACATAATATGAGTAGTTAGTGAGTCCAGGGGCCACCAAAGGTTACTTTAGGACACGATAGTGTGAAGTATGAGCCTGTGCTATAGGGAAAGTCCTGCCAGTCGGCCAATGGGGAATTCTGGCAGCACCCCAACTATTCTGGAGTACTGATGGGGGCACATTTGGGTCAAAGCTGGTAAATTGCTTGTTGGGATTAGGTGGCCATTGGATGTTTAGCTGAAGGGGCCGCCTCTCACTGTTGTCTTCTAAATTCCTGCCTAACATCAGGCCTGCTCCCATCACCTACTTCTCTCCAGAGGACACAGATTGGCATCTACTGATGACAACTGTGCAGTGTGGGACTGAAAGCCTTTTTCTACTTCCACTTTTGCTACATGGAAGTTTTCACTGCACTTAAGCTGATTTCCACGCTCTCCCCCCACCATGATGACAGGTCAGGAGCATGGGTAGGTGGTAAATTACCATTCAGCCCAGTGTTCCCAACTTGACTGGTGACACGAATCAGCAGAGCACCATCCCAGACATTTGGATTCAGTATGGCTTGACTGGGTCTGGGAATCAGAATTCTGACTTTGTCTTATCTGAAGGATGATTTGGGCATCACTGATTTAGGCCATGCAGGGTAAACTTCTCACCTGGTCTAAAATGAGACCAAAGTCGAGGGATAGATGACACCACAGTGTGGACCCGCCCTGGGAAGTCTTGTAAGTGGGTGGTCCACACGCTGGCTGCATAAGAATCCCCTGGGGAACTCGAGAATCCTATTACTCAGGCAGCACCCAGACCAACGAAGTCAGGATCTCTGAGAGCAGGAAGTGTTGTGTTTTTTTTAGTATTTATTTATTTATTTGGCTGTGTTGGGCCATAGTTGTGGCTCATGGGATTTTCACTTCGGCGCACAGTCTTCTCTCCAGCTGGACGTGGGCTCCAGAGCACATGGATATAGTTGCCCCTGCAGAACGTGGGATCTTAGTTCCCCGACCAGGGATTGAACATGTGACTCCTGCATTAAGGCAAATTCTTAACCACTGGGCCACCAAGGAAGTCCCTGAGAGTGGGAGTTAAATAGCAGTTTAGTTGCTTTTAGTTTTGAAAGGTCCCCTGGTGATTTCAGTGTGCAGCCAAGGTTAAGAACCACACTGATCTACAGAAGTCACCATTTCACTGCACTCACACTCTTCCTTACAGACCCCACCCTGCCCATAGCCTAAAAGCCTTCCCTATCTTCTGGCCCCACCTCAGCTGATTGGACCAACGGTGGACACTGCATGTAATCCTGGCCCATCATAGTTTCTCTTGGGAATTTAGAATTGAATACAAAGGCTGAGTGAGTGGCCGTGGAGAGCTGAGGTTGCCCTCTTAAGGGAGTTGTGCTCAGTCAGATACCCCCGGGTAGGGCAGCAGAGCAAGGAGCAGGTGACCTGAGCCACTGTGCAGCCTGAGGCTGAGCCAAGAGGAGAGAGAAGCGGTTTCCTGTGATGAATTTCCTTTACTGCAACTCCCTTATTAGACTCCCTTATGGCAATCCTGATGGCAACCCCCTTGTTAAAGAACATCTTTAAACGGACTTCTGTTCACTGCACTCAAACTCTTTTGGATACCCCAACCCAAGAGCCCTCCACCTCCCTCCACCTCCTTATGGATCCACCCTGGAGGCCCAGGGAAGGGCAGCAGCTGGTGCCTACTGGGCACATGCCACAAGCAGGTACTTTCCACGGGTTTTGTCTCCAAGCTTCCCAGCACCCCTGTAAAGTGGGAATGATTATCACTGTTCTAAGGGGAAGTGTGGTGTTGTGCCCCAGGCTGCCTGACTGATTAGTGTGGAGAGGAGACATAAAACTGGGTGTGCCAAACCACTTCCAATGCATCTCGATGGAAGCCAGTTATGCAGAGCAGGGCAGAGTGGAGGTCTTGCTGCAATAGGGAGTGGGGGGCTGCTGCCTGCCCTCCCCCAAAGCAGAGGAGGGGGGCTGACCATTTGAAAACAATCCCACTAGGGCTCAGGCCCTGAGATACTGTGGGAGACCTGAGGCCAGGGGATGCACACAGCGCACTCACGGTAGCTGAAGCTTCGACTACTCTCATCACCACTGTCACTTTGTCACACAGGCTGCAGAATGCTTTGTGAACCAGCTCACTCCTACCCCATGCCGTGCGAATCCTCATAGTGCCTGGTCCTTGTTGCTCTGATCACAATTTTTAAATATTATTTGAGTGATTGGCTGGCTGGAGTCTGCTCCCCCATCAGATTCTAAGCTGGAACTTTCCTCTGAACATTCCTGGTGCCTAGTCAAGTGCCTGGTGAGAGGAGGTGCTCAATGAATATGTTGAGAATGAGGAAGAGAGAGAGTGCTCAACAGCAGGAATTATGACTCCATTTTCTAGATGGGGTGTGTGAAAACCAGAGAGGGGAAACCAAGTGGTCCGGATCAGACAGGAAACAATGGATGGCTAAGCTGGGTGAGGACCTGACCCAGAGCAGGGAGGGAGGCCCAAGAAGACACAGCAGAAGTGAGATTTCAGAATGGCTGTAGGCATGAACAATCCTGGACAAATGAGTGTGGGACAGATGCCAAGAAGGGCCCCAGACCCTCCTGGGCATGAGAACTTTTTGTCCCGCATTCTTTGTAGGCAAGACTCCAGCAGCTTCCATGACCTTCTCTGAGTTCCAGAGGGAAGAGCAGTTGCTAATCAAGCGAGGAGCAGCAACGAAGCCACCTGAAGCAGAGGCTCATCAGCATCAGGTGATAGACGGTCTGCTGCTGCTGCTGCTAAGTTGCTTCAGTTGTGTCCAACTCTGTGTGACCCCATAGATGGCAGCCGACCAGGCTCCTCCATCCATGGGATTTTCCAGGCAAGAACACTGGAGTGGGTGCCACTGCCTTCTCCGGATAGACCGTCTAGGACCCTTGTTGTTGTTATTCGGTTGCTCAGTCATGTCCGACTCTCTGTGCCCCCATGGACTGCAGCTCACCAGGCTTCCCTGTCCTTCACCATCTCCCGGAGTTTGTTCAGACTCATGTCCACTGAGTCAGTGATGCCATCCAACCATCTCATCCTCTGTTGCCCCTTCTCCTCCTCCTCTCAATCTTGCCCAGCATCAGGGTCTTTTCCATTGAGTTGGCTCTTCACATCAGGGGCCAAAGGACTGGAACTTCAGCCTCAGCATCAGTCCTTCCAATGAATATTCAGGACTGATTTCCTTTAGGATTGACTGGTTTGATCTCCTTGCAGTCCAAGGGACTCTCAAGAGTCTTCTCCAGCATCACAGTTCAAAAGCATCAATTATTTGACATTCAGCCTTCTTTATGGTCCAACTCTCACATCCATACATGACTACTGGAAAACCTGGGACCCTGCACACACCCTAATCCTGTTAGCAACCCCACCCTATTGAAACTGCAGAAGAAAGAAGAATGCAAGACTGTTATTGCCTTGATCCTTATCACATACTCCTACTTGACTCACCAAGGAGAGGGGCACAGGTCTTGAGGTGTGAGTCTAGTGTGTTCCCCCTTTGCCTGTCAAAGTAATAAAGCCACTTTTTCCTTCTCCTCCACAATCTGTCTCCGTGTTCCTGATTGGCATTGGCGCACAGAGAGCCAAGATTTTGGCAACAAGATATAAAAGTGATGGTGGGGTCCTGAGTGAAGACCCTTTCTTTGACAGAGACCTCCCTGATGGGGAACCAGCCCTTCCAGCAGGTGGAATGAGCAGCTCTCTTGACAGCTCTCTCCAAGGCTGAGAACCACAGGCCTGACCCAGAGTGAGCAGGAGGTGGGCCACAAGCTGGAGAAGGTGAAAGGCCGGCAGAACCTCACTACAAGGCCCATTAGAAAACGTGTTTTGGTTTTTTAATGTGGACCATTTTTAAAGTCTTTCTTGAATTTGTTACAATATTGCTTCTGTTTTTTAATGCTTTTTGGTGTTTTGGCTGCATGTGATATCTAAGCTCCCCAACCAGGTATCAAATCCACAACCTCTGCATTGGAAGGTGAAGTCTTAATCACTGGACCACCAGGGAAGAACCTATCCTTGTTTTTAATGTTCCTAAGTAGAGAGAAAGAGGGAGAGAGTTGAGCTTGTCTATACAATAGGGAAAGACAACTATGATTGGTTGTCACCATGGGCTCTTAATTTCTATCCTGATGGAACAAGTCACCCTCTTGGGCAGGGCACCTGGTATCGGAATGGGTCTGGCTGTGTGTCAGGGACAAGCCCTGCATAGCTCACCACCTGCGAGTCTCCTGGTCCACGGCCCCATGCTCATTCTGAATGTCCTGAATGAAGGTTGGGGGCTGGAAGCTGAGTTGAGAAGGTGCCAATATATATAACGGGGAGTCCATAAGAATAATAACAGTAGAAGCAAACACTGATTGGTCACTTGCTCCGTGCCAGACACTATTTGAAGTGCTCTGCAGGCATGATCTAATTCAATCCTCACAAGTTACATGGGCACCCTGCCCAAAGGCACACAGCTGGTATGTGGCAGAGCCAAGATTCAGACCCAGGTCGTCTGGCTCCAGATCTCATGCTCTCAACATCCTACACTTGCCACTGTGACCAGCCTTCACCTCTTGGTATGCTTTGTGTTTCAATGTGATTCAAATATCCAAGGTATGATTTTGCCTAATCCCAGGGCTGGTAGGCCCTAGGCCAGGGGATTGATTCAGAACTGGGGATTCAGCAGTGGTGATGAGGAAAGGACTGTCTGGGGAAGTGGCCTGTATCATGAGCCAAAGGTTGCCAGGAAAAAAAGTGGGCGTGTGTGTGTGTGTGCGCGCACACACACACATGATTAGGGAAGAGTTAGGGGATAGGGAGCTTCTTAAGCAGTGGGAAGAACATTTGGGGAGGTCTGGAGGGGAAGGAACTTGGGCATTTCAGGAAAAGGAGGTCAATGCAAGCTCTTGGGAGCCCTCTGGAGAGAGGAAACCATACTGGGTCCTAAAAACTCCCCTAGAGTCTTTGAGCCAGGTCCCTTCACAAACCTCCCGGGCTGAGTCCCACAAGGCACTTCTGGCCAGGATGCTGTCCTGCCACTCCCATCCAGGTGGACGAGCACCACTGAGATTTATCTTGGGCACAGTATCTGGGTGCCTCTGAGGAACCCCTACCATTCCTACCCTCAGCCTAGTCGTGCCTTCTAACCCTGTAAGGAAGAGGGTCCGGGCACAAGGATCCGAAGTGGGGGGTGGGGATAAAGGAGGGTCCCTCGGCCAAGCTCCTCGCGGCCCGCCCCTCCCAGTCCTAAGCTGGTCGCCTAGGAGACAGCTCCCGATGCGCTCTCATTGGCCGGCCCGGCTCCGAGGGTGGGAACGAGGCTCTGGGCTGCTCTCCGCACGTGCACGGGCGTGCGCGGGCTCACGTGTGTGTGCAGGGTGCGGGAGCCTTGAGCACCTAGCGGGTCTGGGTGTCCTGTGATTCCAGGAAGGAGGGAAGCGGCGGGAGGGGGGCGTGGACCCTTGGGAGGACCCAGATGGTCAGAGCTTGGTTGGTGGAGGCTCAGCCAGGGTGCGCCTGTGAGCTGCGTGAGGGGCTGTCCTGTAGATCTGTGCTTTCGTGTGAGTGCTCGGGTGAGAGGAGCCAGTGTGGTACACTAGTGTGAACAGCTATTATCTGTACCAGAGTGTACACTGAGGGTGTCTGGGAAAGGCTTGTGTGTGGACACAAATTGCTGCCTGTGTAGGAGAGTGTATGGGTCTATATAAATGTGAGCTCTGCCGAGTGCACGCGTGCCCACTGGAGTGTGTGTGTGTGTGCACGTGTGTGGCAGAGAAGTGTGCATCTCCCATACCTCAAATCTTTCCTCCATAGGCTCTGAGACGTGTCGTGTCACTCTCATGTTCAAGCGCCCACCATAGCTCCCCATTGTCCCATGGCACCCTACAGAACACCCACCTCAGCTTCCCCAGCCCCTCACACGCAAGTCTGCCCTCCCTCCCCCAGAAACACGGAGAGTCACCAGGATCAGGGGTTCTGTCCCTTGTGCAGGGAAGGCTTCAAGGGCAGGTGTGAAGTGTTCAAAGCAGATTTTTCTAAAACTAAGCCATGGGGACCTGGAGCTGAGGGCCTTGGGACCCTTGAAAAGCTTGGACCTACCTTTTCTCTCCCCTGCTTGCTCTCTTTATGAAATGGTAACCTTCCCTTACGTCCCCACTGCCTGTGGGACTCCGGACCCCACAGCTGTTGGGTGTTTACAGGTGTTATTCCCTCAGCCACCTCCCCGCCCCATCCTCCCCTGCCTGCCAGTGTGATTGGGAAACTTTCCTTTTTAGGGAGGAGGGCTGGGGGCCAGCTAGGACCTGAGAGCCCGTCATGGCCTCTTCAGCCCTCTGCCTCACCTCAGAACAACCTCCCATCTAGCCCACCCTTCCAGCAGTCCTTTCCACCTCTGGGCAACTGCAGGAGCCCATCAACCTTGCCATGTCCCTGTCCCTTCCAGCTGCCCTGCAGGACAAAGGAAACAGCTGTTCTCCTGGCTCCTGGCCAGCCAGGTGCCAGCCAGTGGCCGACCAGGCAGCCCTGCCCGGCACTTCGGGTGGCAGAGATTTCCACCAGTCCTACTTCTGTGGTCCGCCTAGACTCTGGCAGAGGGTCTTGTCCCACTCCTCCTGGGCTGTCCTGCCTAGACGAGCTCTGGGGGCCCATCTGGTCCAACCCTATCTGTGCAGAGAGAGGAAGGTGACGCAGAGGGACAAGGGCGGACCCCAAGTGGCAAGAGACTGGTAGGCTCCCCCAGGAGGATATAAGGTGATCTCTAGTGTGTGTGAGAATGGGTGCTCTGATGGCTGGGCCTCTGGGGGCTTTGGCTGTCCCAGCTCCAGACTGAGAGGCACCTGAGGAAGTGGGCCTGAGGTGGCCAGGGTTGGGGCAAGTGAAGGGGCCGGCAGGCCCCGTGGGCCTCTGTTCCAGGTGACTGCGCAGTCGGTATGGCGCATGGCCAGGGGGATTTATGGGCCCAGGCGCAGGGCTAGGCAGTAAATGTCGTTGTGCTAGAGGGCTGTTAACTCGGCTTCGCCTCAGCAGCAGTGTGGGGGCAGGGAAGTGCGACAGGAGACACTGCTGAGTTCTGGGGGAAACCTGAAGCTGGAAAGGAGTGGGGAAACCCAGCTGGTATTGTCCTCTCTCAGGCACTTGGGAGGGTCGGCCCAGGGACCGGTGCAAGGTCACACCAAGCAGTGTCTTCCTCTCCCGGTGCTGGGCACTGGACAGAGCCCAGCAGACAGACACACAGAAAGCCTCACTCTAACCCGGCTCCATGCTGCCCGGGGCAGCTACACACCCCTTCCCAGCTGGGGCTGCTCCCTGTGCCCTTGGCGTGAACTGAAAGAGGTCCCAGAGCTGGCAGGCGATGGGAAGGGTGAGGGTTTACTGTGCCTGTGTCTCTCCTGTTTACGACGCTGTATTTTTCTAACGAGCTATGTAAATCTCTGCTGGTTGGAGAGCAAAGTTAGGGCCTCCAGCTGCCCCCCTCCTCTGGGGCTGGGTGCCCCCTGGGGCCAGCCCGACCTGTGCTTCCCAGGGGAAAGCTTTCTGGGTGCTACAGTGGTTGCCACCCTCCAGGTCAGCTGAGTCAGAGCTGGTGCTACTACTGCCTCAGTTTATGACCTTGGACCTGTCACTCCCCATCTCTGAACCTCAGTTTGCTCATCTGCAAAATGGGAGCACACACTGTGCCTTGTGAGGTGCCACGTCTTAGCTGTGCAACTCTGAACAATGGCTAAGCCTCTCTGAGACTCGTATTCCTCATCATCAAACAGGGAGACAGTCATGCTGATCACTGCTCTGGGCTCGGCTCTGGACATTAGGAGTGGAGGACCATTGAGAGGGTCAGCAGGCCTCTCGCCTGCCTGGCTTTCTCTTTCCTTTGCTTCCAGCTTTATCTCCAGCTTCTTCCCCCTCCTCTGTTCCCCCGGAGCATCCTGTCACTCCATCCCCAGGATTGGCTGTCTCCATGGTGGTGTGTCTCAGCCCAGACTGGGAGTGACGGGGTAGGGACGGGGGGAGCTGGTGGGAAGTACAGGGACAGCCATGCTCTGTTCCTGCTGGGGTCACGTCCAGGGCATGACTTGGCACAGGGGCTGGGGTGTGAAGAAACTGGGAGAGAAGGGGGCTGGGGCTGAGACCCTGTGGCATCCCTCAGTCTCTGTGGCCCTCAAGTCCACAGCCTAGCCTTCCCAGACCCAGAAATCACCTGGCCTGGGCTGGAGTATAGAATGAGCCATAATAGGTTTATGAGGAGTCTGTAAATCCCTTTAAAGGCTAAGCAATCAGTTCCCTGAGGCAGTCAGAGCCAGGACTTAGATACATGGCCACTGATCTCAGACTCCTGCCCCGTAGTCCCCAGTTGCCTGGCAGGTACCAGGGCCAAATTGCTGGGTCCTTAGAAATGGCTGCTGGGCCGTGTATCATGCTCTGATCTCAGGAGCCCACAGAGATGTCTGGTTGACTGGGAGCCAGGAGGCAGAACTGATCAGCAGAAGCTTCAGTCGTGACCCCCACCCATGTACTCACACACCTGTGCCAAAGCACACTCTCCCTCACCAAATCATTCCCATCCCGCAAAGGAAAGGGGCTGGAGAAGGAGATGGGGCTGAACCCACTTCATAGATGAGAAGCCTGAGTCTAGAGTGGCTCAAAGTAGAGACCTGCTTTCTTTTGCCATGAAGTACTTGTGCCCTGGGTATGACTCCTGGCTTTGTCACCTACCTGGTGGTAAACCCTAGGACCAATTTTCCTCCCCGAACCTCAGTGTTCTCATCTGAAAGGCAGCACATGGGAACATGCTTGTGAAAGGATAAACTAAGAAATGCGGATGAAGTGTCTGACCTGGCGCCTGGCACAGGTCTTGAGAAACAACAGCTCTTACTGTGATTGCTGTATTATCACTGGTGTCCCCGCCACCTGCTTCTGTTTGAAAGAACAATGCGCCAGGGGCAGCAAACTTAGGCTCAAGTCCTGGCTCTTACTTACCAGCTGTAGATCCATCTATAGGTCTGTAGCCATCACGAAGCCCCCTGTGCTCAGTTGCTTCAGTCATGTCTGACTCTTTACAGATTCTTTACTGCTGAGCTACCCCTGCTCCTGGGTAAACTTGTAGAGAGATCTGTGCACCGGTGAGCGGTTCCTGAAGGGGAAAAGGCACCTTTTTCCATGGAGATTCCTGGGGAGGATGACTTCCATCGGCGGCTACATCAACCCTCGCAGCCAGCATGCCCTTCCACCATGTGACTTTGCAGCACCTCCCACCCCTGAATCTAGGTGGGCCTTGCCTTAACCAATGGAATGCAGTAAAGGTGAAGCTGTGGGACTTCTGGCCTAGGCCTCAAGAGACCTGGCATCTTCCATTTAGCTCTCCTGGAGCGCTGAGCTACCTTAAGGAAGTCCGGCTAACCTACTGGAGAGACCGTGTGGAAAGAGAGAAGCCTGCCAGCCTCCGCAGCTGAGACAACAGACATGGCCAGAAACCACCCTGGATCTTTCAGCCCCAGTCAGGGTTTCCTAACTAACACCAGGCAGAACAGAGATGAGCGGTCCTGACCAAACCTGCCCAGCTTATGAAGCTGGGAACAAATGAATGGTTGTTTAGTTTTGGAGAGCAACAACAGATAACTAATATAGTCCTTGAGCCCTTTTTGTACCGACTTTACCCAGACTCGGTCTGGATGAGGTGGAGCTCCCTGGCTTCAGTTGATTGGACAGGAGATGAACACCTGACTCAGAGGCAGCTAAGACATTGGCTGGCCGGTGACCAATCAGCTTTTTTTCCTCTGGAGACAGTGAATGAAGAGATCAGAGAACCTACCAAGGAAGATTAAGAAGGCAGCTGAAGCTGGATTTTGGAATGGGAGCTGAGGATGACTTTCAGCCCTGTGCAGGCTATCATGTCATCAGGGGACATCAAACGGGGGAGAGCTGCAGGAAAGCTGATAGACTGTGGAAGCAGGTTCTGTGAAGGCCCCAATAAATCACTTCACTCCAGTTGGTCTGCTCTGACCTTGCTCCTGGGACCTCACGACCCATGACTTCAGGCCCTGAGTTCAAGGCTCAAGGTTCCCTGGGACTCTTTAATAGCTGCCCAGGGTCTATACTGCTCCTCTGGCCACTGTTTCTATCCTGGGCAGTCAGGGGTGAGAGCTTAGAGTCTGCTACCACGCTCCTCACATGGGGCCCTAAGCCTCCAGCGGAAAATCAGAGGATATGACCAGGTTTGGTTTCTACCCTAACTTCACTGGAGTTCCAGCTCTTTGGGATCCCCATCGTGTTCCCCACACAGTAGTTCAACCACCACTTCTCTGCGTGTCCATAACGATATCATGCTGATAAAAGTGGCCACTACTGTATACCACACAAGTGCCACACCTGAGACGGTGTTTGAACCAAGATCTGCCTGACTCCAAAGTCCATGCCCCAAACACCACTCTGCTGTGTGATTCTAGGCAGGTTATTTTCCATCTCTGAGGGGTACACTGGGGTCGGGATTGGAGGGGTGTAGCGTTTGCTGCTCCCTCGAATACTCACCCTGCTCAACGCTATCCTTGGCCCAGTCCACTTGCGTGTCCAAGGGGAGGCTCCCAGTCTTACCACCCCTCCTCTTTATGGTATTCTGTCTCTTGCTGGAAGCTGTCTCTAGTCTTGGTCTTCTGGGAAGCAGGCTAAACTCTCAGGATTTAGTATCTTGCCTTTTCCCCAGTAGCTTGGACCCAGGGTAAAACATGAGCAGAGCAGCCAGTATTCTACAGGGCTTGATGAGAAAGGACACTCTGAGCCCACAACCCCACTGGGTCTGAGGCAGACTGGGGCCATGCAGTGAGTGGTATCCATTCCTACTCTTTCTCTGTCGGAGGCTGTCAGGTCGTGGAGAAAGTAGCCCCTTCAGCCTGACTTTCCATGCTATTCCACCTTAAATCTCAGGATTTTCAGCAGTTGAGTTCAATATTCTTTAGGTGAAGGTCCCATGGTTAGGAAAGGGCCACACTAAAACCTAGGTTGCCGAGCTCCCAGCATTGACTTTTCCCAGTGTCCAGGTTCCTTTGCTTGGGCCAACCCAGTTCCTCAACCCAGGGTGCTTACATTCCCCTGAACTGACTCTCTCTCCCATCAGAAAACAACCTCACAATTTTCCCATGCCCTGAATTTCCTCAGAGGTCCAGTTCCTTCCCAATAGCCAATAAGACATTGGCCCTGTTCTTACCAGAACCTTGTGAGGCCCCCAGGATCCCAGAACCCCAGATGAGCTAACTAACAGTTCCCTGGCTGCCTTCTGCGTGAGGACAGTGCCCACCAGGGAATCAGGGCTGGGGTGACAGAGAGCCTGCACTCTGGTCTCTCTTTGGAGATGGATAGGGCTCCTGGGTTCTTGAGCCTCATGTGAGACCACTTGCCTCTTGTTGCATACACGCCACCCACCATGTTCAACTACTCCTCTCCCTCCCCTTGGCCTCCCCAAAGTTGTCTCCTACCAGATGGGGGTCCCCAGGCCTGGTCCTGAGAAGCCCTGAGCCAGGCTTAGAAGTCTGCAGCTCTAGAACTTCCAGAGCTGGTCCTGTTACTGAGAAGCTGTGTGACTTTGGCTAAGCTCCCAACTTCTCTGGTCTTGGCTCATCAGCAGAGTTGGACTCAACAGTAATGATCTTCCCCACCATTGGCAGTGGGTTTACTGAGTGCCAGGCACTACATAGGTGGCGCTCGTGGTAAAGAACCAACCAGCCAATGCAGGAGATGCGGGAGACCCAGGTTCGATCCCTGGGTTGGGAAGATCCCCTGGAGGAGGGCATGGCAACCCACTCCAGTATTCTTGCCTGGAGATTCCCCATGGACAGAGGAGCCTGGCGGGCCCCCTTCTCCTGGCAGGCTAGAGTCCATGGGGTCCCAAAGAGTTGGACATGACGGAAGCGACCTACCACAGCACAGGCACTACATCACTCAACAAATATACCTATGCTCCCTCATTTCACCTCCTAATGACCTGCATAAGATTGTCTTTATGCTACAGATGAGAAGACCAAGAGGCTCAGAGGGGTTAAGAAACAATCCAAGCAGCTAGTAAGTGCTAGAATAAGACCTCAAACTCAGATCTGACCTCAAACCTCAGAGTCTTATCATCACTAGTCTAGGCTGCCCCAGATCCCCCAGGGACCAGCCACCTTTTCCACACTAACATCCTGGGGGGGGATCCTATATAGAGAGAGGATCCTATTTCTTCTCAGGGATAAAACCTCAGTTCAGAGGGCTTGAGGCTTCCCCAGAGCCAGGGACAGTCTAGGGTGGTGGTTGGGAGATGTGGACAAGTATACAAAGACCACACCAGCTGGGAGCCTGGAGCAGAGCCGGCTCTTGGGAATGTCTGTAAACTGAATGAATGAAGTGACTGAGTGTTGACTCCATGCCAGACTCTGCTCACCCTGCCATCCCACCAGAGGCTTGGTTTAGAAGGTGCTAGGCATGCTGTTGGGCTTCCCTGGTGGCTCAGACAATAAAAAATCTGCCCGCAATGCAGGAGACGTGGGTTCAATCCCTGGGTAGGGAAGATGCCCTGGAGAAGGGAATGGCTACCCACTCCAGTATTCTTGCCTGGAGAATTCCATGGACAGAGGAGCCTGGCGAGCCCCAGTCCATGGGGTCATAAAGAGTCGGACACGGCTGAGCAACCTTCACCTTCACTTTCACCAGGCATGCCACTACCTAGTTCATGCCAGCTTGGGTGGGGGGTGTGAACCCCAGGAGGAGCTCTGACTGGAGGAGCTGCATTCTAGAAGTGTCTTGATATCGAAGGCTGACTCGTCTATTGCTTCCCCTCACCCTCAAGTTCAGCTAAGCCTGTGCTACGGGTTCCTGCGTCGCTGGATTCTCCCCTAGTCCTAGGGTTAATGGGCAGCAGGGTCGCCCTGGGCCTACTGTGGGGCGGAATCCAAGGAGTACCTGAGGAGAAAGGGGAAACTTGGAGGGGCAAAGGCAATCATCTCTGAACCTGGGGCCCCTCCCTGTCCCAGGTAGGGGAGTGAGCACGTGGTCTGCAGGAGGAGCTACTGCCCCAGCTTCTCCAGCGCATGGATTCCGGGAAAGTTACAAGGTGACCTGCCTGGCTCTTCGCACTTCTGTCTCCAAGAACATCCCTTTCCAGAGTTGAGTTTGGAGCACCTCGGTTTGGTGTGAGTGAACGGGGCGCTTCTCACTCTCCTGGTCAGCTCACATGCAGGTGGATCCCAATCCCAGCCTGGGAACCCTTCAAAGCCCAGGGTAAACTCAGAGTAAAGCCTGGTGGAAGATGAGGCAAGACTTGGGTCCAGGCAGTCCTCAGGACAGCCCCAGAACTGCCTTCCCCAGCCTCAAAGACTGGGTGCTCTACACGGGAAGTGGCATAAGCGGGCATTTTATAAATGCTTATGGAAAGAAGGCTTGGAAAGAGATGGTGTTCCCAGTCCCTGGAAAGGTCCAGGTCAGCTGCAAGAGGCTTCTGCCTGGGGGGACACAACACCAGAGTGGGTGGAAGTGATGATGCTCATGGGCTTAGGACTCCCCTGGGGGTCTAGAGCCCCAGCCATGCAGGCAAAGCTTGTGGTCACCGCTGGGCAGCTGTCCTGGGCAAATCCTCTGGAAGTCCATGGGGGTGGCCAACCCCTGGCACGCCCCCAACCCTGACCCCATGGAGATCCCTTAGGAGCCCTGCCCCCCACAGTGAGATAATAATGACCATAATGAGAACAGTCACCCACACATGTGCACAGCGCTTTACAGGTTACAAAGTGTTTCACATACATCATCTCATCAATTCCTCACAACAGCCCTGTGAGGTAGGCAGGGCGGGGAGTAGCGTTTCCATTTATACAGATGTGGAGGCTGAGGCCCAGAGAGGGTTGATGACCTGTTCGAGGCCACACAGCAAGTTGGCAGCAGAGCTGGGACCAGAGTTAGGCCTCGGTGCCCGGCTCTCTCCACTGACTGTGCTGTCCTCCAGAGGACCCCTGCCCCTGTCCAGAGTCTCAGCCACACCCGAGCCAGGCCCCCCTGCCCCCTGGCAGTAGTGCTGCCTGGCAGCTCAGCAGACAGGCCCTCATCCCCACTGGGCAGCCCTGTCCCCTCCACTCACTCTCTGCAAACAGCCAGCCCAGAGCTGGGCCCAGACCCACCACCCAACCTGCTCCTGGTGACCGCCCTGGCGGGGTGGGCAGGCAGGCGGGTGGGGCTGGAACCTCCTTCCCTGTTTTCCTGAGTGATCCCTCCCCACAGGGGAAGAGAAGAGAAAGGAGGAAGAGGAGGAGGAGGAAGAGGAAAAACAAGAAACTGAGTTGGAAGAGGGCCCTGGAGCAATCAGGACGTCAAAAGTTTGCATTCCGACTAGCTATAGGAAATAGCTTTTTTTTTTTTTATTATTTCAAGTTTTCATAAAAATCCATAATTATTGAAACCCAAGTTACAGAGGAAGTTCGTAACTTTTTTATTGAACTACTGACTGCCGCATGTTGGTTCGTCAGCTTCCGACTCCAGTCCGTCAACGAGTGCCCCTGTGTAGGTGGGGTCCCCAGGCCTGGACTTCTGAGGTCCTGGTAGGAAGAGGGCAGGCGGTGAGGGCCGGCGGGGGCAGCAGGGGACGGGGCGGGAGGGAGAAAAAGTGTGCGCGCGGAGGGGTCGGGAGGAGGTGGGAAGGGCTGGGAGGCCCGCGGAGGGCGGCCAGGCCCCTCCCCCGCCCGGCGCGCCCGGGGGTCCCCGCCCCCCGCGCAGTCCTCATATCATCTTCATATTGAACTTGCGAGGCGCGTCGGCGGAGCTGATGCCTGCGTCCGACTTGCGGGGCACGTACTCGATCTCGATGTTGTGCTTTGTGTTGCCCTTGCCCCGGCTCCAGAGAAACAGCAGCACCAGACAGAAGAGGACGACGCCCAGGAAAGAGATGAAGCCCATGGTGGTGGCGATAATGAGGGTCTTGATGTCGAAGGGGAAAGGCACGGTGGCGCGGGTGCTGTTGGCCTCTCCCTCGCCCGGCTGGTTGGAGATGAAGGCGAAGGTCTTGTTGGGCTGATGGGGCCAATCCGGCGAGTAGCTGCGCACATGCAGGTGGGCAGGCATGGAGTCGTTGCCGCCCGCGTTGGCCGCGATGCACAGGTACGTGCCGTTGTCCTGTACCTGGGCGTAGCGCACCTCCAGCGTGCCGTCGGGGAAGACTGTGAGCCGCCCGTTGCTCTTGGCCGAGACCAGGTGCTTGCGCGGCGAGAGCCAGAGAATGGCGGGCGGCGGGTCGCCATCCGCCCGGCACACGAACTGCACCGTGTGGCCCTCGTCCACGAACACCTGCTGGGCCTTGCGGTCCCGGATGCGGGCGCGGCGGCAGGTGAAGTAATTGGGCAGGAGCACGTCGGGGAAGTCCTTGAACTCCTTGCCCTGGACGAACTCGGGCGTGGCACACGTGGGCTGCTGCCGGTTGAAGTTGAGCCGCCAGCGGCGCCGGAACACCCACAGGAGCCGGCAGTCGCAGGCCAGCGGGTTGGAGTCCAGGATGAGGGTCTCCAGGTTGCCCACCGAGTGGAAGGCCGACTCCTCCAGCGTGGTCAGCTGGTTGCCGGAGACGTTGAGCACGCGCAGGTAGTTGAGGCCACGGAAGGCGTAGGGCTCCACCACGGCCAGCTGCCCGCCCACCAGCTGGATCTCCTGCAGCCTGAGCAGCTCATGCAACATGGAGCCCTCGATGGTGCTGATGGGGTTGTAGGAGAGGTTGAGGAAACGGAGATAGACCAGGTGGCGCACGGCCAGGTAGGGCACAGCGGTCAGGTTGCAGTGCGTGATGGACAGGGACGTCAGGTTGAGGCCGTAGAGACAGTTGGGAGTCATGGTGTCCAGGTAGGGCCAGTGCGAGATCTCCAACACCTTGAGGCGATACAGCCTCTTGAAGGAATAGTCCCGGATGGCGTTGATGTTGAGGTGCCGCAGCCGTAGAACGATGAGACCGTGCAGGTGGGAGAGCGCCTCGGTGGGGATGGAGGTCAGATTGCATTTCTCCAGCGTCAGCTGCTCCAGGCTATTGAGGCCGCTGAAGGCTCGGTGGGAGATGTAGACGAGGTCGTTGTCGCCAACCTCCAGCGACTTGAGGTTGTACAGGTCCTGGAACATGTAGTCCAGCAGGATGACGATCTTGTTCTCACTGATGTCCAGCTTGGTCAGGTTACTGAGGCCGGTGAAGACGCCCAGGGGGATGAGCTTCAGGCGGTTGCTGCGGAGCCCCAGCGTCCGGAGGTTGAAGAGGTTGTTGAAGGCGCCGGGCTCCACGGCGCTCACGATGTTCTCGTTGAGCTCCAGCTCCTCCAGGTGCGGGAAGCTGGCAAACTCATCCTGGTTGAGCGTTTTGATGCGGTTCTTGCCCAGGTCCAGCAGGCGGGTCTCGGTGGGGATGCCTTCAGGCACCGCCACGAAGCGCTTCCGGTGGCAGAGCACTGCGCGGTCCTGGGCGGAGCACTCGCAGCGGGGCGGGCAGCCCGTGGCCGAGCCTGACAGCACGGAGCCCAGCACCAGCAGGAGGATGGGCTGCCAGCAGGCCAGGAGGGGGCTGGGCATGCTCCTTGCGCCCCCCGCCAGCATCCTCTCGCTCACCTGCGGCCAGGAGCAAGCACAGGACAGAGGAGGTGGTTAGAGGACAGTGTTCGTTGGTCCCCCGCCCGAAGCCCTGTGTGCCCCTGTGCCATCCTGCCCCGTCAGGATGTCCCTGACCCAGAGAGAGAGGCAGGGGTCCAGAGTGGCATATGACACCTGTCGGGGTTGTCAACACAATGAAGTCCAGATACCCAGGTCAGAGGAACTCCTGCTGTTTCCTCCTTGCCCCTTACCCTGCCCAGAGCCCTTCTAAAGAACTGTCCTACATCCCTGGGATCCAGTGGTTTCATGGAAGGGGTGAGGTCACTTCTGGTGATCCTGGAATTGGCACCCTAGGCTGTATCCACCTCCTTTTCATTTTTCATTTATAGGCAATGGGACTCCCAGCGTGCATCCCACCCCCCACCTGGCACCCTGAGCTTCAGCTTACCCTGGTGCTCATCAGGGATAAATCTAGACCTGCCGAGCTGCCCTCAGGGCTCACAGAGGGGATCAAAGGGGCTCAAAGGCTGAGCCCTCTAGGAATGGCCAACAGAGCAGCACATCTGGGCCTCAGTTGGGAAAGGGCTTTTGAGGCTACTCGGGTCCATCCTCTTAGCCTTCGGCCTGAGCATTTCCAGGCATAGAGACCATGGCCCCCTCCCTATCAACAATGTGCTGAGCCCGAAGCCAAGAACCCTGGGCAACCAGCATACCTAGTGGTTCCTGCCAGTGTCTGCGAGTCTGCTCCCCATGGGATTTCTGGGTCAGTGGAGGGCACCCCCTTCCAGAAAGCCAGGACCCAGCCCTGAGGCCTCCCCATGGAACCTCTGCAACTCTCACAGTCCTCCAGGTCCCCATGGTGACCCATGCAGGCTCCTGAGCTCAGGATCCTGCTCTTCTTTCCTCCGGGAATGCCCCTCCCTCATGTGTAGCCCCATTTTCAAGGCCTAACTCAGAGTCCACTGCTCTGAGAAGCTTCTTCTGATGCCCAGTTGGAAGTGTACTTTCCTCCAAAGAACACTGCCCCCTCCCAACCAGGCTTCATCTGTCTGTCTCTCCAGGCTCCAATCACTGTCTTCGGAGTACCAGGGTCCTGTCTGATGAGGGAGCACTCAGACCCCCAGAGCCCAGGACGGCACAGGCAGCCCCAAACTGTAGCACTGGGGATGGGAGGCTTCTTACAGTTGGGTCCCGAGGAATGTGCAGGATGTGGGTGGTGGTGACTAGGGAGATCCGCTTGAGGACAGGCTGCAGGTGATGTGAGTGAGGGGTGTGCGGGAACTCACCCCCACACACACAATTACTCTCTCCTCGTGAGTTCAGAGGCCATTTGCTCCCACTTCTGCCCAGAATGCTCTCCTCTGTCTCTGTTCCACCCCACGGGAAATTGGCCCAGCAGAGTACTTAGGGGGTTGGGAAGACTAGTCTGGACTCCCTGAACAATAGAGGTTAGACCAGATGGTCTCTGGGGTCCGAGCCGAAGCCCTTTTGTTCGTGGGGTGAAGATCCATCCCACCCAGCCTGGCACCCTTGGGGCTCTGCTGCCATCCATATAGCCCACATCCATGACCCCGAGAGGGCCTCACTGCAGGAAGGGGATGCTCAGGCAGGGAGGATCGCATCTCTCTGCCCCAGCTCAGGGCCTTCTCCCACCCCTCCAAGCTCCTCCCCACACCTGCCCACAGCCTCTTCTAAAGCTACACTTTTGTCACCCACACTTCAACACTTAAGGCAACTGGGGCTTGGAGAGCTTGCAGCTGCCCAAGGACACCCAGCCAGTTGAGGAGGTAGACTGGGGACCAGGACTCTGGTCTGTCAGACGTCAGTGACACCACTCACTTCCCAGTGTGCCACGGTCTCCCAGGACTGACAGGCGCTTCCTGGTTGTTGATCGACTAAGCGACTGATTAAGCAGAGAGGGTTCCTAGTGTCACCGACATGTGAGGAAATCTGCAAGGTTTTGTTATTCTCAAGGGCTTTGTCCACTGCCCCCACTTCCCTCATCCCCTCTCATTCTCTCTCCAGAGTTTTCTGTGGTTTGGCCTCCCCCACCCACTCCCATCAGGCCATTTTCCACAGTCACACACGCTCCAATGACCCACCAGAAAAGCAAACATCCTGACAGACGATCAATAAGTAATTGGGACGGCAGCTGGGGCTGGTGTGGTGTGAGCCTGGGGACCAGGAGAGGTAAATAGGACTTTTAGCACCCGGCTCAGGCTGGGCTGGTGGGTGGGGTGGGGGCTGCTGGAGAGGATGCCAGAGAATGAGAATTGGGGCAGTGAGTGCACAGGGTACATTGAGATGTTGGTAAAACCCTCATACAGACAAGAATCGGGCATTGAAGACCCCACTGCCTTGTCTCAACCTACCCATCTCCCTCTTCTTCCACCATTCCCCCCAGTGAAGCCACCCAGGCATCCCAGCCTTATCCTGTGCATGCCTGCCTCTAAACCAGCTCCTTTTGGAGATCTCTCCCAGCCTCACAGCCCCAGCAGTCTTTGTGACATCCACCCCAAAGGCCACCTCCTCCATGAAGCCATCCTTGATCTACTCAATCAAAAGTCATCTCTTGCCCACAACTCTGAAGCACCTTACATTTATTAGTAATGACATTATGTAACTGATGTATAACACATTGCATTCTAAAAATGATTTGAGCCAATGGCCAGCAAAATGATATTACAAGATGATAAGATAAAGCTAAAGGAGGCAAGCCAGTCAAGAAAGAATGCCACAAAATCCTGTGTAATGGTAAAAGGTTGGAGCTTCCTAGTGACCTGGGCAAAGAGGGAAATATGCTCCAAATCTTCAGCACTTGGCACCTCTCCTGTGTCATATGTTTAATCCTGGATCAAACCCTCATGGGTGCATTTGTCCCACCTACTAAGACAGTAAGGTGCGTGTGGGCAGATGGTGTGTCTGCAGCCTCAGGTCAAGGTGTGGCACAGAAAACATTCTACTGAATGTTCTCTGGAAGGAAGTGTGTGTGCATGAGAGAGTTTTTGCAGGGGTTGAAGTCACTCTGATGAGGCTGACCCTGGAGCAGGTCCACTGAGCAAAGCGACACCTGGGGGATTCAAATATGTTGATAAAAAGCTGGTCAGCATTGCCCTGGGTGGCAGGCCTAGCAGTTACACCCACAAAGGAATGGACAGTTCCAGAAAGACAAATCCTCCGAATTGCCTCTTCCCTCACCTTTTAAAATGTATAAAACACTTCCCAGTGTGCCACTGGGAAGATGGGGACACTGAGGCCTAGAGGAGCTAAGATGGCTTTACACGCTAGCACAGCACACTGGGCCTGGTCTCCCCATCTAACACCCCCACGGGGTCCCTGTCATCAAGGGATGCCGGCAGGCTGGTGTCTGAGGGGATCACCAAACCTGCTGAGTGAGCAACACGCTGCTCCCGCCTGCCCTGGCACCATCAATCCCGCTGGTTACTCCTGCAGCGGCCCAGGAGAAGTGTTTTATACATTTTAATCAGTGTTTTATTTTGGATCCTTGCCCCCTGAAGGGCTTCCCACAAGGGCAAGAGTTTAAAAATTGGCCCAATAAATACAAAGGAAATGAACATGGAAGGCTGGCAGGTGGGCAGGCAGAGGAGAGCCATGCCTGGGCCACAGCACACACAGCCCACAGCAGCCCGTCTGTGTCCTCCCAACCCCAGAGCGGTGGGGGCGGCTGTGCCATCAGACCTGTGCTGCAGAGGGCCGCCTGCCACTCACGTCAGGGGCAGATGTGGTCTGGCTCTCTTGCTCCCCACACCAGCCACTCCACTGAGTGCCCTGGAGGACTCCTCCCCTCTCTGCCTTTTCCCCAGCTGTGCAGTACGGGGGTGGGGGGCGAGGGGTGGATGCCAGGGCTCCCTCACAGAAGCTGGATCTTCTCCAGCTAGAAAGTCAACAACATCTTCAAACCCATGTAGGGAATGAAGAGCAGTAGGGGCTCGGACCCTGAATTGCAGCTCTATACGGGCTGGAAGGATCTATTTGAGGGTGGCATCCCTAGCTGGGGCCTCCCATTGGGGCTGTTCCCCTGGGGCTCCCTGCTAGCTCAGCTGGTAAAGAATCCACCTGCAGTGCAGGAGACCCCAGTTTGATTCCTGGGTGGGGAAGATCCCCTGGAGGAGGGCATGGCAACCCACTCTAGTATTCTTGCCTGGAGATAATCTGCATGGACAAAGGAGATTGGCAAGCTACAGTCCATGGGGTCGCAAAGAGTCAGACACAAGTGAGCGACTAAGCACACATCCTGGAGCTCAGGGTTGGAGGGAGCAGCTGATGGAGACTGAAGAGGCATGGGATGACCCATGGGTGGACTTGGATACCCCTGAGGAAGGTCAGGGGTCATTCTGTCTCCTAAGGCAGCATCTGAGGCCCCTGGGGGTGTGGGCATGCCACTACCACACACCCAGCCTGACCCATGGAAACTGATCAGATGCCTGCACTTAGGGAAGGGGTGGACTAGCAGCTGCAGGGCACTTGCTAGAGGCTAGGTTTTAGGCTTTATCCACACCGTCTTAGAAACCCTCACCCAGCGTTCAAAAAGATATTTCTTGTCCATTTTACAGATGAGAAAGGTGGAGGCTTCCAAAACGGAATACATCTGACTCTGACTTGGCTCCAAAGCCAGGAGGCAGCAGAGCCTCCTGTTCTGCGGGTCAGGCTGCCTGTGCCAAGATTTACCGTGAGTGAAACAGGACTTCTTTCAGACACACAGGCCAGGCCAGAGCCGGAGGAGGGGCGGGCGTGTCCCAGCAGCGCAAGGCTGAGGGAAGGCACTGGAACTTAGGTAGCTGAATATAGGTGCATCTGTGTCCACGTGTCTGCATGCTCAGTCACTCAGCTGTATCAGACCCTTGGCAACTCCATAGACTGCAGCCCGCCAGCCCCTCTGTCCATGGGATATCCCAGGCAAGAATACTGGAGTGGGGATCTTCCCGACCCTGGGATTGAATCTGGGTCTCCTGCATTGCAGGTGGATTTTTTTACCCACTAACCCAGTGGGGTATGACCTTGCCCCTTAAATCAGACAAAGCCCTTTCCCCAACTTTCAGATAATGGTATGCTGAACACACTGGATTTTTGCAGTGTTTCCCCACCCTACCATTCTTCTTTGCCTGCTGCCACTGTCTATGCTAGAACCTACCTAATTTGGGGTCGACTACAGCACAGGAGGGAAGGTTCAGTTATTTTTGGTTTATGGTATCAATATTTCATGGTGTTCCCACTCAGTGTTCCTCAGGGACCGCAGGGAAATCCCCAGCACACGCAGACATGAGATCCCTCACCATGGAGGTGCCCACTGCCTCCCCAGGATGCGTGGCCCTCTGGGTCCTCAGCCTGGCTGTGTGACCCGGGGCAGCTGTGACAGGTTGCTCCCTCACTGAGGAATGAGGCTGTTAATGTACAGTCTTGTCTTGCCCTGCCATGCTGCATTCCTCAGGCTGGGTCTGCAGCAGGAGGGAGGGAAGAGGAAGACAGACCTGGGACAGGAGACTGAGGGCTTCAGAGAGTCTACCTCTGGCCCCACTCAGCTCTACGCCCCTTTCCTGCGTGTGTGCTAAGTCATGTCCGACTTGGTGCAACTTCATGGACTGCAGCCCGCCAGGCTCCTCTGTCCACATGATTGTCCAGGCAAGAGTACTGGAGTGGGTTGCCATGCCCTCCTCCAGGGGATCTTCCCCACCTGGGGATCGAACTTGCATCTCTTACGTCTGCAGCATTAGCAGGCAGGTTCTTTACCACTAGCGCCACCTGCTCAAAAGTCCTGGGCCATGAGCACATCCTGTTCCCACCACCACACCTTGAGGTGGGTCAGTTACTCAGAAAGGGACTTATGCTGGGTCACTGAACGTTGGAGGCAGGGCAGGGTCTAGCTTCTTCGTGACTTGCCCTGTCCCCAAATCCCTGCCTCTCTGAAGTCCCTTCTTTGCTTTCAGCTCTAGGACACAGAGTAGTCGGATCCATTTCATGAAATGATAGAGCACATTTGTGGTAAGCATGCCCATTCAGAGGCAGCCATGACCACGTGGCTGAAAGTAGGGTCATGTGGGACTGGAGTGAGGCCCGTCTGGAAAGCCCCCCAGGCTAGCACCATCCTGGAGCCTTTTCCCACAGCAGTGGTAGACCGTTTGCCTATGCCTAGAGGTCTCCCGCTCAGCCTTCAGAATCCAGCTCAGGGGTGTTTCACCTCAAGCCGCTCTTTGCAAGTCCCCAGGAAGAAGGGATCACCTCCGCAGGGGGGGGTCCCTCTGGATCTCGGGTGCCCCCCACCAGGCCCTGCTGGTGTGCTGACCTCTGTCCCTTTCTCCCTCTGCTGGAGCTTCTGCTGCGCCCCCCCCAACTTCTGGGTCCCCCAGATGGACAATCCACATTGCAGGGCTGAGGCTGATACAGCTCAGGAGTGCCAGGCCCAGCTTCAAGGCACAGAGGGCATCCTGCCCCTACCACAGCTGCTGGGCCAGCTTCCCAGGACAGCTCCAACTCCTGGTCTCGGCTCTTCATAGAGGCCTCAGGGAGGAGGTGTCAGGCTGAAACCCAGACACATTTCCACCAGCCAAGTCGGGGGCAGAAGGGGTGGCATTTTCAGCCAAGAGAACAGTGAGGGCAAAGATGTGCAGGGTGGAGGCGACTGATGTCCTAGAACCTTTGAGAGCATCTGAGGGCTCCTAATTGCTTCTCTCCTACCCCAAATCCTGACCCAGGTCCCTGGACTCCTTTTAAAGATCCTCCATTCTGCCTTTCCAGGGCTAATCCCTGCTGAGGTGTGAATGGCTGATAATGGCTTAAGGTGTGAGCTGCTAATGGGGGAAACTTGGTCTTCCCTGGCCAGTCTAATCGTGCAGGGCTCTGCTGAGAGCCAGGGGAGGGCAAGGGTTGCCTCCCAGCACAAGCGGGTGGGGACACAGGAAACCCTGAGAGGAGGGGTGAGCACCCAGGCTGAGCTCTGGCAGGAGAAATCGGGACCGACTGAGGCTGGCGGGCAGGCAGCTGAACCTCAGCTGTGCATCCGTCCATTTGTCTCCTCCCGGGCTGGTCAGCCCACCCTTTCCCTCTCCCTCTCCTCTTTCAGCTGCCACCCCCATGGGAGAGAAAAATCAACCTGAAAGAAAATTGAGGTCATGTCCTTTGTTGTGTATAATTCTTTATTTTCCTCTCGCTCTTGGTTCCAGCAAAGAGTTGCTGGGCCCCCAGGATGTGTGTGTATGTGTGTGTGTGTGTGTGTGCAGGCACCTGTGTGTGGCCTGTATGGGTGTCTGGGCCTGCAGCCCCTCCTCCCGCCACTGCCACCAGCCCCATCTCCCAGGTCCACTTGGAAACTCAGTCCACTCCCAAAGGTGCTCACCTGGCCTCTCAGCCACGGCCGGGCTGGAGAGTGCTGCCTGGGCACAGTGTGGCTGCCTGCCCATTTGCTAGGGCAACTGCCCCTGTATGGCCCTGGGCAAACACTGTGCCACCTAAGAGAGGGACACTCCTGCCCACCCCATCGCCTACCCCACCAAGCACAGCTGGTCTCGAGAGCTGCCAGCCTTCCGGCCAGCTCGCAACCCCAGGCCATTTGCGGGATAAATTATGAATTTTAATTGTCAGAGCATCTTAGTGTTTAAAGGCTTCTATATATAGGCTTGCCATCCCGGAGCTGCTGGCTGGGTGGGGAGGAGCCAGGGTGAGGCAGGGCCACTTCTGGGTGGGCAAACAGTCCTGGACTCACAGGTCCCTAGCCGGGGCTCTGGCCAGGGCACCCTGCCCTACCATGTGGTCTTGGATGAGTCCTGGACCACTATGGACTCTGCCTGTCCTTCCACAGGGTTGTTCCGAGGTGAGAGAACTGGCCTATGGGAGGCAGGAGGGAACCACTGATTCTGGGAAGTGTCCGTGTTGTCTGCTGCGGGCCTGCCTGAGTGGACAACACTCCTGTTTGGCCCGGTGCTATCCCAGAATTGAGGAGGGGCAGGCAAGCACCCATGTGGAGGCCTGATGGGGCTCAAGGAAAGTGCAGGTCATGCACCCCCAAACCTCCCTTCTCATCTCTCTCCAGGCCTGGATGCCCACTCAGACCTTTGGGGTAGGAAGGTGCACCCAAAGGACTTGGGCCCCCTCCAACACCCAGGCCAGGGGCCCCTTGGGAGGTGCTTAGCAGACACGCCTGCCTCACCTCCTCTCAATGCCGCCCCCCCCAACCTGACTTTGTGGGGCACCCAGGGCCCTCTCCCAGTGCTCCAGTCTTAGAGGCTTGTCTACCTTGGGAAGATCTCAGGCTGGGGCATTTCAGGCATTGGAGGTCTGAAAATCACCCAGTCCCCCCCTGGGAGGGTCACCAGCCTTGGGTTTGGGAGAGTGGGGAGGTCACAGCCTGAGAAACCCAGGGTTGAGATGGGAGAGCTGAGGGAAGCTGTGGATCTAATTGTGGGGTCTGCAGGTCAGAGACCTCATAAAAATGATGATGATGATGATGACTGGAAAAACCCTAATAGAGGGCTTTGGGTGTGCTGGGCATTATTCCAAGTACTTTACCTATGAAAATTAATTTCCCCTCACCACACCCTGTTGTGGTAGGTCCTATTATTGTTCCCATTATGCAGATGGAAAAGATAGAAGCACAAGGAAGTTGTGTAACTCGCTTAAGGTCACAAAGAGGTTCTGTAACTTGCTCCAGGTCACAAAGCTAACGTTATATGAGCTCAAACATGAGCTTGCTTGCACTTTGCAACAGTCCTGTGAGGGTGGTATTACCCTCGTTTTAAAGATTAAATAACTGGGGCACAGAGGCCCATCACAGTCGATGGCAAAGCTGGACTTAGGCCACCGGTGGTCCTGACCATTCTCACACACTGCCTCTCTCCAAATCAGGTTCAGGGCTGCTGAGCTACACAGTCACAGGCAAGTGGCTTTCGGTCTTGGGGCCCTAAACTCCTCACTTAGAAAAGGGAAGGGCAGGGTTGAAACTGCTCTCACAGGGCTGGGGGCTAAGAATTCGAGGAGAAGGAAGGGAAGAGACATTTATATGCAGCACATCAACTAAATGCTTTGCAGACGGACCCACCAACCCTCACCACATACCCTGTGATGGAAGTACCATTAGCCCCATTTTACTGATGAGGAAACTGAGGCTCCAGGCCATTAATTCACTAGCCAAAGGTCTCTGAGCTCGTATAACTCAAAAGGCATGACAACTCCAGAGACCATCACTCAGGTGAGGAAACTGAGGCCTGAGAGCATCAGTGACTTGTCCAAGGTCCCACAGCATCTCGGGGTTGGGATTAGGGAAGAGGCCTGGCCTCCTGACGGCAGCCACCTTCTCTCCCCAACACCCTAGCCTCTCCATTCATGGTGTGGCCAGGTCAGGGACAGATGAAGGTTTGCATTTATTCTGCCCTGGAAAAGACTTAAAAACCACCCCCCAGTACATCACAAACCAAGGTCCAGTGAGGTATTTATAACATGGGACAGGCAAACTATAAATAAAAACCCTTGCCTTCTCTTGGCACTGACTGTTCAAAGCCCTCTCTGCTCAACTGAATCTTGGCCAACCTCTTGCCAAAGTCTATTTTCCCAACCCAGTATATATACTAATTTCAGTATCAAGTTCTGCCCAGTCACAACTGATGCCATCACCTGGCTGTGCGTTCATGAGAAGCCCAAACTTGGGAGGGCCCGGGCATCTCTGCAAATCTCTCAGGTTGCAAAGCAGAGGGTGCAAAGGGCCCAGTGCAGGCCCACAGGGCGGAGCCAAGACCCTGCCTGGAGTCACAGAGGAGGTTCATTCAGTTCAGTGCACGCGCACTAGGTTGCTTCAGTCGTGTCTGACTCGTTGTGACCCCATGGACTGTAGCCCACCAGGTTCCTCTGTCCATGGGGATTCTCCAGACAAAAACACTGGAGTGGGTTGCCATGCCCTCATCCAGGGTATCTTCCCAACCCAGAAATCGAACGCCTGTTTCCTGTGGCTCCTGCATCACAGGTAGATTCTCTACTGCTGAGCCACCGGGGAAGCTCCATTCAGCTCAGTACAACAAATCAAATGGAAAATCAGAGGGCTCAGCCTGGAAGATGTGCCTTGGTAGATAATGAGTGAGCAGACTGTTGTGAGAGGTATGCAAGCAGAGACTGTGGACCAGAGACGCTGCAGGAAGTCTTCTCTGCCGGGCCCACACCTCAGCGACCCCTCTTAGCTCTGAGATACCCCCACCTTACACCCTAGTCAAGAGAGCTGACATGGCCAGGTCCCCACCCTCATCTGCAGCCCCATGCTGGACCAGACAGAGGTAGCCTGCTGGCCCGGGCGCCCACCCACTCCACTCCCGGAGCCATGAGCAGGTTTTCTGCAGAGGAAAGCAGAGGAGGTGGTAGAGAGAGATTAATTCCCTGAAATGGGAAAAAATAGAAAAACACACACACACCACACACCCTAATAACATGTAATAAGAGGCTGGAGACAAGGAACAATGCCCTGGTAATGTCACCCTGGTGGCAATCAATTTGGGTGTCACATGAAATAGGCATAATTATTCCGCCAGCCCCGTCGCTCGTCTCTAACCAGCTCCAGGGGCCTGGGCCCAGGCGGGGAAAACGGTGCGGAATCAATTGTTGGTGCACCAGGCTGGTAGAGGGAACTGCTCCAAATTAGTTTGCCAGCCCCGTGCGGCTCAACCCCCCTGGGGGCCTTGCACATGCCCAGGAGCCACCTTGTTCAGCCATCCTTCACTTGCTCAGTGGGCAGGGGCAATCACGGAGGACTTACCAAGGAGGTGGGAACGGAGGAACACACATACATGAGTTCATTCCTTGGATCACCAAACTCTTACTGAGCACTCAGACAGGCCAAGCACCACACCAGGTGCCAGGGGTTTATCAGGGGGCTCTGCATTGTTAAAATAATGAAGCAAACTCTCCCTCTACCTCCCAAGCTGGGCCTACCCTGCCCATCCGGTGGGTGAACACAGTGCTGCTAGGACTCCTTTGGCTCTAAATCTGCAGGGACTTGAGCGCTCCCTGTTCCTCCTTCATTCTCACCCACTGGGGAGAACTCCTTGACTGTTCGTCCCCATCCCTGAGCTCGGGGTTTGTGCGGACAACATCTTAATACCTTGGAAAACTGAGGTGCAAAGGGAATGATTGCTCAGTGAGCATTCATTACACACTAGCGGTTGCCTATCTCAACTCCCATTTCATACACTAGAAACTGTGAATTTCGGAAATGCAAATCAAGGCCATAACATAAGATTGTTTTACACTCATTCAGTCAGTAAAATTAAAGATGTCTGGGACGTCCCTGTAAGAAGGCCTGTGCTCTGCAACAAGAGAAGCTGCCACAGTGAGAAGCCCTCACACCACAATGAAGAGTAGCCCCCACTCACCACAGCTAGAGAAAAGCCTGCACAAAAGCAATGAACACCCAGCGCAGCCAAAAATAAATAAAATATATATATTTTAAAGATGTCTGGCCATATCAAGTGTGGGTGAGTGCGGGGAATAATGGGGATACTCATCTCCTGCTGCTGCTGCTGCTGCTGCTGCTAAGTCACTTCTGGGGGAGGCATTAATGGCCCAACCAATTTGGGAAGCACTGTGGCACATTTCCTAGTAAAGCTGACAGTGAACACAACGTGTAGTCCAGCAATTCTGCTCCTAGCTCTGTGCCCCCAGAGATGCTCTGCATGTTGTCTCAGGGAAGGGACCAGAAAGTTCACCGTGGTATTGTTTGTAAGAGCAAAAAGGGAAACAGCCCACATGCCCATTAATAGAAGAAGGATAAATATACCAAAGAATAAATGCAAACAACAGAACATTATGCACCAGTGAAAATGAATGAACTACATCTATCATTAGTTGCTTAGGCATACAACATTGAAGAAAAAAGCAAATTCCAGAGGACGGCACAGTTTCATGTTCCTTTTACAGAGTTCAAAAATAACTAAAATGGTACAATTTCTCTATATTAAACTATGATTTTTAAAAGGCAAGGGAATACTAAATAGATCATTTAGGGTAGTGGTTGCCAAGGGATGAGGTGAGAAGAAACACACAGTAGATGTATATCGTTATTAAAATGTTAGTGTTCAGGTTGGGAGGAGGGTCGTGATATTCATTATATTAGTAGCAGTAGTAATACTAAATACATTAACTAATTAACAGGCCAGGCCTGGACCAGTGAGCAAGAGTCCCAGACCAGAGGTCAGGAAGAAGGCGTTCTAGACTGAGCCCCATGCTTGTTAGCTAGGGATTCAGGGGCAAGTCATTCTGACTCTCTGTTTTTTCTTAGCTATAAAATCAAATATCTGTACCACCTACAAGGCTAAGACAGACAGTACATCGCTGATACAAACTAGGAGTAACTAGCAGTTCTGGAGAATTTACTGGGTACCCTTCTAAAAGCTTTGCATATGTGAACACACTTAGTTTTCATAATGGCCCTCTGTTATCCTCACTTGATGGGTAAGGAGGCCAAGGCCCCAAAGATTAAGTATCAATAACTTGCTCAGAGTCACAGAGGGAGGCAGTGGGAGAGCTGAGATTTGAACCCAGGCATCTGCTTCCAGGGACCAAACTCAACAGCCTCACTCACTATAAAATGACGTTGAAGGAACTGAACACACCCGAGGAGAGGACTGTTGTCAGAACAATTCTGCTGGGTCCACAGGATAGTCATTCAACACATAAACAGAGGGCAGCGTGCCTCAAATGCATGTGGAAATGAACTTGACTTCCCACACTCTCTCTACCAAAAAACCGTCCCTGCTTCTAGAATCCTGCTCTTTATGTCTCTGCCAAATCTTCTATTCCCTCAAGAGATATCCAGGCCCTCTGTCTTCCTGGAGGACCCCTGACTGCTGCAGCCCCCCAGGAACAAACCCCATCCTTCTCTGTGTACCCGTGTGTGCTGATGAATACCCTGCCCGGGCCCTCCCCAACCCCTGCCTGGGGCATCCTTGACAGCACCTACCTCTGCCCATCCATTACAGGCTGAAGATACTGTGTCTCCTCCTGACAGTTTTGGCCACCAGAACCAGCTGCTCCCTGGTGCCTCCCAGAATCTTCCCTATCCCAGAGGCCAGGCAGGGGAGCCCTGGGGACGGGTACAGGATTGCCCAGAGTGTTCAAGACAATCCATGGGGGCCATGGGAGGGTCTAGTCCAGAGCAGAGCAGGCATCTCAACCAGGATGTGCAGAACAAATGTATGGATGAATCGGTACAATATTAGGTGCAAACCAGGTACCGTGGGTGACTGGGGGAAGAGGGTCAGTGATGAGGAGCAGTCAGGGAGGCTTCCTAGAGGAGGGGCCAGGAGAAGAGAAGAGCTTCTAGGTAGAAATGCTGAAGCAAGCCAGGTAAGGGGGGATATGTAAAGGGACTGGTGAAAATGGGACAGAGAGCCATCAGTAGGTAGCCATCAGGAGGCGGGAGGCCCCTGAGGCTGGAAGGCCACCCACCTTCCACAGAGTGCTACACACAGGCAAGCTGAACTAAGAGACCCCGCCAGCAAAACCAGGCTCTGGCTCTGAAACCACCACCCATGGCCTCCCTGGCCCTTCTCTAGCCCCACAGGACCCACTTCCTCAAGCCCACGTCGGACACACTGCCTCACGCTTCCTCGGGACCCTGTGCACATCACCGCACTGTCTCATTTCTCAGCAGGAGTGAATTTCCCCACCCTCCAGACCCAGTCATCACCCGCTCACCATTTGCTTCAGTGGCACCCAGAGAGCAGACCAGATGAACCATCCCTGGTGCCAGGGATCCTGTCTGGCTTTATGCTGAACAATGACCCACCCTCACAAGACTTTTTTTTTTTTTGGTATCCCGCTGGAATTTGGGTCTTAGAAAATAATATCTAGTATAGGAAAAATGGGTGCTCAGAGGCAGGGGATGGAGAAACTGATTCCTAGGATCAAAGATTACTGCAAGGGTAGGGTAGTCTCTCTATTGCCCTTGGCTCACAGACTATGATGCCTTGGCCCTGAGCACCCAGCCATCCCCCCAAACCTGGCCCCTTGCATTGGGGACCCACTCTAACTCCAGGCATGGGGGAGTACTGCCGCCTTGACCAAGCCCTACCCAAAGCCCACCTTACACTTAAATTGGCAGGGAGTGGGAAAGAGGGTGGAGACAACAATACCACAAGGGGCCCGCCCTCGCCTTTGCTAAGCCTCCTTCCAGGAGGGGCCGCTGGGTGCTGCCTGGAGCCCCTATCTGGGTTCCGAGGAGTTCTTGGCCTCTCCCTCCTGCCTGCTAATCCCCATTTCCCGCCTCAGGCCATGGGGAGAAGGCAGGAAGGGCAGGCAAGCTGTCCCAGCAGACCAGGTGCTGGTGCCTTCCTAGAGGTGTGGGCACTTGGCCCCTCCTGGCCACACAAGGACAAAGGGTCTGGGAGCAGCTGACCCTCCCTTCCCGCACAGCACTCCTCGCTGGGTGTGGGAAGGCTGGATGCCAGGGCTTATAGCTCCCTGGGCATGGGAGGCACCGGTGCTGAAGCCATCCGTATAATGACCAGCAGGGCTGAGCTGGAGCCACGGGCCAGGCAGGGCTGCGCACCTTCTGGCTCCGAGAGCAGAAGAGGACTGAAGGATGGTGGGCTGGCAGGGAAGGGGCTTGCCCAGATGGTACTGCCCCCACCTCAGGGCTTCCTGCCCTTCCACCCCTCCAAGGCAGAGCTGCTGCCAACCTCCCAGATGCCCCAACTCCCCACCCCGACCCCAGGACCTCTGAGAACAAAGAGGAGATGCCGGTACAACCAGGGCTGGATGGAGCTGGGCTGAGACTCAGGGCAAGAGACAGGAGGGGACTGCCCACTGGGCCTGGCCCCACCCCACCTCTATGTGAGATCTGCCTGGAGGTGCCAGGGGAGTAGGAAGCCTACAGCCCACCTTACAGAGGTCGGGGGAGAGAAGGAGGCCCCTTCATTCTCAGCTGGGTCCTACATGCCACCAGCCGTGCTTCAGAATGAAAAGTGGGGCAGGGGGAAGTGAGAAGCTGGGGCTGAAGACAAAGGGGAGGCCCTTCAATGGTTCCTGGGTCCCTCTCAACCCCAACTCCCTCTCCTCCATTCCTCTAACCCCGGGCCTCCCCTCTCCACCCCATCACTGGGCAGGAGCTGGAAAGGAGCTGCTCCTAACCATTAGGGGAGCCAGGTGGCGCCCAGCCCGGTACCCGTGAAGAAACCTGGTCCCTGACCTGCATCCACCGGCATCCACAGGGGTGCCTGGAGCAGACTCGGGCTGCCTGGGGGTGTCTGGGGTCTATGGTAAGAGGCAGCCACCCAATGCTGAGCAGGGGGTTTACCTTCCAGGACGCCCAGTGCTCAGGATGGGAGGAGGGGCAGAGGACAAGCAGGACGGGGACCCCTCCCCAGCTCCGGGGTCCCAGCTAGCCCACCTGGAATTTGTTGCGGTGGGAGGAGCGGGAAAGCTTCATTTCTGAGGCTTCACGGGGGCGGTCAGATCTGAGACCCCGAAGCGGGTCTGGGAGACGCCAGGGTGCCCCACAGACCCAAGAGGGCACAGCCCGGGCCGACGGCGGCCCCCAGGGGCGCTCGCCGCGGGGCTGCCTACTCGGGGCTGGGCCTCGGCCGCCGGGCTCACCTGCATTTCGGGCGCGCCGTCCGTCCGCTCGGCTCGGTCACCAATCGCATGTCTTCCTCGCCGGGCCCCAGCCCCTGCCCAGCCCCCTCCTCCGTCTCCTCCTCCTTGCCCGACACCTCCGCCCGGCAGTCCGCGCGCCCTCGCGGGGCTAGCCGTCCGTCCGTCTGCCCCACGCGGGCGGGAGCCCAGCCGGGGCCGGGCAAGGGCCCGGGAGTCGGGTGGCGGGAGGCCGCGGCCCCCGCGGGCGGCGGGGAGGGTGCGCTCAGAACGCGCGACGCGGGCTCTACGAGTCTAGTTCTGCGCCCCGGGCCGGCCTGGAGCCGCCGCCGCCGCCGCCACCTCTGCCGCTGGGGCCGGGGTCGAGGCCGGGCGCGCTCCGCAGCGGGGCCGGGGCCAGGGCTGAGGCCGGCGGGCAGCGGCCGCGCATGCTGCTAGGAGCCCCGCGTCTGCAGAGGAGCCGGAGCGGCGCGGGTGGGGACTCCGCGCGCTCCGGGACCGGGACCACGACCCGCCGCCGCCGCCGCCTGCGCTGTCGCCGGCCGCCCGCTCCGGCTCCCGCGCCGGCTCCCGCCCGGGCTCCGCGCTCTGCCGCGGCGCGGGGAGGGAGCGCGAGCAGCGAGGAGCGAGCCAGGAAGGGAGGAGGGACCGAGGGAGGGAGAGAGCGAGCGAGCGGCGGGAGCCGGGCGGGGGAGGAGAAGGCGCGGCCGCAAAACCAGGGAGGGGGGAGGTAAGGTGGGGAGCTCGGCTCCTTTCAGAGAAGGGGGCGGAGAGCGACGAGCGCCCTGACCACCGCCCTGCTCGGATAGGGCAGCGAAACTGGCAAGGGGGCTCGAGCTAGGGACGCGTCAGCCTTGGGCTGGGGACAAGGGGAGGCGGCAGCGTCTCCGTGCTCCAGCCCCGCTTACGGCCGCGCCCCTCCCGGTCCAGGCCAGCGGGGCCCCGGGGAGTCCCATCTGCGGTCCTCGGGTGTGTGTGCGCACCCTCGCGTGTGGTTACTTGCGTGTACCTGGGAGCGCGTGAGTGTGTTCACACGTGTTCGCTGGGGTCACTGCACACTGCCATGGGGAACCGACACACGCACGTGAACCCGCAAGGTTCCCCCCGACCAGGGTTGTTTGGAGGACGGCGTGGGAAGGATCAGGCCAGGAGCCTCAGTCCTGCCTGCGCCTTGTCCCCTCTTCTCGGGATTGTCTGCGCATCCCCGGAGAGCCTACATCCTGGCGGCCGGGAAGCCCCGGGAGACCCGGGAGAAGGCGCGCTAGCCCCGCGGCTCTACCCGGAGCTAAGTCTCGCGCCCTCTTTTGCAGCCTGGGTCCCCGCCCAGCCTGGCTTCCTGTCCAGCAGAGGGCAGCAGACCGCTGGGCCGCGGGCACTGCACCCAGAGACCAGCAGAGGGCAACGCAGAACCTCAGGCTGTCCCCCATACCGCTCCCCAAAGGTCCAGGGGATCCTGAGTTGAGGCGCATTCTCTAATAGGCCCAAGGAATGGGACCTCTCCTCATGTGCCCCTACCCCCAGCACCATCTTGCTTCTCTACTGTTCAGCCTCACACACAGCCAGAGAGTTGCACAGACCTGTTCTAGCTAAACAGAGTTTGGGTCCTTCTCAGGCTCACGGCCACACCACAGCTCTGAACAGTCCTGTCTGGAGAAACATCTGCTGTATGCCTAGCTGAAGCCCCTCCTAGCAAGTGAGGACGCTGTGCTGTGCACTCTGCATTCATCCTCCAACAATCCTGGGAGGAGGCGCTGTGGTTCCCCCTGGGACATAAAGAAGGAAACCGAGGCTCAGAGAGGTTCTGTCATTTCCATGCAGTCGAACAGCTAGTAAAGCCCGGAAAGGGAATCTGAATCGCCTTCCGGGGCTCCGAGTAAACCAGCAGGGGGCAGGCTCGGCAGAGGGACCTACAAAAGACGGGAGGGGAAGAGAGGAAGCGACACAGGAGTCGCCTTCCCTTCAACAGCCCAGCAGGCGACTCCCCGGCCCCTCGACTCTGTGCCGCCTGGACCCCCGTCGCGGGCTCCCCAGCTCCCCCATCCCCGGCTGTTTGTGAGTTACCCGCGAGCTCCCGCCTCCCGCGCCGCCTCCTCCCACCAGCCCGACAGGAATAGACGCGCTCTAGCTCCTGCGTAAAGGCTCTGCCAGGCACCCGGCGGGCGCTCAGACCCGCTGCGGGGCGGGGGCGGGGGCGGGGGCTATTCCTGGTGCGGCGACTGACGCAGACACCGCGCGGCCAAGGCTTCTATCCGCCCCCGACTCACCTGCTCCCCGCCTCAGTGATCTCGACGGAGAAATGGGGGAGAGCCCACCGCTCCCGCCCCCACCCTCCAGGTGCTGGCCGAGGAAGTTGGTGTCCTGGGATGAGGTCTTCTGGGGCCCACAATTGTCCCTCTGAACCTTGGAGGCAGCAGGGACGACGAAAGTGCTGTGTATCTCTGAGAAACTGCCCCAGAGTGTTAGTCCTCCACGTGAACAGTATCCAAGCCATTTACTCCTCCGTTTCACTAAAAGAAATGACCCCTCCCAGCACTCCTTAATAATATTTCACCAGTGGAAATGATGGGGAAGGGGAGGCTCTGGGGGGAAGTATTTAGAAAAAGACCTTTTTGAAGGCCTAGCCTGGGCCTGGTGAGAGTACACACCCCTGGCTTTGTCACCAGAATACCCCATAGGGTAGGGGGACTGTCACTGGGAACAGATATCTTTCCACTCCTATCTCGTGGGGTGATCCCCAACACAGTCCTCTTAAGGACTCCAAGACCAGGAAGAATGTGGATTAGAAAGGCCCAGTCCAAGACCCAGAGACCATGCCCTGTAGCTTCAGCTGAACAGTGTTCACCCACACCTCTGAGGGGAGGGTCTTACTGGTCCGCCTGCTTGGCATGCGCTATCCCTGGTTCCCACCTTCACTGCAAGACCAAACTAAGACTGTTTGCTTCTATTCCTGTCTCCTTCTCTGGCTGAAATGCCCTTAGAGGCGTGAGTCCTGTCTCTTCCCTCTCTGTCCTCAGACTAGGAGCTCCCAAGAGCAGGCCTGAGACAGCACATCTTACGGGTGGGCACACAGCAGATCTCAGCTTCGGGGTGAAAACTCGGCAAGTCCTGGTCACGCAGGAATTGATGGCTGGAAGGAGTCAGCCTGCTGATGCCTGAGTGCTCCCAGCAAAGTGGAGAAGCTGGGAATTTGTCAGGGAACTCAGGAGGAGGGGCAGGGCCTCTAACATTTATAGAGCTCCTACTGTGAGCTGTACGTCATCTCACTTCAAGATGGAGATTGCTATCCCCTTTGTACAGATGGAAAAACAGAGGCTCTGGGAGGGCTAGTGACTTGTCTAGGTTTATTCTGTGTAAGAAGCAGAGCTGGGCTTTGAAGCTTTGTGTGTGTGGTGTCAGAGCACAAGCTTTGCTCTCCCCACCCTGGGAAGTTGAGCAGACAGGACCTAGTCCCCCGTGGCACAGGCAGGAATGGGTGGCACACATTGGCCTGCCAGCACGCCTGCATTGAGCTGGTCCTGCCCCCTTGCATCCCAGCAGCTCTCAGGGTTTTACGATGATGATTATTTCTGAAGGCACTTGAAATTAATGACAGCTCTAAAATGGCTGGGACAGTGGAGTCATTGCTGAGACCTCTAATTAGTAAGAAAAACGGAGGAGACCAGGAGCCGAGGAGGCAGGTGGGGGCTGGGCAAGTGGCACAGGGCTTGAAGCAGGGCTGGGGAAGTGGGTTGGAGCCAGCACCTAGCCAGAGGTCCCTGTGGAGCAGGTGGACGCTGTATCCCATTTGAGGCCACAAATTTGATTCTGAGCACTCGTTCATTTGCTGTGTCACCTTGGAGGGAGTCACTGCCCTCTCTGGGTGCACGTCTCCCCAGTTGTGCAATAAGGAGTTGGCCTGGGATGTCTCTAAGTTTTGGGGGTTCTATGGGGAGAGTGGAATGAAGCCATAAGAGGGGGCTCCTCGAAAGAAGACCCTGAGTCCCTGGAAGGCTGAAGCCCAGAAGGTAGGGGGCCCTGTATCCTCCAGGAGCCACCTAGAAAGCCCTGCAAGTCTCTCACAGCCTTCCATGTTGGGGTTGCCGAGGCTGCTGGTGTAATGAAGTCCTGGAGACTCAGGCTGGAGAGAAATGGATCAGGAAGTGGCAGAAAATCCATAGGTCAGAGCCCTGTGCTGGCACAGGTATGGAGGGGGTGAGGGATGGGGTGACACCTGAGGGGGCTGGCAGGAAAGTTCTCTCTAGGAGGTAGGCCTGGGAGCTGGGACCAGGGTTAAGACCTTCCTGATCTCTCTTCAGCCCTTCCCTAAGGGCCAGAAGGGACTCAGGGACTCCAGGGTCCTACCTCGACATGTAACAGAAGGTCTGGCTGAGGTACCTAAAAGGGAAAGGACTGACTCAAGGTCACTTGTCCAGGTGCGCCCTAGCTCTCTGTCCTGCCTGGGGCAGCTGGCATGCAGGGGACTTATTTACACAGTGGCTGGCTCAGTTGGATGAGGAGATGTGCCGGCTGACACGGAGGGACACCCACCATGGGTAGAGGCTGAGGCCAAGACTCCAAGGGCAGGAATGTGAAAAGCCCACCCTTCCTTCCTTGGGGCATCCTCTTATTTATCATTAACAACTTTCTTAGATCCTTAGACCTGAGACCCATTTCCTTGAATCCTTTCACCCACTCCCCTTCCAAGGCAGGGCACTATGTGGCCCCCTCCTTCCAGAAGCCTGCTCTGAGCCCCTCTGTCTCCTTCTCTGAGCTGGCCTTTGTATCCTTGGGCACCTCTCTAAGCCTCAATCCCTCCTCTGTAAGACTGGGCGGATCAGTAGGACCATTTCATGGGCTGGTGTGAGGATCTCATGACAATATGCAGATACCAAAATCTGCAGATGCCCAAGTCCCTTACAGCTGGCCTTCTGAGTCTGTGGATGTGACCTGTGAATACAGAGGACTGCATGTACACCCTGTACTTGCTGCTGGGCCTGGCACTCAGTAGGTGGTTGATAAACTTAGGTACTTTTGATAGTCATTATACATAATGTTATGGCTGCACTTCCTGACCCTGCAGCCCGTCCTCTGTAAAGACAGGGGTCTACCTTCCTCCTGACCCTTCAGGTCATCCTCTGTAAAGACTGGGGTCTACCCTAAGGTCCCTTTCACATTCCCATCAGGAGAAGCCTGGGCCAAGTTCCTTATTCTCTGAGAATCAGGAACACCCTGAAGGCAGAGATTGATCTTGTGTCTCCTCCAGTTTCCTCAGAGAGCCTGAAGCCCAGATTCCAGAGTCTGGGGTGTGCAAATTACACTCAACTGAAATCCATTCATCAGGAAGAAGCCATGGGTTCCTCTGGAGAAGGGGGCCAAGGCATGGAGGGGGGTGGGCATGGATACTCTTGAATCCCCAATTCTCACCTCCCCTCATCTCAGGGGCCTCCATCACCCACGCCTCCTTTGGAAATATTCCAGCATCGGTGACATTCACTTATCTAGAAACAATGTGGGCAGCAGCCTCCAGTAGTTGGAATTGCACTGAGAATTGGGGGAGGCCACAGCCTCCTGGAGAGCCCACGGCAGAAGCCCATGGCAGAGATGAGGTCCTGGGCTGCCCCTCCTCAGTCTGCTGAGCTTGGCGCCTGGCTGCTGCATCCATAATGACTGAGATGCAGGAAATCTGTCTGAGGCCAGTCAGTGAAGGGGCTCGTCAGTCCACCCTGAAGTCCCTCCAGGGGAATAATTCATGTTCCTGACCTTGAAGTTAGCTCTCCTTGAGAACACAGGGAAGCCGTGCACTCCATTAAACACACACACACAAACACACACACGCGATATCCAAATGATTAAATTGAGAACAAAAACAAAAAGCAAATATAAAAAGTAGTTTGTATAAAGGGACACTCCCTGGCTCTTTGGGAATCTAGGCTCCAGGCTTGGCAGAGCGACTTCTCCCAAGAGCCTGGGCTTGGCTGTCCCCGTGGATCATGTCAGGGGGAACTCGAGCTAATGTGTGTAAACAGACAGCACTATTAGCAAATCCATTTATTAAGCACTTGTCTTGAGTTCTGTTGTGCAGGAGACTTGTTTATTAACTTAAGTCAGAACCTGTTATTAACTTAAGCCAAAGGCAGCACGGCTGCTCGCAAGGCGTCCAGCCCCAGAGCCAGGCAGCCTTGAGTTCTGGTCCTTGCTCTGTCTCTAGTCACTGTGTGACCCTGGGCAAGTCACTTCGCTTCTCTGAGCCTCAGCGGCCTGTGATAGGCAGCTGCTAATGTCCCCCAGTGGTCCCTGTAGTCTGGTATTCCCCCGTCCTTGTGCAGTCTCCTCCCCTTGATAGTGGGCCAGACTAACTGACCCACTTCTAGTGAACAGAATATGGCCGAAGGGATGGGATGTCACTTCTGAGATTAGGTTACAGAAAGACTGTGGCTTCCATCTTGGGTACCCTCTCTCCATCACTTGCTTATTCGCTATGACAAAGGCCAGCTGCCATGTTATAGCTGTCCTGCTGAGAACTGTAAATGGAAAGAAGCTGAAGTCTCTAACCTAACACTCCAGGAAGGCCTGAGACTTGCCAGTAGCCACACAAATAAGTTTGAAAGCAAACCCTCCCCAAGTCCAACCTTGAGATGACTGATGCTCTAGCGGACACCCTGACTGTATCCTTGTGAGAGACCTTGAGCCAGAGGTACCCAACTAAGGCTCACCTGGGTTCCTGACCTACAGAAACTGTGAGAAAATAATTTATCTGTTGTTTTAAACCTCTATGTTTTGGAATGATTTGTTATGCAGCAAGGGGAGATAACTAATACATGCTTCATCTGTCAAGTGGGCATCCAAATTCCTTCCTCACAATATGGCTGGGGGCATTGAGATAATGCAGGAAAAGTGCCTGCTGCCAATCAAGGTGAAGAATGACACAGCAACTAGGTGGTTATTAATAAAATTGAGGAGATGCACATTCTATGACCCAACAATCCCCTCCTGGGTATACAGCCTGGAGAAACACTTCCACGGAAGACAAGCACAAGAATGATCCTAAGAGTAGTGTTTGTAATAGCGAAAAATCGGGAATCCCTAAAGGCCCATTACAGGGAGAAGGCATGAACGGAGTGTGGTATATCATGTAGTGGAATACTATGCAGCATTCAAGCTGGACGAGCTAGAGCCACACGTGTCAGTGTGGGTACTCTCACAAACACAATGTTGACGAAAAAATCAAAGATGGTACCATTTATAGAAGGTTTAAAAACAATCCCCAAACCCTGTACCTGATGTACGGATATCTGTATATACTTTTAAAAGCATAAACACACACATAAGAATGGTCAAGTCTGACTCCAGGGGAGTGCTACCTCTAGGGACAAAGGCAGGGGAGGTGCAGAGTTGGCCTGAACCCCATACTGTCCGTTTACCATGAGCACGGTGGTTCTGAGTCACTCATTTAATCCTTTCCACAACCCCATGGGGTCCATTCTACTATTCTTTCATCTTACAGAGGGGAAACTGAGGCACAAGTCTTCAGGGAGATTTTCCTGGAGTCTGGAGGGACACCAGGACTTGGTTCCTCGCTTTGGCACTAAACTGGGGGAGGCCACATCACCTCTCAGGCCTCAGCCTATTCCGTCACACGGGAGAGACTTGCCCTCTGCCTCCCCCTTCCTCGGTGTGGACTGAGATGCTGGGAAAGTCTTGATTAATCAATCCGAAGTATTTGCAGAAGCCCCCATGAACCAAGTCTGGGGCTGGCTGTTCCGTTTCGTTCCGTTCAGTCGCCCAGTCATGTCCGACTCTTTGTGACCCGTGGACTGTAGCCTACCAGGCTTCTCTGTCCATGGGATTCTCCAGGCAAGAATACTAGAGTGGATTACCATTTCCTCTGGGGCTGGCTAGAAGAGACTAAAAACAAGGAGTTGTGGATAAGAGGGGGCTTCCCAGGTGGCACAGTGGTAAAGATTCCACCTGCCATTGCAGGAGATGCAGGTTCGATCCCTGGGTCAGGAAGATTCCCTGGAGTAGGAAATGGCAACCCACTCCAGTATCCTGGCCTGGAACATTCCATAAGCAGAGGCCCCCTAGCAGACCACAGTCCATGGAGTTGCAAAGAGTCGGATGTGACTAAGCACACATGTATGCACATGGACAAAAGGAGGTGTGAATAATATGATTTCATTCAACACAATTCAGTTCAGTTCAATTTTGCACAGACTTCATTCACAGACAGTTGTTGAAGTTAAGGAATATTGCTTGAGCACCTACAATATGCTGGGCCCTATATTAGGTGCTTTCCTAAATTAGCTCATGTAAGCCTCAACCACAACCCAGGAAGGTAGGAACTATCATCCCCATATAATCAAGGGGGTAAGCAACTTCCCCAGGTCACACAGTTGAACTGAGATTGTCAGGATTTGCCTTCCCTCCACCCTTGACCTGCCCTCTGTTTGGTGTTAGGGGCATAGATGGGAAGGGTCCAGGCCTCATTGCCCTCTGGGGATCCCGGCCCAGACAAGGAAGGTCTGGAGGAGTTGGGAGGAGAGAGAGGTGTGTGTGGCTGGAGCAATCAGGACAGGTTTCCTGGAGGAGAGGGAGGGGCAGTTACTTCAATGGGCTCATTAATGATGAAGCAGGTGAAGGCATTCGTCCATCATTCTCCCACTCATATCCTGTTAATGCTACAGCTTTCTCTGCGCACCAGAGCCCATGATCTCCTGCACAAGACAGCACAGCGCCATCTAGACTGAGGTGAGGACGCATGCGGTGTCGTGCACACACAGAGCAGGGGCTAGGGAGGCGGGATAGATAACTAGGAGGTGGTGACAGCTGAGCTGAAATCCAAAGAGTGTGTAAGGGGTCAACCAGCAGACAGAAGGTGGGGGATGGGACTCCAACAGCGAACACCAGGGGCAAAGGCAGGGCCCTGGGACGGTGGGGAGAGACAGCTGACCCCATGGAAGCCAGCAATGACCAAGGCGGTTCCAGCTCAGCTGAGAAGGGCTGGGGAGCTGAGGCCGCCACCATCTCTCTCCCAGGTAGGGAGAGTGTCCACGTGCTGGGTTCTCTAACCAGCTGGGTCCCCACGCCAGCTCAGCCCTATTGGGCAGGCAGGGCCCCTCTCCAGAGGGATTAAGAGCAGGCGAGTTCGAACCATAACTGCGCATGTAATTATGTGCAAAAATGAAGGAGAGCGTCTTAATAATTGATGGTGGGAGAGAGTAAATATCAGCAGAGGAACCCGGCTGTATCGCCGCCCCGTCCCGTCTGGCTGGGACCCAGGGCAGCGCCTGGCCGCTAATATGCCCATAAATTATTGAAGTTATAAAGAAGAAAGCAGGTGTCATGTCGCACCCATAAACAGCTTGTTAGCTAAGACTAACGAAGGGGCAGCCTGCCGCTTGGCATTGTGTGAGCTCCCCCCACGGCCTCCCTGATTGCAGAGGGAAGATGGATGAGGGTGGGTGTGGAGAGAGAGGTGGAAAGACCGGCTGCCCCCTCCCTGCCCCCATCCAGCATCCTGACCCACAGTGGAGTCAGGTGGTCCTGGGAAAGAGAGGAGGCCCACAGACGTAAAGAGCCCCCAGACGGGCTGTGAACTCCCCTCACTGCAATGTACAAGCAGAGGCTGGACCAGACGTCCAGAGGACACAGAGGAGCCAGAAGAACTCTGAGGTCCTGCCAGTCTGATGCACTGAGGCTGACTGGGGTTACAGGGAAGAACCGGATGCTGGGGCCAGACACGCAGGGTGCACATCACAGAAGAGTCACCTGCCGGCTGTGTGACCTTGGGCAAGTCACCCACCCTCTCTGAGCCACTCATTCACGCTCCCTGGGTCTAGCCATGCCTATCTTGGAAGATTGTGGGGAGGATCCTAGGAGCATATGCACGTGATACTCGGTGCACATAGGACCTTGTGCATAGGACGCCCCCTCTACCTCCCTCATCCACCCCCACCCTCATAGGGGCTTCTAATTAGATCAGACCTAATGAGGCTTCCCTCTGCCAGGCTCTGTTTATGCTTCATTTAAGGCCTGCAGGACATTAGGAGGAAGAGAGAGACAGCTGAGGAGGGGAAAGGAGTCCAGCTGCCAGGGCTCGGCCACCCCAGGCTCCACCACACACAGGGCACCCCCACCCCAGGGAAAGAGGAAGAAGATGGGGGATACTCCAGGGCCAGAGAGAGAGAGAGAGACCTCGGGGGGAGTGGGAGGGTAGGAGGAAGATTGAGAAGGCAAGCATTTTGGCTCCTGGATGACAAAGAGCTTGCATCTCACTGTCTCTCAGGCTGGGAGGTCTGTGGTCTCTAGAAGGCTTCCCTCCAGGGGTGCAGCCATCAGCCTGAATGGGGCACTTGGGTGCCCATGTTGTGGTCAGTTCCGCTAAGGGCCACACAAGACAGGAGGGCCTCCTTCCTGGGTCTAGGGAGCGTGCCCAGGAGAGGCAGCCAGATCCCCCTCCATAACCTGCCTGAGACCACACAGGGAGCTAAGAGCAGGCCTGACACCTGGACTTGGCATCCGGCAGCAGAAACACCCCCAGGAGAACATTCCTTCTGTCAGTGGTTTCCTTCTTCCGGAGGAAAGAAAGGAATCCTGAGAGTTTCTGTCAGTTATGCTTTGGGCTAGGCCTCTCCTCCAGGGGTCCCCTCTGCACCCCTTATCTTACCCGGTGCAGGACTGCTCTGTCCCACCATGGCCTGCTTTGCAGATGCACAGAGAGGCATCGTCACTGCCCAAGGTCACACAGCAAGTCAATGCTGACGCCTAGAGCCAGGCCCTCCTGCCTCCTCCCACACCTGCTGGGCTCAGCCCTGGAGGAAGTGGGAGGCTTGCACTGTTACACTGGGTGCTGGGCACTGTGTTATGACTGTTGGGATGCAAACACTCCAACAGCCATTGCGATGTGGGGTTCCCAGGATCACTCCTCCTGCCTGAGGACTCCCAGCCCCAGGCTCCTCCTTATCTACCTACCACCTGCCCAGTGGGATGACAGCCAGTTGGCCTGGACAGAGCGGAATGGAAGCATTTTGGAGGGACGGCTCTTGGGGCTGGGTGGTCACTCAGAACCTAAGGACTCCTCCCCCTACCCCTGCCCGGAGGGGGAACATCTTTTGCCCAGGAACACGAAAGTCAGATGTGGGGGAGCTGGAACATGTCTATCTGGTTTCAAAGTCTGCACCAAACTAAATAGGCAGAGCATATAGAAGGTGCATAGAGTGGTTACGGCTGGTGTGCACTTTTGTAGGGGGGTGGGATGATCAGGTCAGCCCCTCATGGCTCCTGGAGATCCGCACTGGCCCCTCCTTGACCGCTAGAGGGTCTGTCGCTCTATCTCCGTCTCTCCCTCTATCTCTCTGGCTTACTCTCCTTCTCTCAAAGGGTCAGGGAGAGAAAGGCAGGCCAGACTCCTGGGCCAGTGACAGGTGGACCTGACCATGCCCCCGGATGGTGTTGGGAGCTCAGGAGTGGAGAGTAGGGAGGTTGCCTGTTCTGGATCGGTGGGGAGAATAGGGCTGTCCAGGGGATCAGGGGAAACACAGGGCCCTGGGGGTAGGACTGGGGGCTGGGCAACCCTTGAAGGTGAGAAGGACCCTCTCTCCTCCCTTAGCTAGGTCAGACCTTGATAAGGACTGCTGGACCATCAGCAATAGTCCGGTTACAGGGAGGGGAAGTGAGGCTCGTTGGGGGAGGTTGGAGGGTGGACACACAGGGAGGACAGGAGCCTCGGGTCCATGGCACCTCCTCAGGTCTCTCCTGGTGACGTGAGCTGCACCCCCTTTCCTGCCATTCTTGAGTGTGCTGCCACCAGTCATAGCACTGACATCAGGGGGGCTGGGCCCATGGGAGGACGCACCCCAAGCTCCATGGTTGAGTGTTTCCACCCCGAGAGAAGCCACAGCTCTGGCCCAGAGGCAGCTAGGACCAGAGGAAGATCACAGGTAGGGATGTGAGAAGCCCAGGCTTCCTTTCTGAGAGTCTAGACCACCCCCGGCAAGACCCCTGGGCCTTTTGCCCTCTTATCTCCTCTCCCTCTAGTATGAGATTGGGCAAGGGATGATATATCTGCAAACAGGGATATGGGTGAGTGTGATGAGTGGGATAAGCTTCTGGAACAAGGAGCCCTCTGGGCAGAGCACTTAGGCAAGTCTCTTTACCTGCTCCAAAGTATCATGAGGATTAAATGACATAACCCATTCAGAGCCCCGGAATAGGACCCAGTGCCATGATCAGCCTTCAAGAGAGTGCACCGTTGAGATCATGAGTCTAGTTGGTGCGGCACTGTCTGCTCTGTGTGTGTATCCAGTTTTTTGTGCTATGGTTTTATCATCATTATTATTACAACAGTGTTGTATTGCAAATCTGTTCTGTTTGTATTACTGTTGAATGTGATGTGTCATTTCACTTATGTATGTCAGGGTTAAGTGACCTGAACAGGACTTTTCTGCATCTCCCCATTTTCAAAGCCCCGTCAGTCTACAGATGGAAACCCCAAGTCCCCATTCAGGGTTTCCAGCTGTGCTGCAGAGGAGCAGAAATCGTAGTCTACACCTAGATCATGCCCACCCTCTCAATCCCCTCTCTGCCCATGTTGTCCTAGAAGCCCACCTCCCACAACTGGCTGACCAGAGCCTGAAGGGTGGGTGAGTGAGGGGCACACCCTGTTTCCAGGAGTTCCAAAGTCAGACCTGAGTATCTATCTGCCCCTTCCGGGCCTGCTACCTAATATGGCGTTTCTATAACCAGGGAAATGAGGGTGGCACTGATAGAAGTATGAATGACACCAGGAGAGCAAGAAAGAACCTAGCACATGTGCCCTCTCACAGGAAATGGGCCCCAAAGCAGGGCTGAGGCCTGGCTGACTTCTCACTGGTCACTCCTGAAGCTAAGGACACAGTGCTGGATGGTACCCTCAATTCCTTCAGCAACATGTACAGAGGGCACTACTGTGCCCATTTCACAGATGAGGAAACTGAGGCTCAGAAACAGGAAGTGACTTGTCCTAGTCAGTGGAGCCAGGAATAGCAGCTGGGTCTGGCCCTGCTGACAGTCACAGTGGTTTGGGAATGGAAGGAGGACACTCCAGTTGGAATCTTTTCCAAGGAGTAAATGATGTGGCTCAGGCGGCAGCCTGAGGTGGAGACATCTAGAAGGCCCCAGACAAAGGGGGGCCCCCACACTGAACCAAAGCATGGGCTCATACACTCAGATGCAGTGTGCTCACACCACCTGCTGGGGTGTGAAAACCAGCCATAAATACCTGCATTGTCGTGGTGCTCATCAGGCAAGTGGGAAGAGAGGCCTGGTGTGCCCTAAGGAAATTTCCCAGTGACTCACAGACTTGTGGACCCCCCTCCTGGCACACCCAGACACTCCTTGCATAAGCACACCCCCTGACACCGGCTTGTCGGGGAGCCTCCTTCCTCCCCCCACCACTGCCCAACCGAGGGGTCCACAGTAGGGTGAGCAGAGGGCTGACCCCAGGCCTGCTCTGTCTCACTGCCTCTCTCCCCAGAGGCAGCCCAAGCAGCAGGTGGAGGTGGCGCTCATCACCACTCATCCCTCCAGAGCCCAGCCCTCTCTCCCCACCCTTGAACTTGGCAGGGACAGCTCCACAGTTAGTTAACATGCTGGAGGAGTGTGTTGGGGTGGAGGGGTACCTGCACAGCTCATGGCTAAAGATAAATGCCAGCGAGTGTCTGAAGTGTGGGAAGCGCCGTGAACAATTTCAGGCCCTCCCATCCCCCGGCAGGTTGGTCCCTCCAGCTGCCTCCCTGGCTTTGCCCACACCTGCTCTCACTACACAGCTTCCCGGTCCCCCTAGAGAGCAGGCTCCAGAACCACTTTAGAAAGGCCAGCAGCCCTCCCTTAGCCATCAATTAGCTCTGGGAAATGGAGAGTGAAGAGAATAGTTCAACATCTTGCTGCTAAATCTCCCCTCGTGCCGGACATTAGCCTGTCCTCCTCAGTGGGTCCCAGGAGCGCAGGATCCCAAAGGCCCCCCAGACACTTCCTCTTCTGCAGGAGCCAGGAGGCCCCAGAAGAGCCTCAGCATGGCTGGTACTCCCATGAGAGTCCGGTGAACGCACGAGTGCCGGAGCAAGCCTCAGTTTCCCCATCTACAGATTGGGATGGTACTGCCAAGCCTGCCTGCTTCATGGAAGGGACAGTGACACAAGAAGGGCCTTGGGGGTGTGACAGGGGCAGACACCCACCTCCTGGAGAGCAAATACACCTACTCCCCCCGTAGTCAGTTAAGGCACAGCTGGTTCCTGTCTCTGCTTTAGCTACACGTCAGGGAAGCGTGTGTGAACCAGGGACCCCACCCAAACACATGGCCCCCACTGCTACTCCAGCACATGCCAGTGTGCTGGCGGACCCAGGTGTGTACACAAAGGCATGCCCCCACCTACACCCCTGGCATACATGCTGGCAAACTCTGGTTCTGTCCCCATAAGGAGTCCTGCTTCCCAGTGCCCTGCTGTCATGGCAACCAAGAGAGCTGGGGGTGGGGTGGAGGGGGGGGAGCAGACTGGGCTGCAACTCACAATCCATTGAGAGGTCAAGGACTCCTTCCCGCCTCTCACCTCTCTCTCGGTGCTCCCATACAGGTCACACAGCTCTGAGCACGTGGAGCCCAGGCAGGAACCTACAGTTTCCCCCACACCCCGGTGGACCAGAGCAGTGCCCAGCGGGCCGTGTCTCCTGGAAACAGACCAGTAAAACCCACATTCAGGGCAGGGTCTGAGGGTCAGCCCCTGGCCCAGATATCTCCCCATGCCGAGCCTGCCATGACCCTTCTCCATCTCCATCCCCACCGCCTGCGGTTCCAGCATCAGGTGTCCTCCCTGGAGTCTCTGACTCAGGAGCACCCCAGGAAGGGAAGGGACTTTGACAGTCACAAGAGATGGGGCTGGGATTGGCGGGTAGCCAGGTACGGTGTGCTTCTCTAAATGAGGCCCAAAGAGAGGCAGGTCCCACCACAGACAGTGGAGAAAAATAGAAATGCCTAATACTTCCTGAGCGTTTACTCTGTGCCAGGTACCATGGCCCTCCTGTAATCTAGGCATTCACTTATTTCCTACTCTCAACAGCTCCGTGAGGAAGGTGTTCCGAGAGTGTCTTACAGATGAGGACACAGAGGCACAGAGAAGCACAGTAATTTACCCAAGGTCGTAGGGAAGGAAGTTGCACCCGGGCACATACAAGCATAGAGTGTGAAGATTGGGGAAGGCTCTCAGCTGGTTGGGTGTGTGGTGGGGAACCTAGAATTCATTTGTCAACTGCCTATTTTACAGGTACAAATGCTGAAGCTGGGAGGAAGGTTTATCTTGTAGCCTCCCTGGTGGGAGTCTGGGGGCAGGTGGGTGCCTGGCTGAGAATCAAGGCCCCTGGAGCTTCCCAGACCAGGCCTCTGCTATGCCCCCTGTGCTCTCTTGCCCCCCTTCTGTGGGAGAGGAGCTGAAAGGGTCCCAGTTTGTCTGCCAGGGCACAAGCCAGTGGAGAGGCAGGCCCAGCTCATGAGAGGGTCTGACACAAGATGAGTAGTGATCAGAGCAGGAAGGGAGGAGAGGAGGACCCCAGGGAAGGGAGGAAATCCCAGGGGTCTCCCTGGAGGAGGCAGTCTTTCAGGAGCGGTAGGATCCTGACCTTCAGAGAATGGGACGGACATTCTAGGAGGAAGGAACAGTAGGTGCAAAGATGTGAAGATTGGACAGGGTATACACAAAGCCCATGGAGTAGCCACAACTGCCCAGAATGGGGTCAGAGTCAGAATATGGTCAGAAGCTGAGTAGGAGCCTGGGAATTCTTCTCCAAGTCCTCCCTCCTCAGCACTGAGGGCAATGTTTAACTCGTTGATGAGATGTGTCCTTTTCTAAAAGGCCAAGGGGCCCAAGGGGCTCCCTGAAATTGAGCAGGAAGACTCAAAAAAAAAAAAAATTCCAGTGTTAAAGATCAGAGACGGCTTCTTCCACTAGAGCCTGTGCTGGGGCGATGACAGCCTCGCTGAAGGGTGTTCCAGGCAGCCTGAGACAGGCACTGGCCAAGCCTCGGTCTCTTCTCTGCTACCATGCCCCAAGCCCTCTCTCCTCTGTCTGTTTTGCCTACCACTCCCTTCCATCCCCCCTCCCTTCTTTCCTTGTGTCTTTCTGTCATTGTTCCTTTATTTTATTTTCAGCCCTCAGCACTTTTCCTGAAAAAGAACAGCTGGGATGCTGGAGTCACAGAGGAAATATTTTTTTGACTACTTTGCAGATTCCCCTTCTCTATGAAAACTGACGCCACCATTGCTAACTGACAGGTGGACGCTGAGATATTTATTTCCTTGCCTCCTTCTTTCCTCTCCCTCTCTGGGCTCTGTTCTGGGGTATCTGGGAAAGACAGGGCAGTCACACAGCAGTGAGGAGAAGGGTAGTAAGGAGTAGAACTTTGGCATCAGGTGGGCAACTGGGGCCCTCAGTAGCATCATTAAGCCCATTTTACAGATGAGGAGATTGAGCCCCAGGACCACACAGATACAACAGTAATTACAGTACTAACACTAAACACAGAGTTGGCATGTAAGGAGCACTTGCTGCATGCCAGGTACTGCGGTAGACCCTTCACATGCAATGAACCAATGAGGCAGATACATTACTGAGCCCATTTTACAGAGGGGAAAACTGAGGCTTGCAGGGAAGTCACTAGCCCAAGGCCACAGAGCTGGACCAGTAGGGTGGAATATCTCCCCATACAACCATGCCCATGTTCATTCTGCCAGCTGCGACCCCCCACTGCCCTCCAGATGGCTGGTAATGGGAGAATCAAGATTTGAAACCACACTCGTCTATGTTCTCATTCCAAAGCTGGACTCTACTCCATGCTGATTGCTGTTGCCAAGAAAACATTAGACAGCAGTTCTAATCAGAGGATGACCTGGCCTGATCCTAACCCCAACTTGATTCCTGAGGTTAAGGGGTACAGACCTCCAGACCAACCCTGACTCAGCCCTGACCTGCCCTTTCTGGACCTCAGAGACCCTGCTAAGCGGGGAGACTGGACAGGCTGAGCCCTGGGTAGCAACACAGGAACTGGGGCCGAGGACCCCAGGACCATGCTGGGCAATGCATGCCTCCTTCCCAAGGGTCCTTTTCCTCATCCACTTCTCCAGGGCTGGAGAACACAGGCAGGCCCCTGCTCCTCTGGGATTCTAATCTGTTCTCTGTGGCCAAAAGACTCAAGGAAGAGACAACGGAACCCTGGCCTGGGCCTCAAACCTGGTGGTACACACCCCATCAGCCATCAGAAATCTTACACACTCACAACCTGGGGCACCCCTGTAAGGCCAGGAGGCCTTCAGCTCTGCATGTGTTATTGTGGGTCCTGATCTATGTACCCTCAAGTCCAAACTTAGTGACAGTGCCTTTAAGACACATCCAAGGAATGACGATCAGTCCTGCAAGCTAAGAAAGGCTGTTTGGATCAGAGCTGGCAGTAATATAGGATAGCAGCCTGTGTTATCTGCAAACCCGCAGCCCTCCTTGGCCGTCCAACATAAATGTGTTTAAATAGCAACACAGATGTACATGTCAATGGGAATGTTCTAAGCTAACGTGTGGCTGGTGTAAATGTTCATGACTTCAAAGTAAACATGATCGGTGGCGATGCTGTGTTCAATGTACACATCCAGTCTTTGGTAAGAGAGAGGGCTTCGTGAAAAACAATGTTTAGCTGATGTGAGACGCACGTGCGGGACCAATGGTAATGCTTGTGTTCACACAGATGGAAGGTTAAGGCAGATGGGCTGACTGTCAGATGGAAATCATGGGAAGAAAGGATGGTACAGTGATAGCAAAGCCCAAGGGGCACGATGTGGAAAGGAGAGAAGGATTCCAAGTGGGGCCGAGGCTGCAGAGAGAGGCTGGGGGCAGTGGACTGTAGCTCTGGGGTCAGGGTGGAGAGCCTGCTCAGCTGGGGTGCAGATGTGGCTGGGGAAGGTCTCCAGTGGGAAACAGAAGCCAAGGGAGCCAGAGTGCACTGAGGGGACCTTGGAATCCTGGGTGCCCAGGTGGACCCTGGACCCGTCCCACAGACTGCCCCTCAGAGAAGAGCAATTCCCAAGACTGCTCATGACGGGGCAAGTGAGGCCCTACTACAGGGAGAGTGGGATGATAAAAGGTAGGGCATCCTTCCACCACCACCACCCCAACTCTATCATCCCAAGGGGTCAATGACAGAAAAATAAAACTAGAATGTCAAGAAGTCTTGGTCCCAGCCCTAGTCAACCACCAGGTAACACTGGTTAATGGACCTAAGATCCCAAGCCTCAGTTTTCTCATATGAAAAATGGAGGTTGACAATTTATTTAAAATATCCAAAACAGGCAAATCTATGAAGCCAGAAATTTGGTTAGTTATTGGTGAGAGATGGGGGTGTCAGGGGGAGGCAATGGATTTGTGGTCTCTTTGGGGGGGCCAAAGATGTTCTAAATTTAGTTTGTGGTGATAGTTGCCCAACTGTATGAAATACTAAAAGATATTTAATTGTATACTTTAAATGGGTGAATTTTATAATATATGAATTAGGTCTCCATGGTGGCACAGTAGTAAAGAATACACCTACCAATACAGGAGATGCAAGAGACATGGGTTCAATCCCTGGGTCAGGAAGATCCCCTGGAGAAGGAAACAGCAACCCAGTCCAGTATTTTTGCCTGGAAAAATCTTATGGACAGCAGAGCCTGGTGGGCTACAGTCCATGGGGTGGCAAAGAGTCGAACATGACTGAACACACACACACACACACTAAGATAGTTTAAAATTGATTGCGTAAATAAATAAATGGATAAATTATTTCTAAAAACAATGTTATGCATTGAAGATATTTTGTAATAAATATACTAAAGAAAAAGAAAAACAGTGGCAAGTGTGATAATACCACCTGTGTGGTTCCCACATGAGATAGGATGTAAAAGGGCTTTGTCAGCTGTAAAGTGATGCGCAATGTGAGGTGAAGGAGTCCTGGTCCCTGGGGCTTTGCTGTTGATTGACAAGCACCAGGGAGGCCAGTTTAAAGTCTCCATGCTGTGTAAGCACGTGAACAGCATGTACATGCACGTATGTTTGTATGTCTTTAAGACCTGAGGTTCTCTGAGACTCTGCCACAGAGTTTTTAAGTGAGGGGGAAGAGAAAGAAGTGAAATTTCAGGATAATCTTAAAAGTGGAAGAAAAAAAAATTATTACATGTCAAAAGGAGTGGAGAGGCTGAAATGGCTCCCAGGTGGGACACAGAATAAAACAGTCTTTGCTTTTATTTTTTGATTGTCTCCACGTGGGGAAGACAGGCAGAGGGTTGTCATAGCAACCCTGGGCATCCGGCAGAGGGCGGCCTGGACTCCACAGGTTTGTCTGGGTTGAACAGGGTGAGTCAGCTCAGCAGATCCCTGGAGGATGGGGCTGGGTCCAGCCCTGTACCTGTGTCCTGGAGGCCACCAGTTCCTCCTCTTCTGGGGGCCAGCACAATGGGAAAGGGATAGTTAGGAGTTGCCTCATGGTGGGCCAGTCCAGGTTGAGCCTGGGAGCTGAATCTGAAGGTGGAGAAGTCTCAGGATGGGCATGGGATGAGATGGGTGGCTGAAGGCTTGCCAGGGCAGTAAGGGAATCTTATGTGGTAGTTACAGAGGGGAGAGCCCATGCATGGCCAACAGATGATTGAACAAGGATTGGAATAAGTGTTGGAGGGTCCACCCTGGGTGCTGGAATGGACAGGGCATGGTGTGGAAGCTGGCGGCTCTCCCAACCACCCCTGAGCCTGTGTTAATGGAGAAGTTATCATTTTAGAGGCTAGGTCTAGAGTGAATTTGGCTCCAAAGGTAAGGGTCAGACAAGAGAGAAATGGGGAGAAGAAAAATCCTGATTGGAGGGACTTCCCTGGAGGTCCAGTGGATAAGACTCTGAACTCCTAATGCAGGGGGCCTGGGTTCGATCCCTGGTTGGAGAACTAGATCCCACATATAGCAACTGAGACCCCCCAGTGCAGTTAGATAAATTTTTTTCATTAAAAATTAAAAAAAAAATCCTGATTGGAAAAAGAAAGTAGCTATGGAAGATTCATGCATCTGGGTACATACAGAGGCCACTTTGAATGGAAATTTGGATTGGGGGAAAGAAAGAGTCCTACATTTGTGAAAAATAGCTGGGAGTTCACTGCCCCTTTCACTGTGTACTCCTAACCTGACATTCAAGAAATACTTTTTTGAATAGATGGATGAATGGCAGAGGTCTGACTGAATGGTGCTCAGAGCACTACATGCAAGCTCTGAGGAGGCAGCTGACACCTACTCTCTGATCATTTGCAGGCTGGTATTGAAAGTTAAGCAGCAGAAGAAACCAAGCTGACCTAAAAATGCAAATGAGGAGGTTGCTAGCCTAGGAAACCAAAGGAATCTGAGCATCACGTGGCCTGGGGCACACCCAGAGCATCTGGCAACCTAAACTGGGAAAAAGTGGTCACAGTTCCTTCTTAACGCCAAATGATAAAAGCCCACATTTGTATCAAGCGGTGATTGATAACAGTCCATTCCTACCAAGAAAATACTACATTGTGCCAGGTGTTTAGGCTTCTTTAGGTCCTGCTTGGACTTAATAAACCACGATTCTGATACACGTGCCAACTCACAGTCTGACATCCTGGAAGTTACACTTGCCAAACAGCTTCAAATGAAGGGCAAACACATAGGCAGTGGCAAGTCTTTGATGGATAAGTAACTCCAGCTAGTGGAAATGTAGATTCTGGGGCATGGTCGGGGGTACCCCTTCACCCAGTGACTTTTGCTGCAGTCTTGTTTCAAAGGAAAGAGGCTTTGCAATAGTTTGGGGCTTGGGATCTTTGAATCTCTGGGATTGGTCAAGCCCTCAGGGACTCTCGACTGAAGGCTGAGCAAGGGTAGCCTTGGGAGAGAGTCCTTGGGAGACCAACAAGCCTTGAGAGACCTTTCAAGCCCAAGAAGTCAAGAAAAGCCTCAGAACAAGAACCCATTTCCCATTGATGACAGAACCCTGCTCCCTCTGCTCACCAAGAAACCGTTCCCCTGGTGAAGGCCCACATGGCTTCTGAAAAACAGGCAGCACACATCATGGGGTCAAAGGGCATGAGCACACCTCACGGACCCACCAGCTTTGGCCAAAACTTTTGTTTTCTCTGTGAATCAGGGAATCAGTGGGACAAAGCATCCTTCAAAAAGCCACTGTGAGGACTGAATAAGACAATGAATACTCAAGAGCTTCATTCACGGTAATATGAACCAAAGAATTACTAGTATTCTTGCTGCTGTTATTGATTCACTGGGTAGAAGTGGGTCCCTTCCCACAGTCCCTGGAGATTCAGAAGCCTCTCTGGGCCTTCCAGCAGCATCCCTGCTCTGAACTATGAAATATTGGCTGACAACTCTTCTGTCTTCCTGAACAGCCCCAACATCTCTTGCCTGTGGCAGCAGCTGGAGAAATTGTGTGTGTGTTGCTAGAACATGGGGAAATCACGTTTCTCCATGCAAACATATACTCCAGGTGACATCTGTCACTCACACCCACACCAGACGCACCCCTCCTCTAAGCCATGTTCCTGCTGTTCTCCACCTAGAACCTGCTCCAGCTGAGGTCCAGGTCCAATGCCTCCTTCATCATGGAGTCCTCCTGGATTTCTCCCAGCCCAGCAGTGGTCAATGCCAGGATCTGGGAGGAGAGGACAAGAAATCAGGCTCAACCTATAGCCTGTCTGGTTTGTGCCATGAGTGGTAACCAAAGAGCCTCCCTGGAGGGAGTGTGCCTCTGTCACACCACCAGATCTTTGCCCGCTTACCTGCTTGTCTCTCCCTCTGACTGTGAGCTACTGCAGGGGAGGGCAGGGTCTGACTTCCCCAGTGAATATAGGGTGAGGAGAAGGGGAAGGAAAACCCAATATAGGGGGAAATGCTGGTTGGTAAAGAAGCTCTCAGAAACCGGATGTCAGAGGTAGGGTTGGGGACCTAAGTCAGTCACTTCATTGGAGGAAACTGAGGGCAAAAATGAGAAAGGGACTTGCCTAAGGTCACACAGCCTTATGTGGCTGTGACTTCTGTGACTTAGGACCCAAGCCCAAGTCCTAAGTCACTGTGTACGCCTACTGTCCCCTCCTTGCCCCAGGCCTTGGACTCTAGAGCCTCCAGTCAGGGAAGGTGGCACCTTCCTGTGTAATGAGGGAAGGTGGCACCTTCCTGTGTAATGAGGGAAGGTGCTGAGTGAGAGGAGGGGGCCTTAGCTTGGTGGGCCACCCAGACCACCCCAGGCCTTCTCCATGTCAAATGCAACATTTGTTGAACAGAACTGAATTTACTGTTCGATTGTAGGAGATGTAATTTGATCTGGGTCTTATGAAGCCCTTAATAAAGTCAAGGTATTACTGCTATCTCCTGACTTTTTTATTTTTTCATGTGTTAAAAGAGGCACTGGACAAGGGGTGCTCAGCTGGGAGTGAGGGAGTCTGTCTGCTTGTCCTGGATCTGCTGCCACCACACCATATGCCCTGGAGAAGACACCCTTCTGCTCAGTTTTCTGCTTTCAGGCACGTGGTAAGGCACTGGACTTCCCTGTTGCCTTTGAAGTCAGACATGGCCTCATGACTTGCTTTGAGCAATGAACTGTTAGTGGAAATTACCCATGTGGCTTTAGAGGGAGCTTCAGAACCAGGGCCCCAGCTGGGCCATGCCTCTTCCCATTGCTATGGTATCGTGGGCACATGTGTTGAAATGGGGAAAGCTCCTTCAGCCTGGTGTCCTGAATGACAATTAAGAATGGACCCTTTGGCCCCCAGTTGCAGTTGCACAAGAAATGCATCTAAGATATCTTAAGTCTCTGAGATTTTTAAGGCTGTTTGTTATTGCAGCAAAACCTACCTAGCCTGACTGATACAGTGCTACTCTGGACTGGTTTTCTAGATGAGGAAACAGAGGCTCAGTAACTTGCTGGGGAACCAAAGTGAGTAAGGAGTTCACTCAGTGTCTATATACCTGATGCCAAGACCACACTCTCCCTAAGCTGGGGTTCCGTGTCTGCCCAGGCTGGCTAGGAATGGTCAGACTCCAGTCAGTGGGGATGGGGGCCCACTGCTCAGCGGCCATGTCTCCTCATTTTCCACTCCACTGAGTGTAGTGTCCCTGTAACCCTTCTGAGTGGCCCGTTGGAAAGGCCAGACTAGGGTCTTTCAGAGGTCAGAGGCGAGAAGTTTGGGGAGGTCATGGATACAGTCCAGAGTTAGGCAGACCTGGATTCTAATCCTGGTTCTGCTACCCTAGCTGGGCGAACTCGGGCAAGATATTCTCCTTCTCTGAGCCTCAATCTTCTCAAGTGTCAAGTGGGAATAATGCTACTTCCCTAGATACTGTAAGAATGAAATGAGATGCAAAGATCTTGGCACGTGGTAGGACCTGCTACTTGGGCTCCATTATTACTGGAAGCAACACACAGGGCTGAGACTCTTCACCCGCTATCCCTGCCCTTCCTGCCTCCTCAGCAGGGAGAAAGGCAGACTTCCCTGCTCTGATTTCTCTCGTCATTGTTTTCATTGCTCAGCCTCTCACTTGTGTCTGACCCCATGGACTGCAGCAGGCAGGCTTCCCTGTCCTTCACCATCTCCCAGAGTTTGCTCAAAGTCATGTCTATTGTCCTGTTTTCTCTAGACACATCCTAAAGGAAGTTTGCTCCATCATCTTACAGGGCCCTTCTCAGCCCCTGGGGGAGTGAAGGAGAGCTCTGTGACCACATTTATAGTCAAAGAGGAGAGGCTTTCCCAACATCACACATCAGAAGGTGCTGGTGGAGCTGGTGTCACTGTGCTGGCCTCCTTGTTCAATAGCCCCATTTTCCAAAGGTCTGGAGGGGGTTTCCCAAGAAGGAAGCCTGGCTGCCCCAGACATGCCAGGCAGTGCGTCCAGGAAGAGGAGTTGGGGGAGAGCTGCAGATTCAGTGGAGGCAATGGTCCTACTTTAGAACTGCCCATGTGGCCCCATTCTACCCCAGCCCCAAACTGTTCTTCAAGTTGCCACCCCAGCCTCTTCTTCAAATGAGTCAATTCTAAAGGAAATCAACCCTGAGTATTCATTGGAAGGACTGATGCTGAAGCTCCAATACTTTGGCTCCCTGATGAGAAGAGCCAACACATCAGAAAAGTCCCTACTGCTGGGAAAGATTGAAGGAAGGAGGAAAAGGGGATGACAGAGGATGATATGGTTGGGTGGCATCACCAACTCAATGGACATGAGCTTCAGCAAACTCCAGGAGAGAGTGAAGGACAGGGAAGCCTAGCATGCTGCAGTCCATGGGGTCACAGTCGGACATGACTGAGTGGCCGAACAACAACACAGTCTGTTCCTGCCAGCCCACTCTTCTTGATCCCGAGAGCCCCTCTTATACAGTGCTGCTTTTCCGCAGCATGGCCACATCGGGTCAGGCCTCTGCTTGGAGCAGGCCCTCCTCCAGGGTCAGGACCATATGAACTCATCCCTGTGTCCCCAGCAAACGCCAGGGATCACGTCCAGAATGACCACACCAGTGGCAGCTGCCTTTAATGATTTCTGCTCTAGCCCCTCGGCTATGTGCACATCACATAAATCCTACAGGGGAGGGACTATGAGCCCATTTTACAGAATGAGGAAACTGAGGCTCAAGAAGGCTCACTCGGCAGAGGTACTACTGGCATAAAGAGATGGATCTGGATTCACAGCCAGGTCCCCAAAGCCTGTATTCTTAACACACTCACCCCTCAATCCCTGACCAGATGGGTGGGTAGAAACCATCCTCTCCTTTCAGCTCCCCCAACTCTCCCAAGCCTCATTTCCCACCTCCTACCTCTGCACCATTTCCTGTTCTCCCGGCAGCCCTCAACACCTGCCCAGGCAGTGTGGAGTCCACCACCACCCAGCAAGTCTGTGATGCACTCAGGTTAGATGGATGCCTGCCCCTGACCCGGAGCGGGGCCCAAGCCTTCTGCCCGTGTCTGCCCCAGTGTCCCTGTCCACAGGGTGAAGTCTCAGCAGACAGTGATAAGGGTGAGGAACTCAGAAAGGGCCAAAGAGTTGACCTGAAACCTCGAGCCACGCACTGGGTTGCATGTTTTAAGGACAAGGTTTACCCAAGGCCTGCACAGGGGTCAGAGGGCACGCCAGGCCTCCTGTGGCCCAGGGACGAGCTCTGCAGAACACAGAACCCTGATCAACCCTCCGCAGGAGCTCCCACCCTCTTGCTACTGCCTCTGTCTTACTCCATCTCTCCCTCCGTGCCTTTCCCACCCCCTTCCCCTGCCCTTTTTCTCTTCCTAAAAAACACAGAAAAAAATGGGATTCAGAAGCCTACACCGCCTGCAAAGTATGGTTCAGCCTCCCCAAAAGAGGAAATGCCAGCGTGAGGGTTCTCATGGCAACCCCAGCTCCTCCCCGCCCAGCTACCCTGTGCCCATATGGTGAGATGTGCACAGCACTGACTCAGCCGGGCCCTGGGGTCCCGGGCCTAGGCCTCAATGTGGTCAGTGTTGGTTTATTCTGCTGCCTTGGCCACAAGGCACTACCCTCCTGAGCAAACAAGACCACCTCCTATAGGGACTCTTTGGGGGTGTTAAGCCCCCAATATTCAGGAGCTGCTTCGGCCCTGAGAATGGGAATTCCGTGATCTGATGCAGCCTTTGAATTCTGTTTTTCAACCTTCAAAGCAGAACAGAGTGAGCTGGTCAAACAGGGTCAGAGGGAGCTCTCCCGCCTCCCCCTTCCCTCTGCCTTTGCTCCCCATGCCCTGGACATTAGAATTTCCATGTCAGGTGTGGAGGGATGCAGGAAGCAGGATGACCTGGAGAGGGTTTCCTTGGTCCTAGCAATCATGCACCAGCTACTTGCCCGCACCCCATCCCAAGCCACAGCACGCCTGCTGGTCTCGGAGCTGTGGAATGAGGAATCAAGGCTTGGGCCCTTGCCATGGCTAAGCTGCCCCAGGGCGCTGTCTGCTCATGTCTCTAACTGTTCCCCATGCCCAGAGCAGCTCCTACCAGCCTCCTGTGTGGACTCCTAGTTTTCCAGGCCAGTTGGCATTTTCATGGCTAATGAAACGGAAGCTAGTGCCAGGCAGGCTTGGGGACAGCAGGGCTGGCGGCTGAGAAGCAAACCTTCCAGGGCCTGGCACCCACGCTGCTTCCTTTTCCAGGGCCCTGCAGGACTAGACAAGCACAATGGGGTGGCGCAGGGATGTCTAAGTCCCTGGTACTGCCTAGATCCCCACCTGACTTGGAGCAACTTCCCAGACCTCAGTCAGCCCCAGGTCACCTTCACCTGGGTGGGTTAGGTGTAGTGGGAGTCAAGTGGGGGACCCAGACTCCAAACCTGAGGGAACTGAAGGTTGGGACCCGCTTAGTCTGGCTTCATGTACATGGTTCCCTCTGCCACTGTGGGGCCATTCTCCCAGAAGCTCTAGGCCCAAAACTTGCCTGTCTTGATCCTTCCTGTATCGTCTCATTTCTAATCTCTCTCCCCGTGTCATACACACGGCTATGAGTGTCAGAGTCAGGACACCCAAAGGGGGTGCACCTGACCCTTAGGTGCACACAGGTGGGGCCAAGAGAGAGTCAGAAACCGCACAAGCTCACAGCAAGTCTGAGGTCAAGTTAGCCCTGAAATAGGGCTGCTTCCCTGCTCAGGGCCTCTTAGAGTATCAAGCTGCTTTCTCTGATTCTCCCTCTCAGCTGATGGGAGGAAAGGGAGGAGGGATGGATGGATGGATGGATGGATGGGTGGGTGGATGGATGGATGGATGGATGGATGGATGGATGGATGGATAGATGAGTAGATGGATGGGGGTGCTGTGGGGAGTCGGGAGCAGGGATCCAGGAACAGATGGGCTTTGAGGCTCCTCCGCAGGGGCTTGGGGGAGGGGGAGGAGGCCTAGAGAACCTGGAACTGTTACAAAGTTGCGAGTTAAAACATTCTTCACACTCCCGCCTCCTTTACTGTTCTGATGCACCAAGACGTGACAAAAATGTGTCAGATTTTTTAAAAACCACACACATACACAAATGCCAGTCCCCATCTCTGCCGCCCGCCCAAGCTTGGGCCATCTGTTCCCCAGGGGTGGGAGGGGAGTGGAGCTTGGCAGTCGGTGTCAGCATTCTGGTCACCCCCAACCCTGGGTCTGGACCATCAGTCTGGCCCAGAAATGGCCCTCCGGTAACGGCGGGATGTCTAGGAAGGTGAGGGCTTGGGCACTTGGCTCGTCCCCAGCCGTGCTGACCCACCCTACTGCCAGACCACTGTCACCTCTGCCCACCCTGGGGTCCAGTGCACGCACAGCCCCTCACTGAGCTGGGCACTGCCCCTCCTCTCCAATTTGCTGTGTTTGGTGGGAACCCCCCTCATGGTGTATATAAGAAACTGAAGCCAGAGAGGAGGAGAAGCTTGCCCAGGTCCGAGTGCATCCCTTCATTCATTCGTGCAATGAATGAATGTCTTCCAACAGAAGGGTGGTGAAGACAAGAAAACAGGTGGGCCTCATGGCAATGGCTGGAGGGGCATCAGTGAGATCAACCATCGTGATGTGTCTGGGACTGTCCTGGTTTTGACACTAAAACTTCTGCATCCTGGAAATGCCTCAGTCCCAGGTAAACCGGGATGATTGGTCACCTGGTGGCCACTTTAAGATGGGCATACATGCGTGCATGCATGCTCAGTCATGTCCAACTCTCTGTGACCCCCATGGACCGGGGCTCCTCCACCAGGCTCCTCTGTCCATGGGATTTCCAAGCAAGAATACTAGAGCGGGTTGTTATTTCCTTCTCCAGGGGATCTTCCCCACCCAGAGATCCAACCTTGTCTCTTGCAGCGGCAGGTGGATTCTTTACCACTAGCGCCACCTGGGAAGAACGTATGAGCTGAGTCCAAACATGGGACTCAGTGTGAGGGTCTCAGACCCTGAGAAAGAAGTGGCAGGCTCTAGGGGGTGGGGGAGTAGGCCCTGGAAGGGAGTAAGGGTTTTACTTGGTCACAGAGTCAAATTTTACTGTGGTCATAGAGTCAAATTAGGGAGCAGTTGGTGCAAAGGTTATAGCCTGTACAAAATTTTTAAAAAATTCATCAAAGGAGACTTCCCTGGTGGTCTGGTGGTTAAGAATCTGCCTGCCAATGCAGGGGATACGGGTTCAATCCCTGGTCCAGGAAGATCCCACATGTTGTGGGGGGGCAACTAAGCCTATGCCCCGATACCTGTGCTCCACAACAAGAAAGGCCACTGCAATGACAAGCCTGCACACCTCAGTGAGGAGTGGCTCCCAACTGGAGAATGCCTGCGTGCTGCAGCGAAGACCCAGCGCAGCCAAAAATAAACAAATGTTTAAAAAATTCATCAAAGCTGGAGACACAGGCTCGAGTATGTGAAGCTGGCAGGGACTAGATCTTGCTAGGCCTCCGAAGCTTCCCGAGGGAGTGGGAACTTTAGCCAAAGAGCATCAGGGAGCCACTGAAGGGAATGAAAAAGTGAAAAAATGGGTTAGTTGCTCAGTTGCGTCTGACTCTATGTGACCTCATGGACTGTACCAGGTTCCTCTGTCCATGGAACTCTCCAGGCAAGAATAGTGACGTGGTTAGCTGTTCCCTTCTCCAGGGGATCTTCCCAACCCAGGGATCAAACTCAAGTCTCTTGCATTGCAAGGTGGATTCTTTACCGTCTGAGCCACCACTGAAGGGTATAATGTGGGCTTACTGTGGTCAGATTTCCAAGTAAGAAACCCAAAGGCCACAGGTTGGTCAAGCCTCTACATAGGGCCCCAGAACACTATCCATTGATGTACCCACCCCTAAATGTAGGATAGTCTGGTCATCCTTCTGGGCCCAGCCCAAATGCCACCTCCTCTGAGAAGTCTTCCCTGATTGCTGAGAGAAGCAGGGTAATCATGCCCTCCTCTGGTCTCCTCCAACCTGAGGATCCCCAAGTCTGGGTCCCAAGGGAGCCTTCATCACAGTGGCTACCCTGCCAGCTCCCACACTTTGTCACACTAGATCCTCAAAGTCATCTGACCAGATCCATTTCCAGGTGTGGCCACAGAGGCTCAGAGAGGGGAAGTGGTTTGTTTAAGACCATACAGCATTTGATGGTTGAGGTCAGTTCAGAACCATGTCACTTCTGTCTAAATTCAGAGCCCCTGGGGCCCTGCCCACAGCAGTGTTGTTGGCAGGGCGGGGGTGGTGGTGGTGGAGTGAGAAACATAGGATGATCAGCTATCTTCCCCTGGAGGAACACATGAGTGGTCATCACCATGGTAAGCTAGATAGAATAGGCTGTGGGGCGTAGTAGCTGGGTATATGGGAAAAGCTGGCCACGGCTGGGAGATTTATAATGGAAGTCTCCCAGATCAATTACTGAATTACCAGGCAATCTGACCTTGAAAGCTTGAAGGCAAGAAAGGCTGGAGTAAGGTGAGGAGGTAGCCTGGGAGGAAGTGCTCAGCCTCCTCCAATAGGGGAGGGGGTGCCCGGGAGAAACCAGAGACTGCCTGGTAGAGAAGGAAAGGGGTAGGGACTGAAATGCCATCACCATCTCACACTCGTCTGTTGAAAGTGGTGAAGTCCCTGTCAGAATGCAATCAGCTCTCCTCGCCCCTCACTACAGAGTTCATCAGGGCATCCTTCTATATAGGAGGAGTCCTCATAGTAAGTTTCTCTTCTTAGAGCCTCTGTCCCCCCACCTACAGAATGGGGATCCTGTCCCAGCTCCATTCACCTTATAGGCTTTGTTTGAAGCTCATGTTAAAAAGTCCAGCTTATAGATGGGCCCTGGGGCCACGGGAGACGTGGAAGCCTACTGCACGTGCAGCCTACAGTAGAGTCAAGGGTGCGGCCACGGGAGACGTGGAAGGGTTCAGAGACTATAAAGGACATTTCATTTGGCTTCTCAGGGGCCCATGTGATGACCCTAGGCACCAAGGGCCCTTCTAAGGGGTGCTCTGAGGTTCCTGGGGGAAGGCTGCCAACACTGGAGCACCAGCCTCCCAGCATCTCCTGGGAGAACCCTGAGCTGCCAGGGAGCAACGGAGATTCTCTTGCCCTTGCAAGGTGACCCCAGGTGAATGACTGACACAGTTTGCAGTAAAACAACTGGACTGTCTTCTGTGTACTGAGTGGGAGGTAATCCCTGTACGATGGGGATGCACTGGTACTTCTCCGTACAACTGGATGGGGGTTTGGAGGAGGGAAAGGTTTGCTCCCACTCCCTCATTCTCCTCCTGCCCCTCAACACTGTTCCCTTATCTTCCTACCAACAAGAAATTCATTTGGGTCAGTAGATTAATTATTAATAAATGGCTTTATACTGCTTTTTAATACTCATATAGTGTTAACAATAGTGCCTGGCCCACAGTAAAAATTGCGTGTTAGTGATTATTATTGCTATTATTAATACAATTACTATAATGCTCTTCTGTTCAAATCCAAATAGGCAGGATAAACTGCTATCAGTCACTCACACCTTAGTGTGAATTAGTTTAAAATATCTTGCTTTCTGGCTCACCCATCTAAGATCATCTTCTCTTGGGATGAGGATAAATTTGAAGCTTGTTGGGAGGGGGGCACATAATAAGAAACACCTGGGCCTTGAGCAGCAGATTTCAAGGTGAAGATACCCAGGTCTTAGGGGAAAAAATTTTGAGAGTGAGGGATGAAAAGCCCTCAGGGGCTGAAGAGTCTGGCCCTAGTTCTCAACTAAACAGGGCATCTGGTCTGGGATCAGGGAAACTCACAGAGGAAGGGGTGAAATGCTGCCCAGAGCACAGGTCCCTTCCCAAGACAAGCAGAGGGGAGGATGGGGGGTTCTGCTGCTGCTGCTGCTAAGTCACTTCAGTCATGTCCGACTCTGTGTGACCCCATAGACGGAAGCCCACCAGGCTCCCCCGTCCCTGGGATTCTCCAGGCAAGAACACTGGAGTGGGTTGCCATTTCCTTCTCCAATGTGTGAAAGTGAAAAGTGAAAGTGAAGTCGCTCAGTCGTGCCCGACCCTTGGCGGCCCCACGGACTGCAGCCCACCAGGCTCCTCCATCCATGGGATTTTCTAGGCAAGAGTACTGGAGTGGCTTGCCATTGCCTTCTCCGATGGGGGGCTCTAAGCTGTGCCAAAGCCTGGCTGCCTGCTCACCACCAATCTGGGCACTGCAGGGGGAGATTGGGGAGACGGGGATGGGTTTGGGGGGGTGATTACAGGCAAACAGAGTGGAAAATGAAGCCCTTCAGATGGCAAATGAGTTTAATAGAAATGAGATGGGCAGAGGCTGTGATGAGAATGGCAACGCTGGGCAAAGGTGAGCTGATTCTCAAACAGGTCCAGCTAGGAAAACTGAGCGTGGGGGAGGTGATCAGCTTCACCCCTTGCCCTGAGGGGTGGCCAGAGGCCAGGGTGCACACCCCCACACTCACCTAGAACCAAGAAGGCATAGGGACCCACAAGTGGTGGAGTGAAGTTAAAACATGAGTGACTGTGGTCAGACTTGCAGAAGAAGTTCTTGGCCAGTACAAGGCACCAACTGGGGAGTCTAGTGTCCTAAAGACAAGTGTCTGCCTCTCTCAGAGGAGCTGGTCCCAGCTCTGCCTCAAGGCATGAAGTAAAGCCCGCTTTGCTGAGAGTGTTAACCTGTGGGAGACCCCTCACCAGGAGTAGGTCTCTGTTCCCTATGGGCAGGCACTGCCCCTCCTTATCCATAGGTCTTAGGAAGGCTTCCTGTGGGCCTCAGTGTGTGCATCTGTGAAATGGGGATAATAGTGTCCCCCCTGCCAGGCCACATGAGGCTCCAAATGAGATGTAGTGCAGGTTACTGTCCATTCCCAGCTGGGCCACCATCCTTGAGTGTAGGGTGGAGACAGGCCCTTCCCTGGCCCAGGGGCTTAGACATCGCTTGCCAGGTGAGTTGGTGGTCACATCTTCACACCTCTCTAGATCCTGCACCCCCTTCCTGGCTGACTTCCGCACCCTCTGCTCCTTTTTCCTCCTGCTCTTCCTGAAGCAGGCTCAGGAAGCTGGCACAGGGCAGCCCTCACCACACCCGGGCACGAGTCGGCCCTCTACCTTCACTGGCCCTCAATTTCCGTCTGTACATGCTGACCCAGAGGTTCCTGTAGACACTCCAAGGGCTAATGGCTCTGGACAGGGAGAGGTTGTCCCAGATTCTGCCTCAGTCTTCACGGGTTATTTTGACCCGGGACACCACACGCTGCCCAGCTCTCCTCCCAGCCGGATTCTGCTCGGGCCTCTGAATGGAGGTGAGGCCGCGGAGGACCAGGAGCTACTTCCAGCACGATAACTATTAACCGGGCTGGTAGATTGAATTATACCTTTTCCAGTTCCTTACCCTATTGATCCGAGAGGACTCACATGTGTGATCGGGCGTGTGCACCTAGCTCGCGGGGCTCTCGGGGCTCCAGGGCATGCGCTGAGTCAGTCAGCTTTGCAAATAGATGGTGTGCTGCCAGCTCGGGTCCTCCAGGAGGGAGCTGAGCTTGCCCCCAGCACCCCAGCCGGAGGGGTCCTGAGCATGTGCTTGCGGCTTGGCCTGGCCAGGGCCACAGGGAGCAAGGGAAGGATGGGCTCCGGCGTGGAGAGAAAGGAAGGGAGATGGGGCTGGCTTGGAAATGAAGGAGGAGGAAACTCCTCTCAGTTTCTCAAGGAGAGGGCAGGCTGTCCAAGAGCCTAGAAGAGGCCACAGGGACCCCAGTCTGAGAGAGAAAAACCAGTCCTGTTCCGGGCCCATCCGAAGAGGCCGTGCATGACTCTGCTACCTCTCAACCACCCCCCTGCACCCCACCCTCTCCTCCCTGACCCTCCTTAACTCCTCTCACAGCCAGGCCAGTGTTTCCCTGAGTGCCCCTGCCTGGGAGTCTTCACTCCACAAGGGGCTGGTGAGTCAAGGAAGGCCGGCCACCCTCTCCGTGGTCTCAAACACAACCCCTGAAGCTCCTTCGAAAGATGGATGGTCTCTGGTTCCATATTTCAAAAGAGGTTTTAAGTCCATGAAGCAACTCCTGAGCTGTGCTGTGCACACGCACCACACAGGTGTGTGTCAATACAACCGCACCAGTGACCAGCATTTCAACAGCCAGCCCCCACATGGGACATGTGTGTGCATGTGCGCTAAGTCACTACGGTCATGTCTGACTCTTTCAAACCCTTTCATGGACTGTAGGTTCATCTGTCCATGGGCTTCTCCAGGCAAGAATACTGCAGTGGGTTACCATGCTCTCCTCCAGGGCATCTTCCCGACCCAGGGATGGAACCTGCATCTCTTATGTCTCCTGCATTGGCAGGCAGGTTCTTTACCACTAGCGCCACCTGGGAAGCCCACATGGGACACATGTGTACACTCTGAAAAAGATAAGCAGTGTAGCGGGCTCTGGGCCTGGAGAGTCTTGGATGAGCTGAAGCCCCTGCAGGCAGGCCACTTGCTCTCTCCCCACACCTGGTAGGTTAGAAACTGGCCTCAGCAGGAAGCTGGGGGTGGCTGGGGTCCCTCCTTCCACCTGACAGTCCTTTCGAGTGTCTCACCTGCGTGTGCGTCATATCCGGAGGCTAAGGCTGACCCAGTGGCACTCGGAAGTCCTTCCTCCATCTAGCCTGAATCAAATCAGTTGTCAATCCTTTCACTCAGCAGACATTCTTGGGCGGGCACTGAGGACCCAGCGGTCATGCCCTGGCAGAAGAAAGGAAAGATCTCCTGGGTTGCCTGAGAACTGTGTGCTAGGGGCAGTGAGAAGGAAGTGGCCTTGGTGTCTCCAGAGATGGGGGGTGGGAAGGTGTCCTGAGTCCCTCGGTGACTCAAACCATGGCAATCCCCAGGATCCAGTTTTCCCAGCTGAACAGGAAATCCCCCTCCATCCCTCTGCCCCTGGTCCCAAGAAAGTCTCTTTGAGTTCAAAGGGTGTGGCAACTTAGGTCCTATCTCAGACACTGACTAGCTGAGTCCATCCTCAAATGGCAGTAATATCCTTAGCTGTTTCTCTGTGCACTGTCTCTTAGAAACTCCTTTCTACCCCTGAAGCATCCCAGATCCGAGGGGCTGAAGCTGGAGAGTCAGTAGGAGATGGGAGAGCTTCTGCCACCCTCCATGCAATCAGCAGAGACTGGCAAAAATGAACTGTGAGTCCCGGGGCCTGGCCGGGGAAACACGGAGGCTAGAACATGAGGTCACCTAGCAGGGAGGCCCAGGGAAGGCCCACAGGGCATCCGGAGCAGGACTGAGACAGGCCTCGGCCTTCAGACCACAGTCTGAGTTTGCGGCGCTGCGCCTCTGCTGGGGAAGGTGGGGAGATGCCATGGAGCTCTCCCTGGGAGACTGACCCAGATTTCTCTCCCTCTCACTCAGTCACACAGGAACACCGGTTATGAGTGTGTGTGTGTGTTTGTGTGTGTGTGTGTGTGTGGTGTGTGTGTATGTGTGTGTGTTATTCTCAGCTCTGGCAGGCGGAGGGGTGGGAAGCTTGTTGAAAGCTCTGGGAAATGAGAGAAATCCTCCCCAAATCCCTTGCTCTGTCACTAATAGCTAAAATATGCTTTTGACAACAAGGTGAATGGCCCAGAAGACTCGGGCCTGACCTTGCACCGGGATGCTGCTGGCGCCCCAGGCCTGGCTGTTGAGGGAAAGCCCAGGCCTTGGATGGTCAGGGCAGAGCCTCCACACCACCCTCTGGCCTTCCTTTCTGGGTGGTGTCCCACAGGTCCCACGGATGCTGCCCTGGAAGGCAGTGAACTCCCCGTCATGGGGGCTGTACAAGCGGCAGCGGGCAACTACCTACCTGTCAGGAGCCCATGACAGGCACTTAGAGATGGGTGGGGAGGGGACAAACACAAAAAAGAGCTGGATGGCCCCTCCCAGTCTGAGCTGTCCCCTTGATGCCATGCCTACCCACAGTGCCTGTCCCCAAGGGATTGGACATTAGCACCTGGGGCCGGGCCCTTTGATGGGGAGGGCCTTGTGAGGGGGCGGGCCTTGTGAGGGGGAGGGCAGAGCTGCCCAGGCCCCCAGCCCCAGCCCCAGCGGGTTGGGGAGCTTTCTGGCTCGGGAGTGAGGATGAGGGTGGTGGGGGGCTGCTGGCTGTGGCTGGGGGCTCTGGTGCACACATACAGAATTATCCTGCCAGGGTCACACTCCTTCAGACACACACGCATGATGTGCACAGAGCCCTGAGTGTACACACAGAAGCAGGCTGTACACTCAAGCACAAGCTGGTAAACCCATAGACCCACCAAGGATATGTTTGGTTCCCTCCTGGGTATGCTGGGCCCCCTGAGGCCTGTGAGAAAAATTTTCCCCAGAGGCTACCAGGGGCTCAAGCTAAATCCTTGAAACCCTTCCCATGTTAAGACTCGAGGCGGAGGCCTCCTCCTCGGCCACATTCTAGGCTCCCTGCCTGACCTCTGACCTCCACAGGCCCTGCACCACCTCCTCTCCAGCCAGGCCTTCTCTGTGCCAAACAAGGAGGCCACCCTGGCTCCATCATGAACCCTGAGAGCTGAGGTGTCTCTCCTTGCCCGCTGAAGCGTGTTGTTGCTGTTCAGTCGCTCAGTCGTGTCCGATTCTTTGCCACCCCATAGACTGCAGCACTCCATCCTTCACCATCTCCCAGTTTGCACAAACTCATGTTCATTGAGTCGGTGATGCTGAAGGGTGAGAGGAACACTCTGCTCACCTACTGCTTGTGTGAGATGCTGGGCGTGGCTTGCCACTGTCAGGCCTCAGTCTCCCTTCTGCCCATTAGGACTGACCAGCCTGGAGGGGCTGCTGGGAGGACTGGTCATGGGCACCCTCCAGGCCAGACACAGCCCAGAGCACCTAGTTACTGAGCCCGAAGCAGCCTCCCAGCATGGCCAGGGGATCCTCTGTCCTCATACACACTCTCCAGCCCCTCACCACGCTCTCTGCACCACCACCCCTGGATGCTGACCCATCCACGCCTCACCCTGCACCAGGAAGGAGGGGAGAAACGCTGAGCCTCCCTGAGGCTGGGACCATCTGCAGAAGCCCTGGCCTCCATCCTCACACGCCCTGCCGTACATCTCTCCAGCATCTGCAGGGGAGACAGCGTGCACCCTCCTTCCAACAGCGAGCCCTCCCCCGTCTCCACAGCCAGGCCCACCCGGTATTTTGTAATTGAACTCCTCGCTTTTTCCTGAATCTGCCCTGCTCTCTCAGACTCACAGCCTCCACACAGGCTGTTCCTTTGCTGTGATGACCTTCCCTCTCTGTCAGTCTGAAAACGCTTCCTGCTCCTTAATGAATCTTTTCAAATGCTTCCTCCTCTGTGCAGCCTTGGTGCCTCAATGTGCTTATACCCCCATGACGCTCTGGCACTGCCTCCATGGGGCAAGCTTCACCTTGCACTGGTCAGATGTGCCTAAGCTCTTGTCCTGACCAGGCTGTGGGTACCCCCAGGGCATGGCCGGGACCTGCACTCAGCATGTTTAAGGCCCTCCAAAGGGCATGGCACTCAGTACCCAGGACCCAGCAAGTATTTACTGAGTGAGTGAATGGACAATGTGAGCATGTGGACATCCTTGCCAAGGCCCAGCACAAGCTGAGACACAGCTTTGAAGGTCTCTTTCAAGAGGGGCAGATTACTTTAGGGAGTCTTGCAGTCAGACGCTGGTCCCTCATTCAGCAGACACCACTAGCAGGGCATACAATATAGGAAGCTCCATCCTCAGAGTGCACAGTGCCCTTGGGAGCACCAGAGAGCCTTGGAGGGTGACCATCTGCATGAGACAGAGTTCAGAAGAGTGTGTTGTTGCCACCACTACCCTCGTTTGCCAACTATGAGCACCTGCCTGCCCTCGGAGCTCATGAAGTAGAGATGCAGGTAGAGGAAATGATTGATGGGCTAAAACTCGAAGCAGGTGAGGGTGACTTGGGAGCCACACATCCTCATTCACACTGTCTACCACTTAACAACCCCGTGATCTTGGGCAGCTAGCTTAATTGCCTTGCATCTCAGTTTTCCTCATCTGTAAAATGGGGATGCTATGTGTATTTATTCCATAGGGTTCCTATGAGGATCAAATGCTTACAAACTGCTTTTAACGGTGCCTGGAACAGAATAAGTACCCAAGGAACAAGAACAGCCACTATTATTTGTTTCATCATTAGTTAGATGGCAACCCACTCCAGTACTCTTGCCTGGAAAATCCCATGGACGGAGAAGCCTGGTAGGCTACAGTCCATGGGGTCGCAAAGAGTTGGATATGACTGAGCAACTTCACTTTCCCTTTTCACTTTCATTAGTTAGAAGCAGCCCCAGACTAGGGCTTCCCAGGTAGTGCAGTAGCAAAGAATCTGCCTGCCAGTGCAAGAGACACACGACATGTGAGTTCAATCCCTGGGTCAGGAAGATACCCTGGAATAGGAAATGGCAACCCACTCCAGCATTCTTGCCTGAAAAATGCCATGGACAGAGGAGCCTGGTGAACTATAGTCCATGGGGTCCCAAGAGTCGGACACGACTGAGCATGCATGCAGACTAGCATGCAGAGAATGGTCAGGCTGGCAGCAATGGAGTTGGAGAGATGTCTAGGGCTGAGGAAATCATTCTGTTCAGAGGATGTTTGGTGTGGCTTTCTCTGCTCAAGGAAGCAAAGGATCTAAAGAGATCTGGGCAGAGGGACCCTGAGGGAGGTAAAGAGGGGAAGGTGTCAGCGGATGGATAAGGAGGTTCCTAGGGGTCTGGGAGTCCTCACGTCAGCCCTTGTGTGACCTGCATAGATGAGAGGAAGTGTGCCAGGCTCTGCAGGAAGGGGTGGCGCATGCCTTGCCTAGGAGGCCAGCATAAACAGGGAAATACAGATCTGAGTGTGGCAAGGCTCGGGGTGGGAGTAGGGGGCATTCTTCCACCTGGAGGAGAAGGGCAGAGGGCTGAGGAGCTGCTCTCCCACCTCTGGCTACCTGGGAAGTCCTCCTGGAGGCTTCCTGAGCTGTGAAGACATTAGGCTGAAGCTACAGGTAAAGGGTACACATACAGGGAGGAGAAACTAGTGATCTTGCTTGAAGCCCAGCTTCACTATGCAACTTGAGGCATGTTTTTTTTTTTGTCTCTCTGGACCTCAGTTTCCTCATCTGCCAAATGGGTACATTAATTTCCCAGGGGGTATAAGCCACTATATCCTCCTAGCCATCCTGATGGGACAGGGAGGGGGCGAGGGGCCATGGGGTATAGGAGGCAATCTGGAAAGTGAACTCTCTTGGGATACATAGGATGAGGGGTACTCTGACAGTCTGTGCTCAAGGAGAACAAGTGCCTGGAGAGGAGAGAAGAGCTGTCAACCTTCTGCCCAGCCCCTCCCTTCTCCTTCTCCCTACCTAAGACTCCCCCCCACACACACATACCATCAGCCATGTCAGTGTGACATTAACTGGCTGACATTAATAAGCCGGAGTTCCTCCACTTGCCTGCCAGATTGAGCCTTAGCCGTGGAAGAATTGCTAATTACAGCCACAATAAAGAAATATCAATGATGGACATCAATATTATTGCCTCTGGCATCCCTTCCTGTTGATTTGAGATGTCCAGGGCTGACAACATTGAATGATGACAGAGGGGAGAAGAACTCCACGTGGAGAAGGGAACACCCTCCAGTTTGATTCATTCATGACACCATGGCCTGTTTCCTCTGAGCAGGGTCCCCTTTACCAAGGGCCAGGGCCAAAGCTGCAGGTAAAGGGTTCATACACAAGGAGGAGAAGCTAGTGATCTTGCTTGAAGCCTGGGTTCACCAAGCAACTTTAGGTATGTCCTTTTGCCTCTCCAGACCTCAGTTTCTTCATCTGCCAAATGGGTACAATAATTCTAATCCTGCCTACCGTGTGTAGTATGGAGCAGTGACTGAAGTGCAAAAGCAAGGCTTTAGAAGGGTGACTTTCAATGCAAATACAGAGGCTTCATGGGCCAGAGAAGACAAGTGAGATGAGGGTTAGAGGCTCAGGGGCCCTAACAAAGAGACAGACGTGTCCCAGTTCAATGAACTCTCAGAAGCAAAGGTGCTCCTGTGTGGCCCCACTCAGAACTCCAAACAAACAATAAGTCAGAGAGAAGAGAGGCAAAGCTTGACTCACATGTGCCACACACCAGCTGCCACCTCTGAGCCCCTGAGCTTGGGAGGACTTCAACACTTTCAGTGCAAACACAAGACCCTGAAAACTCCCAAGGCGGATCACAGACAGAGTCACACACAGGGTAGACTTCCACCCACCAAGAGGGTCTCCTAGGCAGCCAGCCTGGAATCAGAGAACAGGGCACAGCAGAGAAGCACCTTCAGGGACAATCCGACAGTGGTGTGAAACGCACTGTCTGTGCCAGGGTGCATCTCAGACACAGACGTGTGTAAGCACACACACTCAGAACACACATGCACGACCAGGTTCACCAATGAATGTGCAGAGGCTAAACAGGCGAACACGCCCCATGCACACCACAGACACACATGCTCGCAGCCTGTCTTAGGCCCAACGCCAAGCTTCTTCCTAGTCCATGGAAACCTCTCCCTGTAGAGAAGGAAATAAAAAGCCCCATGCGGCCTTCCAGGCTCATGTGGCCTCTCAAGCTGTGGCCCAGCCAAGCAGCAGCGATTAGGTGACTGGGAAGCGAAGCCCAGCATGGCCTGAATATTTCACGGGAGATTTTGCTTCACAGAAAATCCCTTCTTTGCTCCATGCATGTCAGGGTATAATTACCCATTAGGTAGTGGAGCAGAAACCCGGGAAGATGTGCGTGCAGCTCTGAATCTGGGTCCCTCGCTCTACCTTGCCTGCAGGCCTGGTCCAGCCTGGTGGGGCCCAGCCCCCTCTCACCTGCCCCTGAGGAATGCCATTAGGGACACAGGGCGTCCTGGCTCAGGGTCACCTCTGTCCTAGGTTCTCAGCCTCTGTCCCTAGCTCAGAAAGGGCCGAGGTCCCTCATCCTTTTGCCCATGCGCTCCCCACCCCCAGCTCTCTCTAGGGGCTTAAGACTGTCTGGTTTATCTCACTCCCTCATCTTTCCCCTTCTCCCCTCAGTCCATCAAACTGTTTGCAGCTCCCTGAACAAACAGAAAAGACAGAAAGGAAAACGAAAACAGAGAAGAATGAGAAAGAGAAGACAGAGAGGAGGTATACACTAAAGAAGAGAGGCACCTCAGCTGCTCCCTGGAGTTCTCATCCATCCCCTAACCTCACTAAGGCTCACCCAACAGGGCAGAGAAAGGGGAGGGGGTTTCAAAACTCCATACTTCTGCTTCCCACAGGGAGCTCTCTTCCTCACTCCTTTTCCCTAAAAAAAAAAAAGTCCACTCAGCTTAAACTCAGGTGGCATCTCCTCCCGGAAGCCCTCCAGACTCCTCCCCAGGTGAGGAGGCTTCCCTGGTTCCTACAGCCCCCTGTGTCTCTCCATCACTGTTCTGTAGTCAAGGGCTTGAAGCTTGATGCCTACAGGGACCAGAGAGGAAATGACAGTGAGTAAAGGGGTGTAAGTCATGCAGTCAGGAGCTGGGTTAAGACTTGAGAAGGAGAGAGCACGTGGCCTGCCTAAGGCACCAACACCAAGTCACTTTATGGCCCAGTGATTCCACTCCTGCGAGAAACCCGAGAGAATGGAAAACACGTTCCCACAAAGTCTATGACACAAATGTCCACAGTGCCAGTATTCCTAATTGCCCCAAAGTGGAAATATCTAAATGTCCATGAGTGTATGAATAAACAAAATATGGACTATCTGTAGACTGGAATATTATTGGGCCATAAAAAGGATTGAAATACCGACACACACTACAACATGGATCAACTGGAACCATTCAGTTATGGGCAAGAAGCGAGTCACAGAAAGCCATCTCTTGTATGATTCTATTTATATGAAATGTCCAGAATAGGCAAATCCATAGAGACAGACAGAAGCTCAGTGGTTGCCAGGGCTTGTGGGGTGGAGACAGGAGGAGTAACTGCTAATGGGTACAGGGTTTCCTTTTGGGGTGAGGAAAATGCTCCGGAATTAGACAGTGATGATGGTTGCATAATCTTGTGACTATATTAAAAAAGACTGAATTGTACACTTTAAAGTGGTCAGTTTTATGATATGCGAATTATATCTCAATGAGAAAAAAAAATGGTTTAAAATGGAACAAAACATATCCATCAGCCACATCTCTGGCTGGGGCCTCCAGTTTTCAACTTCTAGTTTATACATCTGTCTCCTCTGCAAGAATGGGGAGTCGGCCCTACCTGAGGCCAGCCCCTCAGTGGTCCCCAAAGCTGGCATCCTAGGGGCAGGCACTTGAGCCACAACAGTGGCCACGGCAGCATGTGAATGCAGGCCGCATTTCATGTTTCATACAACCTCCCTCAGAGGGCCCTGGTCCAGTCATTCAGGCAAGGACCACTGAGGCCCAGGTTCAGGGTCGACTGAACTAGGGTCACATGGCAAGCTGGAGACAGAACTTTGAAGCCAGGCCTCCCAAACCAGTGCAGAATGACCAGGGCTGCTGGTAACCAGCTTCTGGTCGACAGAGGAAGTTGGACACAAAAGCATGGGCATCTCTGCCACTGCATCCTGCCCAGGCCTCAGATTCAAGTCTACCCGCCGGATCTGGCCACTGCGGTAAGCCCCCTGCTCCTCGCTCCTCTGTCAGCACCACCCCCCGCCCCAGGAGCCCACAGTTATTTCCCACAAGTCCTAGCATGACCAGCACCGTGACCTAGATGTCCAGCCCTCAGAAGCCTGGATACTGTAGGTTGCCAGGGGCAGAAGCTGAGCCTCTTGTAGAATGGCCTTCTGGTGTAGGATGACCAACGATCCCCAGACTGAGAAGTGCTAAACTGGACAGTCCTGGGCAAAACGGGACAATTGGCCACTGTGCCTGGGAGGTCCATCTCCTTTCTCAGTCCCAGGGGGGCTCGCAGAGCATGGGGGTTCCTTTCTTCAGAAGCCTTTCTCCCCTTCCTCTTGCGCTCACCTTCTTATCTTGGCCATCCTCCCTTCCAGAACCGTCCATCAGCAGAAAGGAGCCCTCTCAGGTTCCCCTCCAGGTCCCGCAAGGGCAGCAGGTTCCTGGCACTAGCCCCATGAGCCCCTGCGTTTGTGGAGATGCCCTGGGGGCCACTGGGCGGACGAGAGGAGGGCCGGGGTGAGGCCGTTTACTCCCTCTTCGGTCACGGCCTCTCTGTAAATCGTCAGCTCCCAGAGGGCAGGAACCTACCTCTTGTTCAGGTCACAGATGTGCCTAGTCTAGATGACTAGGTGTCCATTTGCTGAATGAACGACTGGGTCTGTTTTCCATTCCAGGCATTCCTACAGCAGGTTTGAACTGCTAAAGAAGGCTTCAGGTGGCCATGAAGGCCTCCTCCCTCTGACCCCTCATACCTCCCAGTCACCCCGTAACTCACTGACAGGCCCCACCCCTGGCACCTCCAGAGACCCCCAGCCTTCACTCCCATAGGGCACCATTCTGGAGTCCCTCTCAGGCCTGTTCTTGGGCACCAAGCTCGGTGAAGTCTGACTTCATCACTACCTGCCCCCTTCCGTGAGGCTCTCTCCCCAGCTGAGCCCTGGAACACCTTAGGGAGGGTGTGCAGGTAAGAAGCAGGGTAGAGCTAGGGATGGGCCCAGCTGCAGGTGGCCCAGGACCTGGGTCATCCTCGAGATGGAAGGGTGTCCGGGTGTTTCAGGGTCTGTCTGCCAGCACCTGGGTGCGAGGCCAGGGCTGGCAGAGGAGAGGGGAGGGAGGGGAGGGGAGAGAAGGGACAAGACAGGGAGGAACAGGGAGGATAAGGGAGGAGCTACTCTCGGCCCCGGAGTCCCAGGAAGGCCGAGTCAGAGTCCAACACAGTGATGAACGGGCGGGACAGCCGGTTACACTGAGACACAAATATCCCCCAAAGACACAGATCACCGCCCCACTGTTCAGAGTGAAGTTAAGGGGGAGGGAAGGTCCTCCTCACCCTCTTAATACAGTGACCTTGAGCTTGATCACACACTGTGTGCCCGCGCTGCTCACACAAGGAGCCCCAGCCGTCCTCCACATGAAGCCCAGGCCCTGGTCCCATAACTCTCCTCACGCTCTGAGCCCGAAGCCTGCTCACACGCTGAGCCTCGACCCCCCTCACACACAGGGATCCCCCACCCTCCTCACACAGGGGCACCAACCCTGGTCACATACTGAGCTTCGACCCTCCTCTCACACTGAGCCCTGACAGCCTTCAAACGGAGAAACCAGATGCTGGCCACAAATGGAGTCCTGACTCGGGTCACACAATGAACCCTGACTTTCCTCATGCATGGAGTCCTGATCCTGGTCTCACAGGGATTCCCCCCCTCCTCACACAAGGAGCACCAACCCTGGTCACACACCAAGAACAGACCTTCACTACAAGCTGATCCCTGAGCCTCCTCACAATTGGAGCCCCGACCTCCTCACACATGGAGCCCTGACCTTGATCACAAACTGAACTCTGACCCTGGTCACACTCCACATGTGACCGTCATCACAATCTGAAGCCTCTACACAAACAGAGTCCCGACCCTCCTTACGCAAGGAGCACCAACCCTGGTCACACATGGAGCCCCGACACTAGTTACAAATGGAGCCCCAAACCTCCTCACACATGGAGCCCAGACCTTGTCACTCATGGAGCCCTGACCTGCAGGGCAGACTGACGCTCAAAGATACGGAGGAGGTTCCAGCAGCATCAGCCTTTCATCTCCCCCATTCCTCGGGCTTGGGTGACAGACACGGTGTCTGGGTGTCTGAGACAGATCCCAGCTCTGAGTGACTGTTGGCAGCTGGTGCACAAGGTGGCTCATGGTGGCTGATTTCTTGACCTTCTCAAGACCAAGACTGAGCAGGTGACAAGCTCCTCTGTGTCCAGGACACAGCATGTGTCTAGTAGACACCAGGTCCTCTAGGAGCCCCAGCCCCAGGCTTCCATGGCGAAGCTGCCATGCCCATCCCTTCCCCTGCCCAGCCCAGCAGAGTTTGCTCCCTTGCTCCTCCCCATCCCTTCCCCTCTCCACAAGGATCCAGCTCCACCTCCCTCTCTTCCAGGAAAAACGTGTGAATTTCTAGGTACCTGTCCCCTCCACCTTCCCCCTTCCCCTCTCCTGGCCTTCCCCAACCCAGATACACATGGAACAGGCCCCCATTCAGTGTCCTCAGCTGACTGTCAGTTAATCCCTGCAGAGGTGTTAGCTGATAATTAAGACGTTAGTTGAGAACTTAACATGTGATTCCCTGCCAGGGGTATTTTGGTTTTAACAGGTTGCTCTTTGAAATGGGAAAACCTTCAAGACCCAGCCAAATGGCAGATGGGGGATGCTGGGGGTGGGGGTGGGGGTGGATATTTTGTGCCTGGAGCCCTTCCAGACTTCCTGAAACCCACTCTGTCTCACCTCCCCTGCCATGGGGTGGACAGAACTCAGGCATCGGAGCTGCCTCCCAGGCTTTCTTCACCTAATTAGAGTTGACGCCACTGGACACGTGATGAAACCTCACTGAACCTCAGCTGCCTCATCTATAGATGGGTTTATAGAATACCAGCCTTGCAGGACTGCGACAGCACAGAGGAGGCCCTCCACCCTTCAGAGCTCCCATTGTCCCCAACTTCCCTTCGCTTCTTCCTTCCACACTGCTTACCTCCTCACACTCTACCCCTAATCAACGGCCAAGTCTATTCTCTGAGTCCCCTACCATTTTTCCCCAGGCCACGATCAATGGATTCAAACAGCAAGGCCTGGACAGACATGAGATTGTGGGGACATCTGTCAGATGATGGGAAAGGAGCTTCAGAGCAAGGAGAAAGGACAGCTCACTCAGTAAACAGTGTCCAAACAACTGGCTAGTCATCTGGGGGAAAACTGCTTAGATAGCTATCCTCAAACCACACCCATAGAAACATTCTGAATGAACCAGAAATTTAAATATTTTAAAATATTATGCATGCTGCATGCTCAGTCGCTTCAGTTGTAACTGACTATTTGCAACCCTGTGGACTGTAGCCCGCCATGAGATCTCTGTCCATGAGATCCTCCAGGCAAGAATAGTTGAGTGGGTTGCCATCTCCTCCTCCAGGGGATCTTCCCGACCCAGGGATTGAACACGCGTCTCTTACATCTCCTGCATTGGCAGGTGGATTCTTTACCACTAGCGCCACCTGGGAAGCCCCTTATATATCATAAAGAACAAGAAAACAACATAAGACAACTTTTCAAAACTTTTCAGTGGGTAATGCCAGAAACTCTAAAGAAAAATAGTGATGGGCTTGACCGCAGGACCATTTCAAACTTTTAAGCGGTTAAAAAAAGCTCCATAAATTGAAATGACCAAAAAACAGCCACAAAACTGTGAAAAAAATCTGCAACAAATGGCAGGTAAAGGGTTAAATCTCTCATCTTCTTATAAATCAATTTGCTCTTGCAGGTCAATAAGATGCATTTCACACACCCTCCCACCAAACAAGGTTGCCTGTGACCTCCCCACGGCTAATGCATGATCAATGCTCAGTCTGCATTGTACTCGACCTCATGCTTGAATCATGTCTTGCCCTTGGCTTCCAGGATAGTATACCTGGCTCTTTTCCACCTCACTCATTGATGACCTTCTCAGTCATCTTTTTGGTGCCTCCTCAGCTCCCTCACGTCAGACCAAAGGAGGCTCCAGGACTGGCCCTCTGGTCCTTCTCTTTTGTACCTATGTGCTGTGTTTAGTCGCTCAGTTGTGTCCTACTCTTTGCGACCCCATGGACTGCAGCCTGCCAGGCTTCTCTGCCATGGGGATTCTCTAAGCAGGGATACTGGAGTGGGTTTTCATGCCCCCCTCCAAGGGATCTTCCCAACCCAGGGATCGAATCTGGTCTCCCACATTGCAGGCGGATTCTTTACCATCTGAGCCACCACGGAAGCTCAAGAGTACTGGAGTGGGCAGTCTATCACTTCTCCAGAGGGTCTTCCCAACCCAGGAATCAAACCAGGATCTCCTGCATTGCAGACGGATTCTTTACCAGCTGAGCTACCAGGGAAGTCCTTTGCACCTATACTTACTCCCTTCATGCTCTTCTCCAATTTCATAGCTTTATGCTGATGACCATGTATTTCTGGGCCCTGAACTTCATCCTCATGTCCATTTGATGTCTACTTGCATCTCACACTTTACCTCTCCAAGGCTGGGGCCCACCTGGGCAGTTGTACCAAGCCCCACACTCAGCAAGGTCCCAGGCTTAGTTTAATGCTCTAATCTCAGCACTTTGAAATTCTTAATATTATTTTTTAAACAAAAGGCCATACATTTCATTTAGCTCTGGCTCCCACACATCATGTAGCCAATCTTGTCCATAGCCGAGCTCCTCTCCTTCCCTACATCAAACCCACTCTTCTCAATCCTCTGCTCTGTGGATGGCAGCAGTCCCATCCTCCCTACTTGGGCCAAAACCTTTGGAGTCACTGTTATGGATTCAATGTTTGTGTCTCCCAAAATTCGTACGTTGGAACCCCAACTCCCAGTGCGATGGTGTTTGGAGGTGGGATGTGACGTGGGTTAGATGAGGTCATGAAGGTGGGGCCCTCATGATGGGATTGGTAACCTTATAAGAAGAGGAAGAGACACCAGGGCTCAGTCTCTCCGTGTGCACACAAAAAAGTCACATGAGCACACAGCGAAATGGTAGTCATCTACAAGCCAAGCAGAGGGTCCTCGCCAAGAACTGTGTCTGCCAGCACCTTGATCTTGGACTTCCCAGTCTAAAGAAGTGTGAGAAATAAATGTGTGTTGTTTAAGCCACCCAGCCTATGGTATTTGGTTATGGCAGCTTAAAATGACTAAGACAGTAATCTTTGGCTCTCTCTCTCTCTCTCACATACACACACACCACCTCATCCAATCTGCCAGCAAATCCTATTGGCTCTACCATTAACATGTACTCAGAATCTTTTCACTTCTCCCCACTTCCATCAAGACCCCCTAGTCCAAACCCCACCATCTCTTCCCTGGATCACTGCAGCCGTCTACCACCTGATCTGCCTGCTTCCATTCTGGCCCCCTTCAGTAGCTGGAGTGATCTGGCTAAAATGAAATTCAGATTGTGTCGTACCATTATTCAGAATCTTCCATGTCTCCCTGTTTTCCCCACTTAATTCTGAGGAAAAGCCCAGGACTTAGGGTGCCCATAAGGCCCTGTGAGGTCTGGCTCTTGATCCCTCTCTGGTCGCACACGCCACGCTCTCCCTCCCTTGCCCTGTTCCAGCCACACTGGCCTTCTCCCTGAGTCCTGAACAGGCCAGGCCTCCCCCTAACTCAGGGACCCAGACATCTGTGTGACACACTCTCTCGCCTCCTACAGGTCTTTCTTTACTGCCGTCTCCCAGCGAGGCCTTCCCGACTGCCATATCCAAGTGTCCCAACGCTTCTCATCACCACCCTGCTCACTGTTCTTCTCATTAACACTTAGCACTCACACGCACACTGGATTTCACTTGATTATCTGTTTTTTCTTGGCTGTCTCTCCTTCACAAGAGCTTAAGTTCCATGGAGCAGGGATTTTGTTTTGTCAATTTCGTTCACGGTTAGGTCCCTAAACAAAACAGTATCCAACACGTGGTAGATGCTCAATTAAAGCTTTTGAATAAAGGGACAGATGAATAGAAGAATAAGCTGAGGGCCTGACACGAATAGGCACTCGATAAACAGGCAAACAAACTGAAATGGGCCACAGAACACACACGAATACACCCAATCTCATCGGTGATCAAAGAAATGTAAAATAAATCAGTTTTACCTACCAGGTGGCAGGGATTTAAGTGAGTGATAATGTCAGGTTGGCAAGGGTGAAGGGACAAGGCCTCTTGTACATGACAAGTCAGCACAAGTTTCTGGAGGTGGATCTGGCCTGTGGGTCAAACCTGGAAATGTGCATGCCCTCTGACCCAGCCAGTCCACTTCCAGAAACACCCCCAAAGGACCCGTAACACAAGTGCAAACAGATGTAGGAACTGGGAGGTTCCCTGAATGAAGTTCATAAATAACCAAACACCAGAAACAATCTAAATGGCCCCTGACAGGATTAATAATTGATAACATAACTTAAAGACTATCCATACAATGGGCGTAAAAGGAAGGGAAGAACACTAGAATGATCTATACAATAATATTAAGTGAGAAATCAAGCGACAGGGCAGTATAACTAGTATGATAGTTTTTCCTTTTAAAATACGTTTCTAAGCACATAGAAACAAATCTGGAAAGATACGATATATGGAACTAGTTAGCAGTGGCTAGCCTTGGCAAGGAAGAGACTTGGGGAAGCGCGTGAACTGCATGCTTTAGATACTTCTACAGGGACTTCCCTGGTGGTCCAGTGGCTAAGACTTTGTCTTCCAATTCAGGGGATGAGGGTTTGATCCCTGGTCAGGGAGCTAAGATCCCCATGCCTCACAGCCATAAAACAGAAAGAATATTGTAACAAATTCAATAAAGACTTTAAAAATGGTCCACATAAAAAATATCTTTAAAAAATCTATCTACATTGTTAGATCAATAGGTAGATATAGGGAACATATTACCTTAATAGTTGGAAAAATGACTTCGCCTAAGGAAAAAACACTCCCTTGTCTCCCCAGTACTGAAGGATGCAGAAATAGGACATTCTAGGCCCTCATTATCTGGCCCTGCCTCATCCCTGTTACCCCACACACCTCCACCCCTACACCCCAGCACTCTGGGTTCCAAGCTCACAAAACAGTTTTCTATTCCTGGTTCCTCTCACAGCTCCACACCTGTCTCACAGCTCCGTTCATAGGCACAAAGGCCCAGCCGACCCCGCGCAGTGACCTCCTCAGCCTGAATTCTGCTGTCAGAGAGCCAGAGAGGGGAAGACAAGGACCCCAAGAGCACCCTTCACAGCCAGCCCTGCAGCCTCCAGTGGGAACCCCAGGTCTCTGCCTCAGGGACGGCTTGAAAGACCTATTGACTGTGGCCTGAGCAGGCTTGACCGCCCCTGGCTCCAGGGCCCCCTCTGTAGGCCCTGGACACAGCTGCTCCGAGGGTGCCAACACAGGCCCAGCAAAGTGGGGACTGAACAGGGGAAGGGGGTGCTGGGGTTTCAGCTCCCATTAACATCGCCAGATTGAATCAATAGACTCATAGGTCCCATGCAATATTTGGGACAAACTTATGCTGAAAAATGATCTGTTGTCTTTCTGAAGTTCACATTGAGCTGGACATCCTGTATTTTTTCTGGCACACCCAGCTCCCACCGCATCCCAGCTCTTGACCCCAAGCAGAAAGCCTCTACTGGAACACCCAGGAGCAACCGAGAAATGTCCTCTCTTGGGCCCAATGCCGAGGGATTAAAAGCAATTAAAAGTGAGCAGGGCTGTTCTTGGTGCCAGAAACAGCGCCTCTGCCCTGGGGGTGTCCTGTAGACAGCAGGGACCTTCTGGAGTAAGAGCCCCCACTCACAGAAGCACACACACCAGGCGTGTGAAGACAGCAGCTCCGGTAGGGAAAAGCCAGTGACAGCAATGGATGAGAAACCTCAGGGGCAAAAGCTCCCACCACCAAAAGAGCTTGGCAGGTGTGTGCCATGAAAGATCCTTAACCAGCTGCAGACAGCGACATGTGGGAGCCACACGGGGGCCTCTCCGTGTCTCGGGGACGAGGCCTGGTGAGCAGGGGTTGTTGCTGGGGTGGCCCGCCTCTTGGAGGTCTGGAAACTCCTCCCCAGGAGGCCCTGTGGGGGCCTGGGGGACCCTACTCTTAAGAGTCCTCCCACCCAGTACAGAGACACAACAAGGGAGAGCCCACCTCCATCTCCCCATACCTGGGTCAGACGGCTCCGGGAGGCAAACAGACGGGCCTCTGGGGGCCGGAGGAGTGGCAGGGGGAGCGGCGGCCCGTCCGTCTCGGTCCCAGCATGCACTGTGGGGAAGAGCAGGGAGGTGAGCGCGGGCAAAGACGGGCCTCTGCAACCCGGGGGTGCCCACCTCAGCATAGGCGCCCCCAGCCCCCGAGGAGATCCTGAGCCTCTAGCCCAGGGGGTTCAGCGCTGCCTCCCACTTCAGGGAGGGGCCTTCTGCCACCAGTCTCCCTGGTATCTCCCGGCTCCCTCGAATAGCCCCCCAGATCTGGCACTCGAGGCCCTGTCCAAACCCCTCGCTTCTCATCATCTCACACAGTCTTCAGTAGGTCAGGCCCACTTCGGCAAGTTATGTTCAACACACACACACACACACACACACACACACACAGAGGCAATTCTACCTCATTCTCTCTGAGGTTCCCTCTGCTACCCACCAAGCCTGTACCCTGCCTCCTGGAAGCTTCACCTAGATGTCTTCACCCCCAGCACCTCAACCCAGCATGGCTGGCCTCTGCCCCACCACTGCTCACAATACCCTCTGCCAGGACCCCCACTGCCCAGGCCAGTCCTCCTGCCCCATCTGCTGGGCCTCTGGCTGACTGACCTCTCCCCCCTGTAGGAGGCTCCTGACCCACACCCCCCCTCATTTTCATCACTCCTTCTCACACATGGCCCCCAGCTGCCATGTCCCACCTTCCCCTTCTTTCTCCTCCTTGGACCACCTTACCCATACCAGTGTTTCAGTCATCCTCTGTCCATGCCCCCCAGGGGATTCCATCTTGCCTGGAGGAGAGTCGAGGCCCCTGACCTGTCTCCTGCCCTCTCCTCCCTCCCCTAGCTCCAGCTACAAGGCGCGCCCTGCAGCACACCCCGCTGCAGCTCCACACAGGCCTGGGTCTTCCTCAGCCAGGTTCAGCTCAAGGCACCTCCTCAGACAGCCTTTCCTGACCACCCTGCACAGGAACCCCTCCTTCCCTGAGTCACACTACCCTGAGTGACTGACGTGTCATTCGGTGTTCCCTGTCTCAACAATCCCACGGTGAGCTTTATTTCCAGGCAGGTTAATTGAGGTATAATTTACTTGCAGTAAAATTTACCCTTTTTTAGATAACAAATTCTAGTGAGGATGTGGAGGAAAGGGAATCCTTATGCACTGTTGGTGGGAATGGGAATTGGTGCAGCCACTATGGAAAACATTACAGAGGGTCCTCAAAAAATTGAAAATAGAGCTACCATGTGATTCAGCAATTCCACTTCTGGGTATATAGCCAAAGGAAATGAAAACACTATCTCAAAAAGATAGATGCACTTCTGTGTTCACTGCAGCATTATTTACAGCAGCCAACATGTGGAAACAACATAAGTGTCCATCAATGAACGAATGGATAAAGAAGATATGAGATAAATACATATATATCTATATAACAAAATTATTCAGTATCATAAAAAATAAGGAAATCCATTTGTGACAACAGGGATGGACTTTGAAGGCATTATGCTAAATGAAATAGCTCAAAGACAAATACTGTATTGCAGAATCTAAAAAAATAAGAAATAAAAATCTAAACTCTTAGGAAAAGAGATCAGACTTATGGTTACCAGAGCCAAAGGGTGGGTGAAGAAGGAAGTGCAGGAAGGTGGTCAAAAGGGCTTCCCAGGTGGCGCTCGTGGTAAAAAACCTGCCTGCCAATGGAGGAGACTTAAGAGACTCTGGCTTGATCCCTGGGTTGGGAAGATCCCCTGGAGGAAATGGTAACCCACTCCACTATTCTTGTCTGGAGAATCCCATGGACAGGGGAGCCTGGTGGGCTACAGTCCATGGGGTTGCACAAAGCTGGACACGCCTAAAGCAACTTAGCACGGCACAGCAGGGTCAAAAGGTACAAACGTTCAGTTACAAGATAAGTACGTGCCAGGGACAAGCACAGCATGATGACTATAGCTAACAGTCTGTTATACACGAAAGTTATTAAGAAAGTAGATCCTAAGAGTTCTTATTACAAGAAGAAAATCTTTTTTCTTCTTTCCTTCCTTTCTATATATCTATACGAGATGATGGATATTGGGTGGCAATCATTTCACAATATATATAAATTAAACCATTATACTGTACACCTTAAATATATACAGTGATGTATATCGATTATTTCTAAATAAAACTGGAACAAATTTTACACTTTTTAGTGCACAGTTCTGAGCTTTGATAGCTGTATATAGCACATAACCACTACTGCAATTAAGATAAAGAACAATTCTATTAGCCATCCATATCTGAAAGTCTCCATGAGTTGTCCCCTTTGTAGTCAATTCCCCCATCCCTGCCTCTCATAACCACTGATCTATTTTCTGTCTCTATAGTTTTGCCTTTTCCAGAATCTCATACAAATGGAATCATCCATATGTAACCTTCTGAGTCTGGCTTTGTTCATTTATCAAATAATGCATTTGAGATTCACCTGTGTTGTTTCTTGTACCAGAATTTCATTCTTTTTTTTTACTGCTGAGTAGTATTCAATTGTTTATCCATTCACCCGCTGAAGGACATTTGGATTTTTTCCAATTTGGGGTGATTATGAATAAAACCACTATAAATATTCACATACAAGTTTTTCATGAACATAAGTTGCTGTTTCTCTTGGAAAAATACCTAACAGTAGGATTCCTGGGTTATACAGTAAGCGTATTTTTAACTTTATAAAAAATAGTCAGACTGTTTTCCAAAGTGTCTGTACCATTTTTCATTCCCACTAGCAACATATGAAAGTTTCAGTTATTCTGTACCCTCACCAGCACTTACTATCGTCAATTTTGTAAAAGTCAATGTTAGAGATAAGTAGTGCTATTTCATTTGGGGGGGGGGTTGGCTATCAAATCCAAGTTTATTGGGGGCATTTGTAGAATTGCTTTAACTCTCATTGTCATTTTGATTTGCATTTCCCTACTGACTCATGAAGATGAGTGGTTTTTTTTTAATGCACCTGACTTTTGTTTTAGTACCATCACTATCTGAAAATACATCATTCTTTCTCTTTATTTTCCATTTCTCCCATCATATGTGAGAGCAGGGACTGTGAAATATACTCCTCCAATATTTAAAACAGTACTGGATAATGGTGATGATGGTGATGCATTTACAAAGTCCTGATCATATGCCCAGCACTATTCTGAGTGCTTGACAAATACTAACTCATTTAATCCTCACAACCGCCCTAAGAGAGACAGACACTATCCCCACTTTAAAGAGGAGAAAGCAGAGGTAGACAGAAGTAATTAACCCAGAGCTAACAATGCGACAAGTTGACTCACTGGAAAAGAGTCTGATGCTGGGAGGGATTGGGGGCGGGAGGAGACGGGGACGACAGAGAATGAGATGGCTGGATGGCATCACCAACTCGATGGACATGAGTTTGAGTGAACTCCGGGAGTTGGTGATGGACAGGGAGGCCTGGCGTGCTGTGATTCATGGGGTCGCAAAGCGTCGGACACGACTGAGTGACTGAACTGAACTGAACTGAACAAGCTGCTGAACAGAGCTTCACTCTCAGGTGTGCTGGAGTCAAGAGTCTGGAATCACGATCAGTACGTAACATGGCCCATAGCAGCCACATTTGCTGAAGCAATGAAAATGTGGAAGAAAGGCAACTTCAGTCCAGCGTGCCATAGACCGAATATCTGTGTCCCTTTCAAAATTCATAGTTGAACCCTAATCCCCAATGTGATGGTATCTGGAGGTGCAGCTTTGGGAGGTGACTAGGTTGTGAGAGTGGGGCCCTCATGAACAGGATTAGTTGCCCTTATAGAAGAGCTCCCGAGAGCTCTCTTGTCCCTTGTGCCATATGGGCGTACAGTGAGAAGAGGGCGTCTGCGAACCAGGAAGCCGGCCCTCACCAGACGCTGAATCTGCCAGCACCTTGATCTTGGACTTCCACCTGCAGACTGTAAGACGTAAGTTATAGTTGCTTATAAGCCACCCAGTTTCTCCGGTATTTTGTTATGTAGTCCAAACAAAGACACAGGGGCTTCTAGATGCTCTCTCTTGGCTATTTCCCCTCCAAAGCTGACTTCATTCTCACTCTCAATTCTACCTCTCCTCCTAAAAAATTCATTTATGTTGGAATTGCAAGCAACCAATAGGGACAAGCGGGGTGAGGTTGAGTCAAACCTGGAGCCTGGCGGTGAAGGGGCCAGGCCTGCGAAGGGGCTTATTCCTTTACAGGGACCCCCTCCTCAAAGCTTTTCCCACCATTCCCTCCCACACACTCAGGGCCTCCCCAGGCAGAGAGAATGAACAGGAAGTCATGGCTTCAGCGATTCAGAAACCCTTGCTCTGAGAACGTCCCATAACATAAAACCCTTTGTCCAGACTTCACTTCTCACTGCTCACTGAATGTCTGGCACATTTCCTCCATGCCCTTTCCCCAACAAAATGTCCCTACATTTCCTCAGCCCCTTTACAAGGAGCTAAGACCATATCAGACGTTCTAGCCAGTGGCCTGTGAACAAAAATGATGTGTCTCCTCTGCGCCAATGCATTTAGGAGCCTCTGTGCACCTCTACCATTTCCCCTTCTTTGCCAATGTGGCCAAAGAAGGCCGTGAGTTCCAGGGGGCAGCTACCGCATGGTTGAGCTTCAGCCTGGGTCCCCATGTGACTAAATGGACCAGCTTCTGCCACCCTCTCCACTTCCCACATTGGTCATGTAATGTGAATTCATAGGGCAAAAGAGGAAGGGAGCCTTGTCACATTAAATCAGGAGTCCCCAACCTCCAGGATCTAATGCCTGGTGATCTGAGTTGCAGCTGATGTAATAACAACAGAAAGAAAGTGCACAGTAAATGTAATGTGCTTGGATCATTCCCAAAGCTTCCCCCACCCCCAGCCCGGTAGAAAAATTGTTTTCCATGAAACTGGTCCCTGGTGCCAAAAAGGTTGGGGACTATGGCACTAAATCACTGAGAGTTCAGAGAGAGCTTATTAGTGCAGCACTTCACTACCCTCCCTACATCCCCACCAGCCACATGGGGGCATATGGTTTAAGAACATGTTTGGATGACTTTCCGGGTGACAGAACTAAGCTCCATTTGGGAGCCCCAAAATAACTAGGATTCCAGTGAGAGATGGAATGACTTCAGTTCCCAAGTTGAAGGGTTCCCTGTGTTTACAAGGGAAAGGGGGGCAGTTCCAGGCCCTTCCACAAGACTAGCAGGACAGTCCCCACCTGGAGAAGGGAGGTGGGAGTTGAGTCAACTGGGAGCATCTTTATGACAGTGAGCATCTTGGCCCACATTCAAGGACTTGAACTTGACTCTAGAATAAAGGCTGGTACATCTTGAGTTTTATCCGACTCAGGCCTGGGACCAGCTCCCAGAAAGGCCCCTGAACTCCAAGCTGGTTTGTCCTGGATGGACAATTTGGGGTGGGGGAGAGGGCAGGAAAACTCATCCAGGACCTTGAAGCCACAAACAACAATGCGCCGCAGGTTTAATTGTAGATTTATGTTTGGAACTTATTGGAACTCTACCTTGGCAATTATCACCTTAAATGGTGTGTACTCCTGTGGGACAACACAGGGAACAGGGGGAGGAGGCAGCCCTTCAAGATGACAGCAGGAGGCTGGTAGAGGACCTGGGGGGAAATCCCTGTTTATATAGGGTCCCTGTGACTTCTCGCCTTCTCCAAGAAGTCAGATTTGGCTGCCGTAAAATACACTGCCTCTGCTACTCACACTCACCCCAAATTGGTACAGTGCAGCTTCTTTGAGGCCATTAAAAAGACTCTTTTTAATGTGCTGGGTGCTGGAGTCAGTACTTGAATATGTGCATCCAAAGGCCTGTAGTTTTGAACTGACGCCCGGGTAGATGCAAACTGAAGCATTGCATGGCATCCTACAGAGGTCCTGGGTGGGCTGGGGGTGGGGACTTGGGTCGGAGGCAGGGGTGGGGTTGTTTAAAGTGAAGAAGCCCCTGGAGCAAAGGCAGGCTCTGTGGAACCTGGGGACCTGGGGACTGGGGCAAAGGAGCAGTCATGAAGAATCCTCTCTTGGAGGCTTTGGGGTTGGGGGCCTGCAGTTTTCGGTGTAGCTGGTCTCCGGGAAAGACTGAAGCTATGGAGAACAGTGTGGAGATTCCTCAAAAAACTGGAAATAGAACTGCCATATGATCCAGCAATCGCACTTCTGGGCATACACACCAAGGAAACCAGAATTGAAAGAGACACATGTACTCCAATGTTCATCGCAGCACTGTTTATAATAGCCAGGACATGGAAGCAACCTAGATGTCCATCTGCAGATGAATGGATAAGAAAGCTTTGGTACATATACACAATGGAGTATTACTCAGCCATTAAAAAGAATGCATTTGAATCAGTTCTAATGAGGTGGATGAAACTGGAGCCTATTATACAGAGTGAAGTAAGACAGAAAGAAACGCACCAATACAGTATACTAACACATATATATGGAATTTAGAAAGATGGAAATATAACCCTGTATACGAGACAGCAAAAGAGACACAGTTGTATCGAACAGTCTTTGGGACTTTGTGGGAGAGGGTGAGGGTGGGATGATTTGAGAGAATGACATTGAAAAAAATAATAATAATAAAGTGCTTTGATTGTTTTTTCATTGAAAAAAAAAAAGACTGAAGCGAGTTTTGTCATCCTTTTGGTTAAGAATAAAAGGGTGTGACTGATGCAGTATAACTGAAAACTAAACCCTACAAAGAAACAGGCAATAACTGCTCCATTCTTTACCACAAGCGTTTATTTACTTGGGGGCTTATTTTGATGATGAGAAATCCATAATGATAAGTTCGGTGATTTCAGTGAGCTTTTTGGCTTAGGAGAAAATTCAAATTGGGTGCAGACCTGAGGTTTTAACCCAGTTTGCATACCTTGCCCCCACCCTGATAACCACAGGATTTGCTTAGACATGCTAGCGGTAAGGAACCATGCCCAGAATGTGCTGTGCTTTCTCCTTTTGTTTCCTGCAGGCAAGTTTCCTGACCAATGATGCTGAGAATCACTCATCCTGGGGTCAGGGCTCCAGCGATGGCTTGTGGTTAAAGATTTGGCTGAGGTGGGGTCAGCTTAGACTCCTGGCTCGAAAGTACACTCGAACATCCCCACTCAGGGACAAAGAGGTTTTAGGCTTGGACGTTATGGTCTGGTACCCAGGGGCCCAGGCAATGTTGGGATGGATGCACTGGCTCATGGAAAATGCCTGACTAGAACTGCTTGGGGGAGGATTCCCTGAGCACAACATGAATCGTTTTCCCCTGAATGGTTTTTGCTGACTGACTGGGCTTTAATTCACTGTCTGCTAAGGGTTTGGGGGCTGAAAACAGAGGACGAAGTTTCAAAGGCAAATACTGAGAGATGTTCCTGTGGGGAATGGAGGGAGAGCTGGCACATAGGAGAGAGGTGGCAGGTAGAGGGAGGATGGGGGGATGGGAGAGGGGAAAGGGCACGGACATCCCCATCTCATCACCGTCCCCACAGTCAGCCTCCCCGAGAGCTCAGCCCTCGCTGTGCTGGGTACTCCCCACTCGCTAACACATCCAATGCCCACCAGCACCCTAGGAGACGGGTACCGTCACTGTCTGCGTTGCTTTTAGTAATTTTAAAAAATACTTACTTATTTGGCTGCACCAGGTCTCGGTGTGGCACGTGGGGTCGTCAATCTTTGTTGTGACATGCGGTGTCTTTGGTTGAAGCGTATGGGATCTAGTTCCCTGACCAGGGATCAAACCTGGCCCCCCTGCATTGGGAGTATGGAGTCTTAGCCACTGGATCACCAGAAAGTCCCACTGCCTGCATCTTCAGGAGGGGGAAACCAAGGCAGAGACAGGGGCAGTAACTTGCCTTCTTTGGAATGGGACTATGTTTCAAACCCAGGCAGTCAGGCTGTAGCCCTCATCCTAAGAGTCCCTGATGAAGCTGGGTTGGTCAGGTTAGACATGAATGAAAGGCTCCTCAGTGCCACTGGCAGGAATTCTGTCTGTGGGTGGTCAGATCCAAGTTGTCCAAAAAATCCACTTTCTGCCACTAACTCTGTGACCTTGAGCAAATTACTTACACTGACACTGGCTCCTTACCTGTAAAATGTACTTCATATGACAGTAAGATTACAGAGCACGTGTGCGTGTGTGTGCTTCTCTGGGTCTGTGTGTCTGTATGTTTGTGTGCTGCCTTGTACAGTATTTGGTAGAGAACAAAAACTCCACAAAAAGCAGACACCACCCCCTACTCCCTGCCATGGAGCCAGAGCACAGATATGCCCATTTCCAAGCATGTACATGGCCAGGTGTGTGCTCACGTGTACACACATATGCAAGTGTGCATACTCGTGTGCACACGTGTCCCTGCCAAGGGGGGCACTCCTGTGCATGTACACACAGTTCCCTTCCTCGCCCGTCCTTCACTCAGGCTGGTGGTGGCATCGCGGTCCCCAGCCAAATACCCAGACATCACTCGTGAGTCCTTTCTTCCCCTCTTCACCCTCACATTCCCTCACCAACGCCAGCCAACGCCTGAATATTTCTCAATCACATCTTCTCCCAGTTCTCCCTCACCCCCACCCCAGGCAGCGTGCAGCAGCCCCTCCACCCACCCTCCACACAGTGGCAACCAGAATGACCTTTCCCAGTCACAAATTTGACCTCACCCGCACTCCACTTAAAACCCTCCAAGGAAGCCTAACCAAGCAGGATGTAAAATTTCTGAGTTTCACATAAAGCCCTAAAGAGAAGCCTGACAGATTTGCCTGAATAAAGATCTAAAGCTTCTCTATGGCCAGAGATACCATAAACAAAGTTAAAAAGATAAATGGCAGACTAGGGGAAATATTTCCAACACATATAACAGACAAAAGTTTTTAAATCCCTAATATACTAAAAGCTCCTTCATACCCAAAAGAAAAAGGCAAAAAAAAAAAAAAAGGAAAAATAGGCAGCGGATATGAACAGTCAATTCACAGAGAAGAAAATACAAATGGCCAATAACGATATGAAAAGTTGCTCAGCCTCATTGGGGAGAAGGAAAGTGAGTGTTGAAACCACAGTGAGATGTTTTCCTGGACTGGCGAAAATTAAAAAGCTTGATAATGTTCAGTGCGGAGGGCGGCTGGGGAAATGGCTCTCCAGAGATATCAAGGGTGGGAGCAAAAACTAGCCCAACCTTTTGGAAGAGTACTGTGACAGTACCTATTAAAATTTAATAAGCATACCCTGAGCCAGGGCAGCTCCACACCTAGAAGCCTATCCTACAGAAAGGCTTACACGTGTCAGCCAAGATATATATACAAGGATGTTCACTGAAGCATTATTTGTAAGAGTGAAAAATTGAAGGCAACCTAAATATCCATCAACCCAGGCCTAGTTACATAAATTTCGTTACAGCCAAACAATGGAATATTAGGCAACGATTAAAAAGAACACGGGAGATCTGTATTCCATGACACTGACAGATGCCCACAGCACACTGGGAAATGAAAAATGGAAGTCGTAGAGTAATGTGCATAATATGATTCATTCCTTTTCTTTTTTTAAAGATAACACACAATAAATATGTTTATAAAGGCACAGAAAAAGTTCTAGAAGGAAGCACACCAGATCAACAACAGTGGGACCTTGGCAGAATGAGATTTAAGGACAAAGAAGGAAATTTCTTAACAGGACGCACTTCTGTATTTCAGTTTTAACATGAGCAGATATTGCTTTTGTGGTTAAGAAGAAAAAAGAAAAAAATACCTCATCCATAGCCTCTCAGTGGCTGTAAGACAAAGTCCAAACTCCCCAGGTGGCAGATAAAGTCCAGGACACTGCCCTCGTGTGCCGCCAGCCCAGGGTCTCCCACACTCCCCTTCAGCTCCCCAAACCAAGCCTTTGTCCCTGCAGTTCCATCTTCCCTCAGCGTCCTTTCCTGCCTTCCATGTCTCATCTTTCAGGCGGTTCCTCACTTATCACAACCTTCTGGAAACTCTCCCTGAACACCCCCCACACACACCGTGCTCCCACTCTCCCGGCATCGGTGACAGCCAGCATCCAGGGAGCACGTGTGTGTCTGTGTCAGGGCTGTGCTGTGTGCTTTACTCCGTATTGACTCCTTCGATTCTCACAGCAACCCTAGGAAGATCTGTCTTCACCTTATTTAATGCATCAGGAATCTGAGGCACAGGAGGGGTTCACCAGCTTGCTCAAAGTCACACCGCCAGCAATCAACAGAGCCAGTGAGTGGTGGTGCCAGGCAGAGCATGCGGGAGGCCCTCTGCCAGCACTCAGCACACAGGACCTATACCTTCCAGGCTCCTAGACTTGCCTAGGAGTCTCGAGTTGGTGGGTGGGTGAGGTGGGGGGGGGTTGCCTTGTTCCTGCCCCCAGAACCTGGGTGGGGAAGCATACACAGGGAAGTCTGCTAGGGTGACAAGCCAGCTGCCAACCTCAGCCATCCAGTGCTAAAGGAAGCAGCTGGTCTCCCCAGTGGACTGGGACCAGCTCAGCTGGAGGCTAGCTGACCTGGGACTGCTGAGGAATGGCATGGTTTGTAGAGGTGCAGCCCCTCCTGGGGCGAGGACCCAAGCTACTCCCTTCTCACCTACTGTGTGCCAGGCCATTACGGGTCACAGGCCAGGGAAGCCAGGGGCCAGGAGACTGCTCTGCCCTCCATGTGCTACGAAGTCAGACACATGGAAGCCAGGAGCCAGGGAGGGAAACAGTGGAATAGTGCTCAGAGGAGCAGGGGCCTGGCTTCTGATCAGGACAAAGCAGACGGGGGTCTCCGTGAAGTGGCATCTGGGCCCAGCCCCAAAAGACGAAGGGGGATCTGGGCAGATGGAGCGGGGAAGGGAACTCCAGGGGGCTTGAACAGCTTAAGCAAGGGCTGGAGGTGGGCAAGTGTGGAGAGCTCTGGGGAAGAGTCACTGATTTTGGCTGGAAAACAAGATAAGCAGGGAAGCAGCAGTGGATGTGGGGGTGTGAGATGCTGGGGCCCTTGGAGGGAGCAGCTGCCCACAGCAAGGAGTGGGCAATCTGAAGCACGTGGACTGCCTAGGACCGGAAACTGTCAGGCAAATCCACCTCCACTGTCAGCTCATGACAGTGGCCTAGTTCCCTACCTCGGTGCCCTCACCTATAGAAAATCATGCAACTTCCAGGACTGTTGAGAGAATTAAACAAGACGGTGGTTTGCAGCACAATGAACCTGAGGAGGCAGGGGAACATGTCTGGTGGGGGCGCCGTGCTGGAGGAGACAGGGGCAGCTCGCCAGGGGCATCGCCCTTTGTGATGAGAACTGGTGTGGGCATATGCCCCTCAAGGCCCCCCAGCCCAGCAAAAGTACTCAAACACTAGCCTTGTGTTTAAAGCACAAACTCCAGGCGATGTGATTTCAGACTCTCTTCTTTCTTAAAGAGATGTGACAGGCAGAGCCTCACAATATTGAGCAGGTCTCTACCCCTCTCGGGGCCTCAATCTCCCCAGGTGGGGGGTAGGTGACAGGTTGGGTGGTTTCTCTAGGCCTGGTTATTCAGAAGGGGTTAAGCCACGGAAGGAGGGAAATGGGCCAGGGGTGACGGCAAGGAGGAGTGGAAACCCAGAGCGATGGGATTCAGAGAGAGGAGGGTCGGGGATGAAGGAAGCAGAAGATGCTCCTTCCTGGGCTAGTCACCTAACCAGCCAAGGGCCTCCTCACACCCCCTACTCCAAGGCCCACAGCCCCCATCAGAGCCCAGGGTGTATTCACTCAGTTGGGGGTGAAGCTGGAAGAAGTGGAGCTCCATCCTCCCAGGGCAAGTTCACTCCTGGGAACAGCAGAAACAGCAATGTAATGGGTGGGCCAGGAGGCAGGTAAGACCTGGGGTCATGCCCCACTGGGCTACTTCAGGCTGAGTGCCACTAGGAAAGTCCCTGCATGGTTCCATTTCCTCTTCTATGAGATGAATAAATATGCTTTCCTTGTAAGTAACATTATTACCCTGGGGCCCAGCACACCTGCAACCTGCCTCATAGGTGAGCCCTTTGGTTCACCAGGAGCTGAGCAGGACCTGGGGGAGTCTCAGCCAGCTCTGGGAGTGGGGGAGAATCACTCACCCCCAGGCAACCCCAAGACCCCCATAGGTGCCATCCTCCTCATCTCTCACAGGGACCTCGTCTTAGCCTCTCCACTGGCCCACCTACAGCACTGCCCCCGCCCACCTGCTGCCAGAAGAACTCTCTAAGTGAGGCCCACCTTGATTCTGATCACTCAGCTGTCACTGTTTGCTTGTCACTTTCCCCACCAGCCCCGTGGGCAGGAACTACATCTGATTCATCTTGGCCGTTGCAGAGTGTGGGGTCTGGCACGGGAGTCCTGCCCACAGGCAGCAGAGCTAGCAGTGGGGATGAACAAGCAGGACCATTCACCCCTCCCACCCCAGCACGTGTTGGTCTATTGAATATTCATGACAGTGTTGGGTTCCAAATGGGGCTGGGGGCAGAGCTCAGCGTGGGACCACAATTCAGTCTGTCCGGGATCAGGGCTCAGTGGGGCTGGGGTCAAAGTTCAGTCTTCTAGGATCCAGGCTCACTGTGGGGCTGGGGTCAGGGTTTAGTCTGTCCCGGATCAGGGCTCAGTGAGGGGCTGGGGTCAGAGTGCAGTGAAGGAAGTTTTCTGCCCTCTAACATGAAGGGCTCAGGACTTCTGCCAGCCTTACCCCCTGCTTTGAAAACAACTTCTCCTGCCCCTGGAGTTCTGGGGCCTGTCTTGAGTCCCCACTCTGCCCACGCTCTACCCAGGCAAGGCCTGACTTATGCTCCACTCCAGGCAGCCATGGAGTGGAGGCAACCCCGTACTCACTGTGTCCAGCCACCACCTGACTCCCGCAGAAGGGGTTCAAGGTGGTAAGTGCATCCTTGCATCCCTAACTGGCCTTCAGAAACACAGCAAGGACAGTCAGCCTTCTAGCCTGAATGCGTTCCCAAGCCAAGGAGAAGTGGTTTGTGGGTTAGCTCAGTTTTTATATTAGACACCCCACTGTCCCCACTCTATTATCCTAGATGATCCAGTGCCAGTGGAGGTAAATCCAGGTCTGATTGAACATGCAGGCAAAGGTATGTGGCAACGAGATGTGCCATCCAAACAGTTCCTCCTATCACAGTGCCTGAAATCCTCCTTTGTGTTCCTTGCTTGAAGTCAGTCTTGCTGACCCTCCTATGAAACCTCCATCCTCAATCAGGTTTTAACTGGGCGTGGGGACTGCCAGATCCCTCAGCCCTGGGTGACTCAGGTCTAACCCAGGTCTGGCACTCACAAGGCTCAGAAATGGGAGCTGAATCAGGGACTGGCCTGAGTGGGTGTCAGAGTTTGGCAGGAGGCTGCCCGCGCCCCTCAGCACTCCCACCCACCCAACCAAACCCTCCACTCCCTCTGCCTGCTACTCCCAAGCAGAGGGTCAAGTTGGTTTGCTGGAAAGACACATGGTTCTCATTTTAATTAATTAAAGAAAAATCTAATCACTGCATTAAACTTCTCATTACTCCACTTGAATACCCGTTAAGTAAATTTAATTACCAGAGGATTGGGTTTCCCAGCCTCTTTCATTAGCTTCTGATAAGATGGGGAGTTGGGAGGGAAGGGGATGGGAAACAGAACAATGCCATTCTCAACCCACAGAGGGCAAGGTGGGCAGTGTACTGGGGCTATTGTGGTCAGGCTTTGGTGTCTCCCTGAGGACAGGCTTGGCCCTGGGCGTGGGGAGACCCTCCTCCCAACTACCTCTAGAAAGGAAAAGGCCTAGAATTTGGATACAGTCAGTGCTGAATGCTTCATTTACAGCCACTCTTGGTTATTTATACCCCACCTCCTTCTAAAAGAGTTTGAGGTTGCTAAGAACAGCACACGCTGAAGAATAACAGAAGAAATCAGAACAGGGAAAGATGTACCAGAGAAGAAGGGGAAGCCAAAGCCAAGGCTGCCGAGCAACCACAGGCTACAGCATCCTGAGCACTGATCAGAAAAGGGCCACAAACCAGCTAGCTTCCTAGCAGCCAAAACAAAGAGAGCAACACATTTCGGCACTAAGAATATTCATAAGGAAATGCACACCAAACCTTGGTCTTTCCATCTGTACAAAGGGCTGAGCTTGAGCGTGAACTAAAGGAAATGACCATTGGCAGAAGCAGTCAGCAAATGTTTCCTAGAGCAGGAGGGATCTAAACTAGGCTTTGAAAAAGAGGATGGGGCAGACTTCATCTTTAGTAATCATTTATTATTTGCCTTCCCCAGTCGGAGGTACCTCCTTCCTGCCAGTAAGACTCTGAGCTTCCTTTGAGAAGCTCAAAGGAAGCTTCTCTCTCATTCCTGGTCACATGGTTGGGGAAGGACAGACCCTTACCCCAGCCCACCCTCATTTCCTGTGTTCCCAATTAAAGAATCAGGATTATCTTAACCCTGCCAATACGGCCCAAGAGATTTATAGTCACTTGGGACTATAAATCCCAAGTCCCAACTCCAGGACTTTTATTTGTTCTATCAGAAAAGCAGGTTTTGTCTCTAGCCAAGACCCCAGATTTCAACCTGGTAGCCGGTAGCCCCAGAAACTGCTGGCACATCTTATGATTAAATCATGTGAAAAGCTATTAGGAGTGGAGCCATCACCAAAAAAAGAGAAGCAGAGAATTACAGACAGAAAACAGCTCCTGGTCACATTGTTAAAGAAACTGGATCAAGCCCTGCCTGAAGCCCAACTTCCCCCCAGACACTTCAGTTACATGAGTTGATAATCTCATTTTATTGGAATAAGATTTTTGTTACTTTCAACCAAAGGGATCCTCACAGACACAGTGTTCAGAAAGGTATCCTTCCAGTTCCAGAGATGGAGAAGGCTCCGGCATTCCCAGGAGCCAGGGAAAGGGTATGGTGGGTATGCCACCTACCGTGACTGCCACTGTGCCCCACTGAGTCCTGAAGCTTGAGGAGTCACTTTGGTGCAGGCTGGGGTGAGGAATAGGCTGGGGAGTGGGTCCAGGAGCTGGGCAGGGACAGAGCCCCGAAATGCTGGCAGGAGGCAGGCTCAACGCAACCAGGACATGGCTGTGGAGTCCCTAGAAAAGAGGAAAAGCAAGAATGAGCAGTTGGTTCACATGAGGGACATAGGGGCACAGGGCAGCAGGCAGACAGTGGTCACACCTCACCAAGGTGAGGCCAGAGTCAGCCAAGTCTGTCTTCACTGCCTCACCTCTTGTATGTCACTTACCCCTTTACTGCGCCCTCACCCGGAGTACCTCCAGGCTGCAGAAGAGCATCTGTAGGAGCCCTTCCCTCTGAAGAGAAGGGAGGGTGGGGGAGGGGTGTGCAGGCACGGCTGGAATCCGCGTGCTATTGCCAGAGTGTATGTGCCTGGTGGCAGGCGGAGGGCAGGGGAGCGTCCCCCTCAAGACTGTGGACTCATTTCTCACAGTTTCTTTTCCAGTGAGTGCCCAGAACCGGACCCGGGGCCTGGGGCAGCCGGAACAGGACAAAGGTGAATGAGGCAGCTATCTTCTTTGATTGCTGGCCTGGACTTCTAAGTGGCTTCCCTGGGGGCTCAGATGGTAAAGAATCTGCCTGCAATGCAAGAGAGCCAGGTTCAACCCCTGGGTCAGGAAGATCCCCCGGAGAAGGGAATGGCAACTCACTCCAGTATTCTATGGGCTTCCCAGGTGGCACTAGTGGGAAAGAACCCACCGGCCAAAGCAGGAGACATAAGAGACAAGGGTTCAATCCCTGGGTCAGGAAGATCCCCTGGAAGCGGGCATGGCAATCCACCCCAGTATTCTTGCCTGGAGTATCCCGTGGACAGAGGAGCCTGGTGGGCTACAGTCCATGGGGTCACAAAGAGTTGGACATTGCGCGTCTGATCGAAGAGTCAGATTGAAGTGACTTGGCACACTGGACTTCTAAACGAATCCTAGAGAGGACAACGCTCAACCCAAGGGAATGAATGGTGGTGTTCCAGGCATGGGCAGAGAGCAATGTAGTGTCTCTGAGTGCCTTGCCAACTGAATAAGCAGGAAACCACCTCCTCTGCCTTCACACTGGCCTCCTTTGGGCACTGACCCAGCTTGGGGGGGCCACCCCTCAAGGGGGTGATAAACACAGTCTTCCCCAGCTTCTCTGAGGTCAAGTGACACCTTTGGGGAGGGACAAAGGGTAGAGATATTTCAGACTCAGGACACTGCCTGAGGTTCTGGCTATTGGAAAGTCACTAAGCCTCTTTATCCCTTCATGAGTCCTCTGATCTAAGGGATACTGGCTTGCATCTTGGCTCCATAAAAAAGGCACAACAACCGAGATCCTGCATCACAGAACGCTCGGCTGACTGGGTCTCCAGAAACACCTCTAGATCAGTGCAGTGGAATTGAGCTTTCTGCAGTGATTGGTGTGTTTGATACCTGTGCTGCTTGATATGATAGCTGCTAGCCACATGTGGATGCTGAAATGTGGATACTGACACTAAGAATCTGATTTTTTCTTTTCTTTTATTCATTTATATTTAAATCTAAATAGTCACATGTGGCTAGTAGCTACCATATTCGATAGTACATCTCTGGACCAACCCTTGCCCAGCCCCTGGCCCCAGTGCTATGCGTCCGCAGTGGTGTTGGACTCTTTGTGACCCCACGGACTATAGCCCGCCCAGCTCTTCTGTCCATGGAATTTTCCAGGTAAGAATACAGGAGAGGGTTGCCATTACCTAACCCAGGGGATCTTCCCAACCCAGGGGTAGAACCCACGTCTCCTGCGGCTCCCGCATTGCAGGCAGATTCTTTTCCTCTGAGCCATTGAGGAAGCCCCCCTGGTCACAGCACCCAGAGAAAACTGAGGTCCAGAAAGGAGACAGGATTTGCCCAAGGTCACATAGAGAGTGGCAAAGGCAAAATCTAGAACCTAACTCTTCGGACTCCTAGTCCCAACTCTCAATAGCACCCACTGCCCTTCCCATGTTGGGCTCATGTTCTCCCATCCTGATCAGCACCATCACACAGTGTCTTGCTATCCCACAAACCATGCTACTGCTCCCAGGACAGGGTATCAGGCCACCTTTGAAGGGATCATCTCTCCCAGCCACTGCTGCTGGCCCATCCCTCAGGCCCCTAGTCAAGCAGCCCCAAAGAACATAGCTGGGGAAATCATACATCAGAGAGGAAGTTCTCTGGGCACAGAGCTGTTCACTGCAGGGTTTTTAATAACAGCAAAATGCTGGAAGCTGCCTAAACATCCCACAATAGAGATGACGAAGTGCATCATGACACCACTGTTTGGTGGAACATTATACAACCATTAAAAATGATAAACACAGAGACTAGTAGCAGCACAGAGCAGTGTTTACCTAACAATATTGAACAAGGAAACAGAAAATGGATGAGGGTGGGGCAGGGCTGCAGGTGTACAGGGGTCTGTGTTCACTGAACCCACTTATATCTGTTATCCCAGCCTGTACTGCAGCATAACGACAGAGTTCATACCCATTCTAGAGATGGAGGAGCTGAGGCTTCAATAAGCCACCCACAGCCCTGGTGACATGGGGAGGGAGGGCTCGAATAGGGCTTGAACTCTTGATTTCTGACTCTAAGGACAGACTTCCACAGCTGTTTCTTTGTGCCAAGATGGGGATGTTAACTTTTGTCCTCTCCTTTTTATTTATTAACTCATCTTATTTAACAGATATATTCTAAGTGCCTTACAAACGTGGGCTCATGTGATCTCTACAATAGCTGTAAGAGGGAGCAACTGATACTCATTTTTTTTTTTTTTTGATCAGGAAACTAGGGCACAGAGGTCAAGGGTCACTTCTACCTCCCACATGTTCTCCAAGATTTCAAGTGTTGTCTTCACAGGAGGAGGGCAAAGCGACTGGGAGGGAAGAGCTGTTGACTTGAAGCAGTAGAAACACAGATGTATATGTGCAAGCACGTGTGTGTATGTGCATGTGTGTCCTGCTTTTCTAATTGCATGGAAATTCTTTTTTGTAGTAATTGAAAGAAAAAAGTTCCAGAAATAAAATATGGGACCAAAAATTCTTCACAAAACAAGCACAAACACAAAAAGGAAAACCTATTCAAAATTAAAGCTACTGATACATCCAAGAGATTGTGAATGCAATCCAGCCCTTGGCAGCCAAGCTCATGTCTCCAGGCTTTCATGCCAGTTTCTTGACCCCGGATTCCTCCCTCCTGCCTGGGTGAGATCCTCACCTCAGAAGGCAGCGAGGAGCAGCCCTGTGTGCAGGTGGACTTCAATAAACACCTCCCGGAGCCCTCGGCACAACACAGCAGGCCAGCAGACAGACTTCAGAGCCCGAGTTGCCTGCAGCACTTCTGTCGCTGGCCAGGGCTGACCTCAAAAGGCCAAGACATCCAGGCCTCTGCCTCCAGCCCCAGGCAGCCCCATTCCACAGGTGGAACAACCGAGGCCACCAAAAAGGTAAAAGGCCTCATCAGAGGTCACACTGCTACTGAACAGGGGAACGTGTGTGTGCACACGCCTATGCGTGCACACAACCCACACGTACACGTGTCTCCGTGTTTGCTAAGTTGCTTCAGATGTGTCCTACTCTTTGCAACCCTGTGGACTGTAGCCCACCAGGCTCCTCTCTCCGTGGATTCTCCAGGCAAGAACACTGGAGTGGGTTGCCATGCTCTCCTCCAGGGCATTTTCCACACCCAGGGATCAAACCCTTTTCTCTTAAGTCTCCTGCATTGGCAGGCGGGTTCTTTACCACTAGCACCACCTGAGAAGCCCTCTGTGTCTCCCATGTGTGCATATAATTAAAATATCAGGTGATACTCAGCTTATACACATACCACACACAATGATGATTATGTTACTAACTGCTACCATATCCACAGTTGTGTTTCTATTTCTCCTTTACATTTTTCTGTTATTTTTCATTCTGTCACCAAATACTTACGGGCACTTCAGTTCAGTTCAGTCACTCAGTCGTGTCCGACTCTCTGCGACCCCATGAATCACAGCACACCAGGCCTCCCTGTCCATCACCAACTCCCGGAGTTCACTCAGACTCATGTCCATAGAGTCAGTGATGCCATCCAGCCATCTCATTCTCTGTCGTCCCCTTCACCTCCCGCCCCCATCCTTTCCCAGCATCAGAGTCTTTTCCAGTGAGTCAACTCATCACATGAGGTGGCCAAAGTATTGCAGTTTCAGCTTTAGCATCAGTCCTTCCAATGAACACCCAGGATTGATCTCCTTTAGAATGGACTGGTTGGATCTCCTTGCAGTACAAGGGACTCTCAAGAGTCTTCTCCAGCACCACAGTTCAAAAGCATACTATGTTCCAACTATATTATAGGTGCTGGAGATTAATTGGGGTGCCCCTCACAGGGATGGGGGTACAGATGATAAGCAAGTAAAGAAACAAGGTAGTTCCAAAGAGTGACAAGTGTGATGAAGACAAGCCTGGGCGCGTAAGAGAGAGCACCTGGGATGGGCTCAAGGGTCCCTCGAGCAGGAGGATCCAAGGAGGCCTTTCTGCAGAGGCCACATCTGAATTTACACCTGGACAATAAGAACAGTCAACCTAGAGCAGCAGGAGCAGGGCAACGGACAGAGTGGGGAAGGAGACTGGTGTTTCTGAGGAGCAACAAGCCGTTTGGCTCCTAGAATGAGATGGGCAGAGGTGGGGCAACTGTGGAAAGGAGGCCACAGAGGGAGGCTAGGCCCTGAAGGCCAAGGTAAAGCTTCGGCCTCCATCCCTAGTGCAATGAAGAGTCACCTGGGAAGTGCTGGGACGTCTTATTCATTGTGAAAAGTTCCTTTGGGTGGCCGACTGGAGACTGGACTGAAGGGGAGCAGGCCCAGGAGCAGGGGACCCGTGGGCTGGCTCTGGCAGTTGCCCAAGACAGGGAGATGTGCCTTGGGCCAGGGTGAGGGAGGGACTAGACAGATTGAGGATATATGCTGTTGCAAACACAGCTCATCAGCAGTTGGTCGATGAGTTGGATGTGAGGAGGTGGGGGTAAGAAAAAGGAATCAAGGATGACTCCTAGATCTTCTACCACAGACACGAACTGCTTTTACCACCAGACCCCCCACGAAAAAATTTTAAATAACCGTTAAAAAATAACAGCAGATGAGCCACCATGAAGACCGCACCCCACACACACTGAGTCTCACAGCCCAGGCTGCATCTTTCTTTCTAAGCCCCTGCTGCGTTCTCTCGTCCTGCATGTGGCACACAGGGCAGGAAAGAGATTGGGTCCCACCCTCAGGCTGGCAGGAGACAAGATTATCCAAAAAAGACAGGACAGGGCAGGACAGGGGAGGATGTAGAGGGGCTGGTCCAGAGCAGGCCCCCAGCACGTGCTTACTAAAGAACATGCTGGCTGAACCTGAGAAGTTCTAGTAAAGGGTGGGGGCACTGGGGAGGCAGGGAGCAGCATCTGGGAAAAGCAGGAGTTTGAAGGTAAGACCATCCTGGGTGTAAGTCTCGGCGTCACCCCCGGCTCACTATGGGACCCTGGGTAAGTTCCTTTGCTTCTCAAGGCTCAGATCCCACAATCCTCCCACTCAAAGTTGTGATGAAGACTCAGTGAAGTGATATATGTCAAGAACTGACATTTATAAATATTAGCACCTTTCCCCTTTTGTTTAAAAGAGGGCTAAAGAAATCAATTTAAGCTTAGACAGGTAAACTTACATCTATCCCAATCAAGATTCTGGAAATGCTGCCGAGAATGCCAAGAAAGACAATGGTAAGTGTCAGAATTTCATGACCAAAGGGTCTTGTGGGATAACTGCATGTCCTCTCTTGGCTGCTCAAAAGAGTGACACGTACTCCAGCCAGCCACAAGTGAGGCCCTCATACATCCTTGTCGATGAGACAGAAAACTATGGGCTGGGCTTCTCAGTGGTTAGCTATATAACCACGTCCAAGAATGTGGGAGAGTGAGGTGGACTGGCCCCTGGGATGGAATCTCACTGGCATCAGCAGGATTGGTCCTTGGCCCTTCCTGGAACAACCTTTTTTTGGCAGAGACTAGAGATTAGGATCGGAGAAGGCAATGGCAAGCCACTCCAGTACCCTTGCCTGGAAAATCCCATGGATGGAGGAGCCTGGTGGGCTGCAATCCATGGGGTCGCTAGGGGTTGGACACGACTGAGCGACTTCACTTTCACTTTTCACTTTCACACATTGGAGAAGGAAATGGCAACCCACTCCAGTGTTCTTGCCTGGAGAATCCCAGGGACGGGGGAGCCTGGTGGGCTTCCGTCTATGGGGTCACACAGAGTCGGACACGACTGAAGTGACTTAGCAGCAGCAGCAGAGATTAGGATGTGGGCGTCCCCAGTGGCTCAGTTGGTAAAGAATCTACCTGCAAGGCAGGAGACCTGGGTTTGAGCCCAGGGTTGGGAAGATCCTCTGGAGAAGGGAATGGCAACCCACTCTAGAATTCTTGTCTGGAGAATCCCATGGACAGAGGAGCCTGGTGGACTACAGTCCGACGCACAAAGAGTTGGACATGACTGAGTGACTTTCAACTTCAGAGACTAGGATGGAGCTTCAAAAGTAGGTCCAGCCTGGAAGGGTCAATTAAGTAGTCAGGATCCCCTGTTCAAAGCCCTCCACTTACCCAGGAAGGGGCCAAAGTGGACCAGAAAGAGTTACTAGGCCCTGGCTGAGTTCTGTGAGTAGCTCCAAGAATGACCAAGGAGTTGTGGCCTCTGTGGATCCTGGTGGCCAGGACTCGTGGGGGTTGGGTAAGATAATCATCCCAACTCTGGAGATGGTACAGCCATGCTTCATCCTCGATGTGTCTAGATGATTTTGGACATGGAACAACAAACTGGTTCCAAATAGGAAAAGGAGTACATCAAGGTTGTATATTGTCACGCTGCTAATTTAACTTATATGCAGAGTACATCATGAGGAACGCTGGGCTGGAAGAAGCACAAGCTGGAATCAAGATTGCTGGGAGAAATATCAATAACCTCAGATATGCAGATGATACCACCCTTATGGCAGAGAGTGAAGAGGAACTCAAAAGCCTCTTGATGAAAGTGAAAGAGGAGAGTGAAAAAGTTGATTTGAAGCTCAACATTCAGAAAACTAAGATCATGGCATCCGGTCCCATCACTTCATGGGAAATAGATGGACAAACAGTGGAAACAGTGTCAGACTTTATTTTTTGGGGCTCCAAAATCACTGTGGATGTTGATTGCAGCCATGAAATTAAAAGACGCTTACTCCTTGGAAGGAAAGCTATGACCAACCTAGATAGCATATTAAAAAGCAGAGACATTACTTTGCCAACAAACGTCTGTCTAGTCAAGGCTATGGTTTCTCCAGTGGTCATGTATGGATGTGAGAGTTGGACTGTGAAGAAAGCTGATCGCCGAAGAATTGATGCTTTTGAATTGTGGTGCTGGAGAAGACTCTTGAGAGTCCCTTGGACTGCAAGGAGATCCAACCAGTCCATTCTAAAAGAGATCAATCCTGGGTGTTCATTGGAAGGACTGATGCTGAAGCTGAAGCTCCAATACTTTGGCCACCTCATGCGAAGAGTTGACTCACTGGAAAAGAGTCTGATGCTGGGAGGGATTGGGGGCGGCAGGAGACAGGGATGACAGAGAATGAGATGGATGGATGGCATCACTGACTCGAAGGACATGAGTTTGAGTGAACTCCGGGAGTTGGTGATGGACAGGGAGGCCTGGCGTGCTGTGACTCATGGGGTCACAAAGAGTCGGACATGACTGAGCGACTGAACTGAACTGAACTGAGGTCTGTTCACAGGGGCTTGACAGGAAGAGGTGGGCCTGAACCCCATGTTCCCCGTGGAAGCCTCGAGAGCCTGGTCAGGACTTCAGGTCCCTGGCATTGGCATTTATGGGCCCAAAGAGTAGTGCTAGGCCCAGTGAGGAAAGATTCCAGGAAGAGAGATCTCTCCTCAGTACGAAGAGTAGTGACCTCTCTGTCCCTGGGGGCATGCAAGCAGAGGTCTGGAGAACATATATGCTGGGTAGGGATTCGCACTGAATGTGGGGGTTGCTTTCAGCCATGGGGTTCTTTAATTCTACTCACATGTGAATCAGGACTAGATTATGTGGATCAGAGAGGGTGTTACAGAGAATGAAGGGAAGGCAAGATAATGCCCAGAATAATAGTTACTATTATTATTATTACTATATTAGAGATCACCAAACATTCCCATCTGTTCTCTAACTCAATCTTCTGCCCATCCCAGAGGCACAAAGGATGATTAACCCCATTTAGCAGATGTGGAAACTGAGGCCCAGAGAGGGAATGGGACCAGCCTGAGGTCCAACAGCAAGTCAGCCCCAGACTGAGGGGCCTTCCCCTCCTGAATTCCAGTGGTCATCCCACCACTCCTGCTGCAGAGGAGGGAGCAGGAATCTCCCCTCCAACCAGCGCTCCTGTCCATTTGCCAAGACTCCCCATTCCTGAAGGTTAGAGGCTCTCTTTGTGCACCCCCACAGAAGACCTTGGAGGGGAGTCCCAGCCCAGAAGGTGTCTCCTCCCAGGTTACGCGTGTCCTGCTCCCCGCCCCTTTCCTCTCATTTCCCTGTGGTCCTGCCACAGCCCCTTAGGTTGGTTCCCTCAGACCAGATTGAGGACCAGACACTAGGCTTTGCCCAGGAAATGAACTCTAGGGGAAGTGCCCCTCCTGCTCAGCCTTATTCTTTACCTCACACCTACACAGGCAGCTTGAGACGGGAGAACCAGAGTCCACCTTACCAGGTATCCCTCCAGAACACCTTCCCTTTTCCAAGCCAGAGGGTCAGAGAGAGGGCATCTGGGCAGGAGACATGACAGTGTCAGGGAGTGGGGAGACTGGGACCACCGAGGCAGGAGCGCTGCCACCTTCAGTACCACCCCGTGCCACATCATGCATCGAACCCCAGGGTACTCTTGTGAGCCAAGGAGTGGCATCTCACTCTACAGGTGATGGAATGAAGGCTCAGAGGGATTAAGAATTTGCTCAAACCCAAAATACTAAATTGAACAGAAACAGCCTGTAAGTTCTAGAGCCAGGATTTGAATCCAGGACTGGCTGGTTCTAAATACCCTGTGCTTTCCCAGGCTCCCTGCTGCCTCCACAGAAGTTCAAGGAAGCTCAAACAGGCAGCCTGGTGAGCAGATGAAGGACGGCAGTGGTGGCAGAGAGAGAACAAGACAAGGACAAGACAGAGATCAGCAGGGACAGACGAACTGACAAGCGGACCCTGCAGGGGCCAGAAGGAGGCAACTCCAGAAGCCCCCATCTTGATCAATGAAAGGCCCCCAAGTGCCACCTCTGCAGCCATCTGCTCCTCCAATTTAGCTACTAGTCTTCCCTAGGTCCTCCACAGGATGCCCAGGTCCGAGGAGCAGAAGAAACCTCCCATCCTGGGAGCACCCCTCAGTGAGGGTGTCAGGTCAGATCCCTGGCTCAAGGAGGTGGCCAGAGAAAGAAAGGGGCCAGTTCTGTCCCTGGGCAGGGCCCTCAGCCTAGCTTCTGTCTGCCCATGCCAGGCTGGAGGGTCCAACTGCCCCAACCGCCCAGCAGGTACAGCATTCCTGCCGGCCCCACGCGTCTGGAGGAGCATTCTGGGCTAGCCAGGTGTTCCCGGGTCCCGCTGGCAGCTGAGCACAATTGGTCTGTCCCCAGAGCATGCAGGGTTTAGCCACAGCCTCTCAACTGAATATTTAAGAAGAAAATTACCCCTCCTGTTTTTTTGTTTTTTTTTCCTTAAGAGAGAGAGAAAGGGAGGGAGCAGGAAGCCAGCAAAGGAGGGAGAGGGAAGGAGGGTGGGAGAAACCTACCGCATCACTGCAGTCAAGGTCACGGGCATCGTTGTGGGGCAGTCACGGGCAAGGAGCCTTTAATCTGGGAGTTCAGGCCGAGGAGACTAAACGCTGGAAGCTGGAGTACATTACTGCCCTGAATGATCTGTCGGCTTCTATTAGGCTAAATATCTCTGGATAATAGGGAATTATCCTCTGAAAAGGCAAACTGCCGGCCTCTCCAGGGAGGGGGGCGCAGTGGGAACCTCTCATCGTGAGGGCTCTCCCACGGCGGTGGGTGGAGGAAAGAACAGGTCCAGCTAGGAAAGCCGCCCCCATCCCACACCCCTTCCCGGGAAAGTCAGTCACCAGCTATGTGAAGCTTGTGGCGGTGCCAGCACCCCGCCCCCTCCTCCCCAGACTCTCTCTCCACTGAGGAGTCTGAAAAGATGCTAGATGTGGGGTCGAGGCCAGACAATGCCTCCATGACAGTGGGTGACCCTGGGTGAGTCCCTGAGCCCCTCTGAACCTCTGTTTCCCTGTCTGCTGCTGCTGCTAAGTCACTTCAGTCGTGTCCGACTCTGTGTGTGTCCCTGTCTGCTAGATGGAGCTAATAATACTCACCCAAAGGCTGTGCTGCGGGGAGGATGAAGCTGGCGCCTAGCCTGGCACAAAATGGGCACCCAGGACAATTCTGCTCACGCCGTTCTGCCCACTGGTGAGGACCTCCTCTTCATCCCCTCCTCCTCATCCTCACTGGCCCCCACAGGCACCACTCCCTCTGCCAGGAAACCCTCCCTGACCCCCACCCTTGGGTATCTCCTACAGCCAGAACCCCAGCTTCCAGTGGCTGTTCACACGTGGGGCCTTCAGCTTCAGGGGCTCCCTCTGAACCGGATGGTATTTCCGCCTTCCCATCCTCCCAAGCCCTCTCACCCGCACAACTGGCACTCAGGACACGGCTCAGATGTGCAGACCAGGGCTGGAGGAAACCAGGAGCAGGCATGGACTGGGTCCATGGAAGGGCACCACTCGTGGAAACGCATTCAGCACCAGGGAAGCTGAGCCAGGAAGCCAGAAATTCCAGAACACGAGTCTGCAGTGGCAGCCAGACCATCTGCAGGCTGGCCAGGGCACAAGGCAGGGCTGAGCCAGGTCAGAGAAGCACAGCGGTAGGACTTAGTACTGGGTTCCTGGCACAGTACTGAGGCCCTGGAGGTGCTCAGGCCAGGAAGGGCCATAGGTGTCAAGAGGGGTATGGCTGACCTGTGTGGGGAGAGGAAAGGGTCAAATGAGTAGCTGGGTGTGGAGCCGCGACATCCCGCTGAGCATCATGGGTGTTAAATCCAAACACTGTCCAACTTTGTCAGTTCAGTTCAGTTCAGTCGCTCAGTTGTGTCCGACTCTTTGTGACCCCATGGCCTGCAGGACGCCAGGCCTCCCTGTCCATCACCAACTCCCAGAGTTTATGAGTTGGTGAAACATGAGTTTCTGCCCATGAATTTCACCAACTCATGTCCATTGAGTCGGTGATGCCATCCAACCATCTCATCCTCTGTCATCCCCTTCGCCTCCCGCCTTCAATCTTTCCCAGCATCCAACTTTTGTAAAGTCCTTTAAATTCACTAGTTACTTTGATCTGCACAGCCTTCAGGTGAGGGGACAGATTGTGCATGCATGCTAAGTTGCATCTAACTTTTTGCGACCCTATGGACTGTAGCCCACCAGGCTCCTCTGTCCATGGGATTCTCCAGGCAAGAATACTGGAGTGGGTTGCCATGCTCTCCTCCAGGGGATCTTCCCGACCCAGGGACTGAACCCACGTCTCTTACATCTCCTGATTTGGCAGGCGGGTTCTTTATCACTAACGCCACCTGGGAAGCCTGAGGGGACAGTTCAGGGATTACTGTTAGTAGTTCCTTAGTTCGTTCATTCAACAGGAACTTGCGGAATGCCTGCTTTGTTCCAGGCATTGTTCTGCTTCACTCAACAGAGGGGAAACTGAGGCCCAGAAGTGCTGCCCAGGAAGTTCCTTGGCCCCATGGAGCGGGCGGAAGTCCAGGCTGCTGTCAGTCTCCATTAATGAGAGGGGCCACAGGGCCTCTGCTATAGCACCAGAGACTGCAGGAGTGATTGGGGATGCCCATGGGCTGGGAGACCCAGATAGCCTCCAGAGATGCCAGACAGGACCTGTGGAAAGGGGAAGCCCAATGGTGAGTGAAGGGGGATCATGGGTGGGAGCAGGGAGGGGCCTCAGTGTGGAGTGAAAGCACCTCTTCCTTCAAGGCAGGGGTGAGAAGCCAGAAAGTGTGAGGGGAAGAAGGGAAGTTCACGGTGGAGGGTGCTGATCTCCATGGGTAAAGGCTGGGGACAGGGCGGCAGAGGCACAGGTGGGGAATGACCAGGCCATCAGTCCCACTCGAGGAGAGGAAGCAACACTCAGGCAGGGTCAGAGGGTGGGGGTTAGGGGTCAGAGTGGGTGCCTCAGGAGGACCCGGAGCTGAGCTGGGCCCCCTAAGATGTCTGAGCTCTAGGGGAGGGGCAAAGGGCAGGGAACCCCAGCAGGGAGAAGCTGGCCCCATGACCATCCTAGTGGGTGCCCCACCCAGTAGCCTCAGGTTGCCCTGTGCCCCTAGGAGACTGAGACCCTCCCTGGGGTGTGGGCTCCCAAGGGCCCAGTCATAGGAAAAGCCCAGAGCAGGCTACATGCCTCCAGATCCTCCCTGCCACTGAAGGGAGCCCCTGAGTCAGCTCGGGAATGGCTCTTCCCTCTCAGTTCCTCGATCAGCCCATCCACTCGAGCTATCGCCAGCAGGTTCCCCACTTCCCTGAGTCCTCCTCTCCTCATGGGTAAACTGAGGCGGACCTCACCTCTCAGTGGCCAGCCAGGTCAGCAAAGCCCTGCCCAGTGCCCGGATGCACACACAGTAGGTGCGCACGGATGACTGGCCCTGTCCTGTCCCCGCTAGTGGAGCCTCTTCTAGTCCTCAGAGCATCCGCAGGGCCTCGCACACACTTTTGCTCAGTTCACTTTCATTGCACTTTACACCTCACCGGCTGGTAGCGGTGGAAGGAGGTCAGACTTCTGCCCACTGGACGCAGTGGAGAAGGGGCTGAGAGAAAGTAGGACTGCACAGGAGGACATGGTGACGCCCTGGGGAGCAGACCTGAGGATACAGCGGATGCCGAGGTCGCTGGGGCAGCAGAGGCCCCTGCTCTCACCATACACATTAGCACTCCTTAATAATTCAGCAGGCAGGGGGGCCAGGGGAGGGAAGTGAGGGCGGCGGGGATGGGGTCCACCCAAGTGGAGGGTCCCAGGACAAATGGGCCTCCCAGGTCCCAGGCCTCCTCATGGCCCCCACAGCCTTGTGAGCCGCTCCTCCAACTCACCCTGCCCACATCAGAAGCTACCCCACTGTGTGCCAGGCCCCGCCCAACCAACCAAGAGCATTGGAGAGAAACTGACACAAGTCAGAAGGAAGGAAGAGCCACTTCTGGAAGGAGGGACAGAACCTGGAAGGCTTCACAGAGGAGGTGGCTTTTCAACTGCTCTGGGTTTCACCTGGCTTTTCTGTGAAATAGGACTGTATACTTCTCCTCCTCTTCTTACTACTACTACTGTAATTACTACTACTACTAATAATAATGCCTTAAGTATATGGGGTGCTCATTTGGTGCTAGGCTCTGTGTGAGCACTTTGTGCCCAGAGAGATTGAGGTGGAGCTGAGGCCAAGCCCACCCCCTCCTAGCCTCCCTTTGGCTGGACAAGTTGGTGGAGGGTTGACTGAGGTCTGAGCCCTGGGCCAGCTGCAGGGAGGTCGGTAGGCAAGATGGGTGTCACTAGTGGCCAAGGTCTGTGAGTTGTTCCATGTCGTCAGTATAACTCCAAGTGAGTTGGGGGTGGGGTGGGGGAGGGAAACTTCCAGAGCCAGGTCAGAGGCAGCAAGGTCAGAGGTTACACAATGACCATGGTGGCAGCTCAGTTTGGCCCTCCCAGAGTTTAAAACGCTGGTGCTGGGTACAGCCTATACCTGCCACTTCGGCCTACCCATCTCCCACAGGACCAATCTCACCCACATGCCAGGCTCCAGAAGTTCTCTGGCTCTGAAGAGGCAGGGTGGGTAAACTGCACAACGATGCTAGGCAGGAGGTATTATTGTTCCCACTTGATGAGGAAACAGGTTCCGGGAGGTTTTGTCCCTTGCCCAAGGTCACAGATGGGAACGGCCAAGCTGGTACTCACACCTAGGACTATTTCTAACAAACAAGGAGATGCCAAAGGCTAAAGGGCTCATGGGGCTGAAGTTGGAGGGTCTCAAGCACAATCAGTAGGCCTGGGAGAGGCCTTTGGGGGCTGAAGTCTTCCTGGCTCCTCTCCCAGTGGCTTCAAGTTGTCCACAACCAGAACCCAGATGGTCTGGCAGTTTGAGAAGATGAGGAGCTAAGAGGCAGGGGATAGTAAAGGAGACCTCTCATGGTGGCTTCCACCAGCCCTCTGCCTCACCCTACCTCTGCCTGAAACATCCATTTCCCTGGTGGCCTGATGATGCCAAAAGGGCTCGAGAAGGACTTTTTTATGAGCCTGGGGTAGGGGGCAAAGGGTGTGGCTAAAGAGAGAGGAAACTCAGCCCAAAGATAGAACAAGACCACCTGTGGACTAAAGCTAGTAGCAGGGGATGGGAGGGGATGGTCAGGAAGGCCCAAGGGAACAGGTCTCACAGTGGCTAGACTCCCACTATTAGAGCATAATTCCTTTGAGTTCCCAGAGGTGTTTGGTTTCCATAAGGCTTTGAACCAGGGAGAGGCACCATCTAAGAATACTGGCAGTGGGGAGTAGGGCTCTGAGGTTATGGCCCCTCTCCTCTATTGACATATCTTACTGTGTTTCTTGGCACACGTGTCTTTCCCACTCTACTCCCCAGTTGCCCCATCTGTAAGATGCCCAGGCCTGAAGGCTGGGGGACACAGAAGGGGAGTGGAAACACTCTAGACAAGCAATCCCTCCCAATGCCTGTATCAACTAGACACAGGCTCTATGCTCAACATAATCCTCTGTGGTCTTTCTTTAGCCTCTCAACAAGGCTATGACATAGATATCGGTACTCCCATTGTCTAGGGGAGCAAACTGAGGCTCACACAAGAAAAAGGACACTCCGAGCCTCCAGGAAGAGTTTCAAACAGGTCCTATGAGTGCTGTTTTGTTCAGTACGCTGGACAGCTCCCAGCCACTGCCTTTCTTCCCGGCTACCACCTGTCGCCCCCACCTCTCTCTCTCTCTCTCTCTCTCTCTCACACACACACACACACACACACACACACACACTCTTAGATATGCCTGCTATTCCCAACTCCCTCCTACATAAACTTCACCTAGCTTTCCCTTACTGCTCCAGCTGCATTGATCTCTCCTGGACTCCTGGCATGGCTGTGATCTGTGCCCACAGCACTGGAACCTAGGTCAGTAGTTCTTGCTCCCTTTTACTTCTCTGACTTAAATCTCATTCTCTCAGCAGCCCCCTGAGGGCAAGGAACTATCTCCCTTTCTCCTTACTCTGCCACAGTCTGGGCACACAGAGGGGACTTGTGGAAATCCACTGACTTTGGATCGGATGTGGGTGAGAACTGGCTGATAAACTCTAGGCTCATCATTTTACTTCATTCATTGAGTTTCAGATTCCCCAGCTGGGAAAAGAGCTGATCCCGTCCATCTCACAAACCTACTGTGGATTACACAGAGAGAGCAGATAAGCCATGCGAGGAGCTGCTACCCCCATGACAGTGTGACTACCTGCTGACACCCTCTTAAATATCCTCCTGGGACCTCATTCAAGTTATGGACCACTTCCCCCCATGAAATACTCCAAATGATTCACAAATAGGTGGATTCTTATCACTGAGAAAAGTCTGAGGCTAGCAGACAGGTCAGGGAAGCCAAAAAGAACAGCTGGTACAGTGCTCGGAGTTCCATTATGAGAATTGATGCCTTTGTGGGCTCATGAGTGTTCAATTTCCACAGTGGCTTTGAGCCTGAAAGCAGAAACACCTAGGAATATTGACAGTGGAGGTGGGGCCCTGGGGTTCTGGTCCCTCTTCTCCACTAACATACTATTACTTAGTACAAGTGTCTTCTCTCTGGCCTGCAGCATGAAGCATCCAGGCCTACAGGAGGTGAGACAGCCCTCTCTGTCTCCAGCACCACTTCCTGGAAGGACAGGAGGAAAATGCCTGTAGGAATGATGTCAGAGGTGCTGGGAAGGACCTTCTAAAGCTCTCAAATCCAGGACCATGATGCCCAAATGCCTCCACTGGGGTTGCCACACTTGTTTATCCTCCAACAAAGACCAAAGTCAAACCCTTGGTCTTTAGGGGACCCAGCAGGCAGACGCTACCCATTCCCAGGCCCAATGAGGACAGGCCTGTCTGCATGCCTTGGACCTTGGAGAAGGGTCCCCTCATTTATCCTCAGGCCCAACTGACTTATCCAGGGAGCTTCAGCCTGAGAAAGGCTGAACTTACATCCCCAATCTAGGTGGAAAAGAGAATAAGATTCCATGGGAGGTCTGGGCAGGAAGAGCTCTGCTGAGGCTCCTTCTCTGAACCAGGAAGGGATGCTGAGGGAAAGGGGGGAAAGAACAAAGAGTTCTATTCTGGCTCTACCACTTAACTAGCTGGCTGACCCCAGGATGTTGCTTTACCTCTTTGAGTTTCACTTTTCTAATCTACAAAGTGGCAGAATAATCACACCATATAGTGTCCAGTAGTGGCAAGTTCTGGAGGAACGTGATCAGATTCCTGGCCAGGGTTTTGGGTTTTCTCATATCAAAGCCCAGAGTGGGTGACATCAGCTATGGACACGTAAATAACATGCCCCATGGGAGAGATGAGCGCTGAGAGCTCAGAGGAAATATGGATAAGGTGGGTACCAAACCCACCCAGGTAGGGTTCTCCCTAAAGAATCTGAGTCCTACCCTGGACACACACTGGGCCCAACCCTGGTTACGCGGAGCCTTGAACCAGAAACCAGCCACTGCAGGCAGTCACCACCAGAGACCAGTGTCATAGCCGGCCCTGGGGAGGGCTATGAGACTCCCATTTTCCTGTAGAAAAGCTGCTGGTAATCTTCCATCAAATGAACTGGCTCATCCCCAGTGGGGAGGGGGCAGGGGCCTGTGGGCTCAGTGTGTGTCCCTGGCCGTTCGCCCCTCTGTTTACACCCTCCTCACCCCTTTGCCCTATGCCACTGGCTTCTGTCTAAAGATGCACCCCCACACACCCCAGCCCTGCTTCCATCACCCTGGCCATGTTTTCTAGGCCCCCTGACCAGTTTTGTCCCCTGACCACAGCCCCACAACCCAAGCCCTTGGTATGTTTTGCCACTCTGACCTCAGATGGTGGAGATCCTGGGATGCTTGTGGGAAAAGGCCCCTGGTCTTATCCACTCACTCACTGGGCTCCTTGTCCAGGTGGGGAAGCTGAGATCACTGGGGGTGAGTGGCAACCCCAGGATTTTCATCCTGGGCCAGCACTTTTTTTTTACCTGGCCCTCTGGCTGCCAAAGGCCTTCCCTTTTCTCAGTGGCCCCCCCACCCAGCCATCAGAGGAAAGGCCCCAGCAGATGGGAGTCAGGTAAACCCCAAGCCCCCTCCCACATCCAGGCGGGCAGCAGGAGGTGGCGAAGCATCACGGAACCACCCTGTCCTGGGCTCCTCTGCCCTCAAAAAGCCCCATCTCGAGGTTAATTTTGGACATCTTCTCAAGCTGAACAATTGAAGAACTTTTCCAGATCCTCCCTGGCATAATGGGGCCACAGGGGTGAGTTGCCCCCACCCTTCCCAGGGCAGCTGAGGCCTCCTGGCCCACAGCACTACAGTGTGATACTAGGCGGGAGTGTGCATCTGAACGCAGACCTGGCCCTGGGGGAAGACCAAGGTGGCAGTGCGGGGAGACGACCTGCCCACCCAGGCTGACTCATCCTTTCGGGTAAATCACTGCCCTTCTCAAACACAGGACTAGGCAAGGGTGGGGGTCCCTTCTAGAGGTGATGGCTCTGGGTTCCTATCCTGGCTCTGAGTACTACCAGCTGTGTGGTTTTCTGAGTTTCAGATCATACATCTGTAAAATGGGGATGATAAGACGTCAGTCACCTGGCTGGTACCACGATGATCCTGACATCCTTGCCATCTCCCTCAGGATGTCCCACAAACCCCTCATCCTTCATCTTCCTCCAAGTCTGCTCCCCCTACTCTTATGCTACTGCCTCTGTGAATGTCTTCACCATCCACCCAGCTGTGCATTCCAGAAACGTGGGAGCCCCTGCGATTCCTCCCCGACTGTCACCCCATCCCAGCCAGCATGAGTGCTCAACATATCTCCAATCCAAACTCCTCTCTGCACCTCCATCCCAGGCCAAGCCCATCACTGTTCGCTGGGCTGCCACCCTTCGCCCTTGTACCTCTTCACTGTGCTCCCCATCTGCTGGCAGCCAGTAAATTAGATTATGTCCTTTTCCTGCTTAAAACCCTCCAGCAGCTTCCACTTTCTCTTAGAACAAAACCTGCCCACCCTCCTGGCCATGGCCCACAGACTCTGCCTGACCCACCCCTGCCCACCTGCCCTGACCCACCTCCTCCAGCTTTCTTTCTCCTACCCCATAAGTTTCCTCCCAGCTTCTCAACACACCAAGGTCCCCCCACCTCCCGCCAGCACGGAATGCTCTTCCCCGCTCCTTGCACACAGCCCCCTCCTCTTCATCCGTCCAATTAAGAGATGAGACACCTCCTAAAGAAGCCCTCCCAGATTACCCTGTCTCAGGGAGCCTGGAGCCTTCCCCACCTCCGCATTCTCTATTATTCTCTTGTACCACTTGTCACAATTTGCAATTATACATCTATGTGTTTGTTTACTTGTTTATTATCTGTCCCCACCCCAACAAAAGCTGTGAGCTTCACAAAGGAAGGGGCCAGAGCTGCCTTGCTCAGCCCTGTATACCCAGAGTCTGGGCCTAGTTAGATGCCCGATAAATAGGAATCCCCCCTGAGGTCCATCACCCCAGAGCCAATCAGAGAGTCCGCCCTCCCAGCTTCCTCAGCCAGTTCCCAAAGCCATATCTAGAATCTCAGAAGAGGACTTGGCAGGCACAGACACCAGAAAGGCAGGATTCTGCCTCCCTGGCTGGTGCCCCTGGCTGCAGCTATGCCAAGACACCATGCAGATCCCCTGCAGGGAACAGCGCAGTGAGGGACAGAGCAGGGCAGGACCTGCGGCTGTTGAGACTGTGCCAGGGCTGGGCATTCTCACAGCAAACCATCTCAGCAGGCAGCAAGCAGTAGGTGGGCACGTGGCCACATCTGATGCTCCAGGAAAGAGAGAGACGAAAAAATAATCCAAGCTCGCCCCTCTGACTGTGCCTTCTCACTGTTGGGCTCTGGCAGGTCCCTGAGCCTGGCCCCACCCATAGCAGCCTCAGCCAGGTCAGCCCTCCATGGTGCACACCCCCCACAGCACCCAGGCTCAGGACAACTTGACCTGGGTTCGAGGCGAGGAGTGGCCGCGTATGACTGGGTCTCACACACAGGGTTCTCAGAACTCAAATCATGGAATTAGATCAATGTGACCTCTCCTAGAAATGCTGGCAGGGCAGGGAGTAAATGGCATCTGTGCCCAGCATCTGGGGTCCAGGCATCTCCCTGACCCCTTCAACATCCTCCCACATGGGTCCTCCCCCAAATCCAGATTCCCGTCTTCCTGCCAGCAGGCCGTCCAGCCACACTTTTGCATCTTCCTTCCTCCTCATCTCTCTCTCCAGATCTCATCTGGATCAAGTCCCACTTCACACAGGAAGCACTCCTGGACCCCCGGGCCCAGGGAGCTCCTACCGAGGCAGCCCTCTGCTCCTGCAGGTGAAGGTCGGCACCCCTGGCAGACAGGGTGGAGACCTGGTGAGTAACGTGGAATGCCAGCAGAAAGCAGGGCCGTGCGTGTGCTGTGAGTCCAGCTCTTCCTGCTCCTTAGCCAGTTGTGCCCTTCTGAAAGGAGGGGTGCGGGGGCAGGCAGGATCCCTGCCCCCAGGAAGCGCTGGTCTGATGAAGGAGACCTAGCTACAAGGTCCAACCCTCCTGTCATTCAATCGTTGAGCAAACCTACACCAGGCTCTGGGCACTTCTTGGGCACTGAGGGTATCAAAGTGAATAAATCCAGCTCTGTTCCCTGGGCAACCATGGCAGAGAGGACCACACGGTAACATTCCTGCACGCTTGCCTGTTCAGGGCCCCCGAGGTCCTGGGTGGTGCCCCAGCGCGTGGAGGGAGCCCTCTGTGGTTGGCAGTCCAGGATGCTGGGGGGACCACCTAGCCCAGACTGGGAGGGTTTAGGGATCCTGGAGACAGGCGCCCCAGAGGAGGGTGTCTGCGCTGAGATGCAGAGTGTGACAGAGGCTAGGCAAGGGGTGCAGGAAGGGTCTTGGGCAGCTGTCACTAAACCCCAGGAGCCCTGTCCTGGCACTCAGGGGCCTCCACACACAGATCTGCCTCAAACTCCTGATCGCCAGGCGTATGGTGGGGAGGGAATTTGGTCACTTCAAAGCTGTCCTAACACTGGCGCAGCAGCCCCCCTCCCCAGAGAGCCACTGCGCCAGGCTCCATAGACACCACTGACATTTCTGCATGCCGCCATCTCCCAGCCATGGCCCACCTAACTAGTCAGTGGGGACCAAGGCAGTCCCGGGAGACTCCCAGAAAGCTGAGAACTGAAAAGTTCAGGCTGGCACAAAAGCTCCATGGGGGACGGGCATCTCCAGTGAAGGGCACCCTGATTGCCTCTCCTCCCCTCCCACTGCAGCTCCTCCAACATGGTGCCGACCTCAGGGCAGGGTGAGGTTGGAGGAGTAGCCCAGGCTGGGCCCAAAGCTCTGGCCTGGGCATGGCTGGGTGGGGGGACCAGGAAAAGGGAAGAAAGCATCCCTGAAACCACGCCCAAATACATACACACACACACCCCTGGACTGGAGGTGTATGAGAGAGAAGAGCCACCTCCCACCAGGACCACTGAGGGATGCGGCAGAGCCACTCTTTAAGTCAACAGGGCGGCCACTCCGTCTGTCATTAAGCAGAGGAGAGAGAGAGAAGCCCCCACGCAGCCTCTTCTGGGGAGGGAAGCAGTGAGGATTCAGTTCCCACTACACACCAATGCCAGGCATCCACATGGGCAGCCAAGCCCATCTCACCACACCCTTAAGCAGAAACAGTGTTGACCATTCTGCAGGTGAAGAAATTTAGCTCAGAAAGGTCATGAGACTTGCCCACCATCACACAGCCAGGAAGAGAGGGGCTTAAAATCAGGTCAACATCAGCAGAAGGGGTTTTAGCCAGACACAGATGAAATCCCCCTCAGTTGGAGAAAACTTCATCCCAGGAAGATGGTCCCAGGAAGGCTGGAGCCCCTTGTCAGGAGGCTGCTGGGGAGGACTGGGTGAATGGTTGAGGGCAAGGTCCTGCCCCGCTATTGACCCCGAGGGTCCCATTCCACTGTGATTTTCTTGGACCACCAGGCAAGTTCCATCAAACTCCTGGAGGGTAGGCTTGAGAAAAGCTGGGAAGCTCCAGAAAATGGCTGAGCAAGGCTCTGAGCACAAGGTACCCATCCAAGGCTGCCTCCCCCAGGCCTGGCCACTCTGCAGCTCTCCTCTCTCCATGGGAGGCTCTGACCCCCTGAGGCCACCAACGGAGACAAGGGTGCCCAGATCCCAGAAGAAAAGGGACCAGAAAGGATTAAATGGAGGAGAGGAAGAGCTCACCCCTAGTGGCCAAACCGGCCAGCGGTGAACCCTGTCGGACGGTTTTGACAGTGCTGGGCACCAGCTCATCCAGAACCTCCTTCTTGTGCAACATAATTACAGTTCTCCCTGGGTAATGAGATGGTTTTTAAAGGCCATTCAAAAGAAATTTCCTATAATGAGGTGAAGGGGTTTATAGTATTATACATCAAGGCGGCTGGTAATTGGTGGGACCTGGGCTGTGTCCTGGAGTGGAGCAATGGGAGTTCCATATCTAAAGACAAGGAGAGCAGGGGGAGGGACGCCAAACCCTGGGAGGTAAGACGGACACTTTCCCAGAGATGTGTCTGCAACACCAACAGGTATCCTGGAAGAGCAGACAAGAGCCCGGGAGGCTGACAGAGCTGCGGCTGGACAGGGGAGAATCTCTGGGGTAGGGTCACAGGGGTGGGTTCAGGAGAAGGAAAATGAAGGTCCTGGTTGAATTGTGTCCCAGGTTCATGTCCAGCTGGAACCTCAGAACATGGCTTTATCTAGAAACAGGGTAATTAGCCACTGCAGACGTAATTAGCTGAGGTCACACGGGATTACGGTAGGATCTTGTCCAGTGACTGGTGTCTTTATGAAAGGCGAGAATTTTGGACACAGACGCGCAAACAGGGAAGAATGCCCTGTGAAGATAGACATAGAGACTGGAATGATTTTTCTACAAGCCAAGCAATGCCAAACAACCACCAAAAGCTGGAAGAGACAAGAAATTTCCACCCCCAGAACCTCCAGAGGGAGCAGAGCCCTGCCAACACCTTGATTTCAGACTTCTAGCCTCTAGAACTCAGAAAATAAGTTTCTATTGTTTTAATCCATTAGGTTTGTGGTACTTTGTTATGGCAGCCCTAGGAAATTAATGACCATTCTAATAACTGCAACTATCTAGCAATTTAAAAGGCAGCCTCAAAAGGTGATGAGCACCCTGCCTCTAGAGGTGTGCAAGCAAAGCCAGGAGTGTCCCCTCTCCCCCTGCACTCTGAACAGATGCTGGAGCAGGTTCATACTTAGTCCCCCCTCTGACCCCACTGTATGAAGTCCAGAGCGTTGGAAAGAGTTATCATTCCCATTCCCAGATTTGGAGACTGAGGCTGAGAGAAGGTAAACAAACTGCTCAAAGCACAAGGTAGCCAGTCAGTGCCAATGACAGGCCTGGAATCCTGGACTCCTCAATGCCAGTCCTGGGCTCTTTCAGGCTCATGACCCTGAGTCTTCCTTCTGTGCCTCTCCCGTCTCTAGATTCAGTTGCAGTTCAACATCCTGAAAGGCAGAGAAAAACCCATGGTCTCCCAGGACCCAGATGTTCCAGACTGAAAATGGAACACTGCTGAAACCCTGGCCCAACTCTAAACAGAGGCTTCCAAGCAACACTGGCTGCCCACTGCATCCTGGTGCAGTCACCAGCCCCTCGCAGCATTGGGCTCAAGGAGGCGCCATCCTGGCCCAAAGACCCTTACTGAGCACCTACTATGTGAAAGGCCCTTGGTGCAGTGTGGGGTGGGGGTGAAAACCGGCAAAGGCAGGGTACTGCATCCCCTTGGGGACCCAGAGTTCACGCGGATCAGACCACCCAGCAAGATCTCACAGGGTGTCCCCAGACCAAGTGTGACCTCTGGGTGGACATCCTAGGTCCTCTCCTGGGGCCTCTGGAGAAGGCAGCCGAAGGATGGGAAGTGAGAGCATGGCGTTCTCCAGCTCCTCCTGGGCTCCGAGCGCCGGCAGACTGCACTGCACCCCCACCTGCGCCTGGCACTTGGCTTGGCTCCGTTACCCCAGGAGCTAGAGAACGGCGCGGAGGCCCCCAGCTCTGGCACCAAATGGAGCGTGAGTACAGCCAAGCTCACCAGCCAGGGTGGCCTGCTCTAAATGCTGGCTAATTGGCGCTGCACGGCGGAGGGACGGAAGGAGTAGGCTTTGAAGTCACCTGGTGTGACTTGTCCAGCGGGAACAATGGGCCACCCAGCCCAGTGAAGAGTCTCAGCTCTTTCTAATTAGGTGTCGCTTTGAACATGGAGGCCTCAGATTAATGAGGTTTACGGTGCTCAGTTTCACGGCGTGGCGGGCTGCCGCTGTTCTCTGATCGCAGTTTGATGCCAAAACCTTGTTCTCTAAATCAAAGCTTCTCCCAAAACTCTGCTTTCTGACGTGCCTCGGGTTTCTGCAGGGTGTCTCTGCCAGGAAGCTAAGAGCCTTCACCTCCATCACATCACTCCCAGCGCTGGCTTCTGTTTCGCTGAAGAAGACTTCACAGGGCCATGACACCTCCCACAGCCTTCCCGGGAGGGTCAAGGGGTGGCTGGGGCTAGCCCCGTTTTGCACCGCTGGCTGGCCCAGCACACCCTCGGGGGCCAAGAGCCCCCCTCCGGCCTGCAGGCCCCTCTGCCTCAGCTCTTGGCGGCTTCAGGCGTGCTGGGCCACAGAGAATCCACTGGCCAATTTCCCGCTGTTGGCATCTGTTCACAAGCTTCAGGGACATCTGGTTCACCAGTCTTGGAGAAGATTGAGACATTGTGGGAGCGGCCTGCAAGGCCTCACCCTCCGCCTCTTCTGCTCTAGCAGAAGCCTCCTCCTCACCCCCTGCTCTGGGCCTTTGCTCACAGCTCCTCTCCTTTCCTGGGAAGGCCCCCTCTCTCTAAACTCAAAGCACCCTTCAAATCCCAGCTCCGCCCCTTGCTCCTCCTTCACCACCACAGTCACCAGACCTTTCTTTCCCCTTCTGAGATCCTTCAGCCCCACATCCCTGCCACCTGGAGCAAGCGTTCCTTGCTGTGCATTCCATTGTTTAATGCTACTTCCTTGGCTCATGATTTTGTCCGGCCTCCCCTGTGACACTGTGGCACCGGGACAGGAACAGTGTCTGTGTCACCTCAGTGTCCCCCCCCACAGGAAAAACTGGCTGCTAATAAAGAGCCTACCCTCCCTGGGTGCTCCAGAATGCACCAAGAGAAAAGATGCCATCCTGCCTCAGTTTCCCCATCTGCCAAATGGGAACGAGGCCCTCACCCTGCTTCCTTCTAGGGCTGCTGGAGCATCCGGGCTGACCCTGACAGAACCACGTGTTTGGGGAAAGCGAGGCAGTGCAGTGGGTGGGGCACGCCTGAAGCAGGTGGACGGGATCTGGCAGGGATGCTAGGGACCCTTGGGAACTGGACAAGCCAGTTTCTCGCTCTGAGCCTCAGTCTCCCTAAATGTTAACAAGGTTGGTTCCAGGACTCACAGGATGTACGTATTAACTCACTCAATCCTCATGACCACTTGTGGAATATATACTGTTATTAGCCCCATTTCACAAATGAAGCAAGGCCCAGAGAGATTTTAAAAGCAGCTTATTTGTAGGAGGAGGCAGAAGAACTCAATTCTAGGCAGCATGCTGGCTCCTGAACCTGCCTTCTTCACCACTGCACTGACTTTCAAGGAGGCTTCAGCTAAGCTTCCACAGAGCCCATCATTTCTGAACTTGCTTAACCTCTCAGGCCTCTGTTTTCCCATCTGAGGGATGGGTATACAGTGACATTTATAGATGGCTTCTGCTAGTCCATCTATCTGCAGGCTGAAGTGCTCCCCACTCCTCTGAACCCCTTCCAGACCTCAGCTCCAAACCTCTCCCACCTAGAATTTTCCTGCCCCTTGGCTGCCTACCCCATCAGACTGCCTCCACCACCCCTTCCTTCCACCTTCCTGGCCACTTCTCCTCATCCACTGAGAGGCTCCCATCTTCCTCTGAGCCACAGCCCTTGTCATCCTCTAGGTGACCTTCCCACGCTAGGAATGGCCAATGCTGGGGTTCCCTGCTCCCAGACCTCTTGCCTCCAGTGACCTTTGGCCTCCACATCCGCCAACTCCCATCCTGGGCCACAGCCGGGCCCTTGTCTCCACCACAGCTTCTGGTCAAGCTTCCTTGCCCGGCCTACCTGTGCCTCTCCTTAGCCCTCTTGCCACCACTTTCTCATCACCCTGAGATCTTCACACCTCCCTCTTTCTCTCACTGATTTTCTGTCCTCACCCTCTTTGTCTAGTTTGAGTTCCCTGATTCATCAATATAATAAATCCCTCAAACGCATTGCCTGCCTCTCTCCTTTGGCAGTACTTTCATGAAACCCATATCTGGAGAAATCCAGCTAGCACCTTCTGGGCACCTAACACTGAAAAGTCAAATGTGTTTGGAGAAAATGAGCCTGCCATGCACACTGCCCCCTCTGTGAGCTCAAAATCTCAGACCTCGAGTGGTCCCAGCACTGCCCAGCAGTCCCAGCTCGTGTCATGGGCTGGCTCCCTTCCTGCTCTCCAACATGGCCATGTCTCCCCTTCCTCACTTGCCCTGTACCTCCCAGCTCTGTCTGACCTGTCATAAAGCACCAGAGGTGAACTCCCTCCCTGCCCACTGCAGACTCCAGGAGCCCACTTTCTTCTGCCTGTATCCCCTCTTCCTGCCTGAGGAGGGGCCATGCTGCCTGTCAAAGGTCCTTTGCTCCACTTGAACTCTGAGCCCATCAATTCTGGTCCCAGGAATTTGGCTCCCACCACTACAATGTCTCCTGGCATCACCCATCTTATCGTCTATTGGATCCTCCATCCTCCCCCATCAGCAGTCATGTTCTGCTATCTCTTGTCCTTTAAAAACCCCTTTCTTAATTATGCTGAGTTTTTAAAATATTCAATCTCAGACGATTCTATAGTGTATGATTCCATTTATATAACACTCACAAAGTAACAAAAGTACAGAGATGGAGGATAAAGTTGTGGGAGCTGCAGGGGAGGGACTGTGGGGAGGGGAGGGGTAGCCCAGGGAGCCTCGTGGTGATGGAAGAGTCTGAATCTTGACTGTGATGGTGGTTACAAAACTACACATGCAATGCAATTAGCATTGCATTGTAATGTGTAACATTACAACGTGTAACTGATCGGTTACACAATCAAAGTGTAACTGATGCACGCACGTACACACACACACACATACAATGGGAAATCTGAATGAGATCTATGGCTTGCCCAACATCAGTGACCTGGTTTGATATTTGCTGTATCAGAGTTACACAGAACACCACTGAGGGCAGTCTGGTGGAGGGGTATCTGGGACTCACCTAGACATTCTTTGAATTTTCCTGTGACTCTCCCCCTTCCAGCCCCCACTGCATCCGCTGCTTTTCCCCTCCTCACAACATTTCTAGGAAGAGCCAGCTACACTCTTTCTCCCTTCTCTCTCTACCCATTATCTTCAACCTGCTTGAAGTTGGATGCATTCACCCCTTCATGACACTTCTCTCTTCCCATCCTGGCCTCCTTAGTGTCAAAAGCAATAGTCTCTCCATCTTACCCACCCTCACAAGCATCCTCAACCATGGCTGTTTTCGTCCGTCTATTTGGAACTCTCTCTTGGCTTCTGGGGCTTCCCTCATGGCTCAGCTGGTAAAAGAATTCGCCTGCAATGCAGGAGACCTGGGTTGGGAAGATCCCCTGGAGAAGGGAAAGGCTACCCACTCCAGTATCCTGGCCTGGAGAATTCCACGGACTGTATAGTCCATGGGGTCACAAAGCGTTGGATACGACTGAGTGACTTTCACTTGGCTTCTGAGATGCCACACCATCCTGGCTTTCCTTGCTCTCCCTGGGTGTGCCCTGTCAGCCTCCTATGCTGACTCTTTCACCTCCATCCACTCTCCATGCAGGTAAGCCTAGGCCCCAGACCTGGGTCCTCTCTCTCCACCATCCAGATCTCCTCCTGGGTGATCTGTGCCCACATCCACAAACACCACCTACAGCCACTGGCCCCCAGATCTCCTTCCGCTGCTCAGTCCTCTCCCTGATGTCCAGCCTTGTGAATCCAACCATCAGTGGACATTTCTGCTTCAGGAGGTAATCAAAACGAAACTTCCATCTGACTCCCAATCTCAAACTTCATCTGGTCCTCGCCATCTCAGAAAATGGCCACAGTGGCTCAAGTCACAAATCAAGGAGACCCCTTGCTTCCATCATGTCTTTCTCCCAGTTCTTTTTTTTGGGGGGAGGGACACCACATGTTTTGTTGGATCTTAGTTCCCCAACCAGGGATTGAACTGGGTCCTCTGCAGTGAGAGTATGCAGTCCTTAACCACTGGACCAGGGAGTTCTCCCAACTCTTAGTTCTGCCTCCTCGATGAGTCTAAAACCATCTTCCTCTCTCCATCTCCATGGCTACCACCTTGGCCCAAGCCTCCATCACTTCTCTGCCTTACCCTCCTACAGCAGCAAGAGAGCTCTTTAAAAATCATAAATCAGATCTGTCACTCCCCGGCTTAACCCATCAGGAGCTAGCTGGTCATCGCCCCTTGGAAAACATCACAGTTCCTCCGCACAGCCAGGGTACCAGGCCAACACCCTCATGTGAGACCCCCTCCCTCCCACCACACAGCCCCCTCTTCCACACTCGGGCCCTCTACAGGTGCACCCTCACCTGACAGGGGCCTGGGCCCCATCCCACAGGTGTCCCTATTCACCCCATCACTGCACCATCAGCGATTTCAGATCCCCTGTGTGCTTTTGTTAGCATCTTCCTTACCTGCCAGCCAGAGGGGGTTTGCACATCAGTACCTGGCGCATAGTAGGCACTCAGTCATGCTTGTCAAGTGAATGAGTGAGAGCTCCCCGGTCTCTGCGCCCCGGCAGCATCCTCTCTCCCCTGCTGAGGCTGGCTCACCTGTGCATGGGGGAAGGTGCACGTGCCTATAAATATCCACACGATCCACTCTCCCCAAACAGTAACTGACACCCCGATGACTCGACGACAGGATAATTCCCCCACATCTTGCTGGAAGCTGCTTCCAGCAGTAAAAGTTTGTTTCATGGCCCCGAGAAGACATCAGCTATAATGGGCTAAAATTATAACCTAGTACACGCATCTGTTTAAATACTCTTGAAAACTGAACACTCCAGGCTGAGCACTATTCCGGGTTGCCCTGGATGCCAATGGGGGGCCTGGCTGTGTGGGACACACCATGCCCAGGGCAGGGTATGAGCCTGTTCTGCAGGGTGACCGTGGTCACAGGTGGAAGGCGGCGGTGCCGTGTACATCAGGTATGCTGCAGGCACTCACTGTAGGGCACTTCCCATTACTTTCCCACGTCCGTGGGACACCGGGAGGAAATGGTGCAGCCTGCTCAGTGTGGGCCCACCAGGCAGGGCGGGGCTCAAGGGGTGCGGGGTGCAGGAGGGATGACATAGAGCAACTGGAGTTGGGCTGGGGCTGAACACTGCAGTTAGAGAGAGTGGAACCCTGTGAAAGGGCATGGATTGTCCTGAAAGGCAGTGACCTCCTGTCACCGCCGATGTCCAGCAGAGTAGGACATTGTAGGGGGACGGTGTGGACTGGCTGCCTTTCTCCAGTCTTGGAGCGCTGGAACTGGAGCCACAAGTGGAGTAGCGCTTCAGGATTAAACAGACACCTATTCAAATCCCACCTCTGCCACACTTTGGGTGACCTGGGGCAAGTCTCATCTCAGGGCTCAGAGGCAGTTTCCTCATCTCCACAGAGAGATAACATGTACAAGATGTCTTCAGGTAGTTGGTGCCTACTAAATGTTTGTCCTTCCCCTCCCTGCTTCCCTAGAATCAATGTAAGCACAGCCATTTGGGCCCTGGGACTCTGCAAATATTCTTCCTGCCCTGGTGCTCAGGTCCACCCATGTACCTGGACCCCTAGTATCTACCTGGACCCCAGCACTGGCACCACCTCCTCCAGGAAGCCGCCCAGGCTGCTTTGACAGGTGCTGGGCCCCTCCCCACTGGCAGGCTGTGGCGCACACTGGGTGCTGGAGGCGGGGGGACTGGGCACATGTGCCTGCTACACCACTGGTATCTCATGGTCAGTGGGTTGGGGGAGGAAGGTGTGTCTGTGTGTGTGTGTTAAACAATCACAACAGCAAACATTTATCAATACACTGCACTTAATATGTACCAGGCACTTTATAGGCAACTGGCTCATTTACTCTGTACAACAAAGTTATGAGGGAAGCACTATTGTGTCTCTGTTTTACAGATTGGGGACCTGAAGCTCAGAGAGGTTCAGTGACCTATCCAAGGTCACACAGCACTAAATGACAAAGCCAGAATTGCACCCAGGCAGAGTTGGTGTGCCTAACCTTGGCCTGTACCATTCAGCCTCGCAATGCAGATGTGGGTTCCCCGCTGTAGGTGCTTTCACAAGTCCTGCAGGGGATCAGAAGTTATCTTAGGTGAACAGTGGTGGGGCCTCATGACTCTGGAGGCCAGGCCACATACATCAATATTCACACACAGACTCCCATACAGATGCAGGCATTAGTGAACACATGCACACTCATGCACACAAAGGAGTGAAGAGCCATCCACACCAGTCCCACTGCCCAAGAGTCTCTCATCTCTCCTCTCCCCAAGTCACCATGGGTGGGGCAGTCACAGGGGGAGATACTGCCCACCCCTGGTGTCAAGTCTATCCTAGATGCTAAAATCAAATCCTGCTCAGTCCCTATGGTGAGATTTATTTATATTGGTGGAACCTGGAGGCTCAGAGAGGGTTGGACACTCCTTTTAAGTCACACAGTAAGTCAGGACAAAACTAGACTAGTGCCTAAGCCTAGGAAGCTCCCAACAAATGCTTTTTCACACCATCCCGGGGTCTCCTCCACAATCTCTGATTCCAGACATCTCTATTTCTGCTTGCTTTGAACAGGACAGAAATAATACAAATGAAGAGAAGACAAAAGAGAAAGAGAGGAAACAGAGGCCGGAAGGAGACTTGGGAGAAGAGAGGAGAGAAGGGGAGCAGCAGGAAAGTCTGAGCAGTGAGCTGCAGGGGCCAGGCTCAGCTCACCAGCCCTCCTCACCCACCCGCCCGCCTGAAGCTGCCTGCTTCCGAGAGGAGCGCAGCGAGGCGGGGGTTAACTCTCCGCCGTGGAGCAGAAAATGAGGTTCCAGTTATTAGTTGATTTATTGCTCTGTCCTCAATCTGCGCTCAGGTCCTGGAAGGAAATGTTCCACTCGAAAGCATTAAGCGTCTTCAAAGAGCAGAGGCATTAAAAATTGAAATCATAAAATAGACACGTAAATACAGTGGAGGTGAGGGGGGGCAGCCCCCTAGGCAGGCTGAGGTGGGGGTGGCAGGCCCAGGTCCCAGCAGGCCTGTGGGGCCTCCACACTCAGGCAGGAGCCAACTGTGTCTACAGAGGCGAGGGGGTGTTCCTGCCCAGAAGGGGCACCCCCGGCATGGCTCACAGTGCCTGAGACCCCTCCAATAGCATACCACGTCCTGGGTGGGGGGCAGGGAAATCGTCCTATCTTTGAAAACACATTCCTTCTTGAGAAGGGGACAGCCCCGGGGCCTGTCAGATAATAGGGAGAGAGACAGGAGAGGGGAGGCAGAACTGAGCTGACTTCTACCATAGCCAGGGTGTTGGCAAAGGCAGGGGCAGCCCTGGGAGGCTGGGGCAATCGCAGCTTCTCTGGCACCAGGCTGCCATGTGGGAAGGGAGCCCCAGCAGACAGGCCCCCCAGTCCCAGGCGCTCCTCAGTGTCACTCAGACCCCACTGCACACCCAGGGCTTGGCTGGGCCACGTGAGGACCGGCCTACCCCCAGTCATGGCTGGGCCTCGGCGGGAGTGGCCACGGAGGGTCCCTGCTCTGTCCTTAGCCCATCTGGCCAGCGGAGTCACGGGCCAGGTTGTATAGCCCATGCTCTCTCCACAGAAGGGCGAGGGGGCCAGAGAGCCGCCAGCAGGGTCTGAGCCCCACCTAGAAGGATAGCATCTCCAGTGTCCCCAGTGAGCCGGCTCCTAGCGCAGTCCACACATACGTGTACGCACACACCATTGGGGCAGATTCTGCCACTGAGAGCCTTTGTGATCCTGATCACAGAGGAACAAGAGGGGGCCCCTGATGGCAGAAACCTGAGTTCTGGGCCGGGGTCCTCCACGGACGTGCTGTGTGGCTCTGAGCCTGGCCTTGCTCTCTCAGCCTTGGCTCCTCACCTCTGCTCTCCTGGTCCTGTCTCACCCCCTTCCAGCTCAGCTTCCCTAGGAGTGAGAGACAGGGTCAGCCCCACCTCCCCCCTCTCCCTTCCCATCCTTGTCTCTCCCTCACTTCATCTCTCATCCTTGCACATCAACCACACCCCCATCTCATTAGGGACCCTCCCCGTGCCCCCGACCCTCCAGGTCACTCCCCTTCCCATACTCCCCCCACTCCCACCCACCAAGCCCAGGATGGGGGTCACCCCTCAGCTCACCCCTCAATTCTAGAACCACTCCGGGTCCAAGCACCTCTTCCCCCTATATGTAATTTTTCTTAATTGGGAGCTTGTTAATTATCCTTATGTTTTCCAGAGGAAATAAACAGCAATTAGAGAAATAAGTGGTGTTTTTATTCTCCAGGATACTCAGCAGCACGGGGCCCCCACCATCCCCACCCTAATGGCCAGCTCAGCCGCCTGCAAGGGCCACTCTCCCGCCCTCTCCCCACATCCATCCCCACATGTGTGTGAGCAAAGGGCCTGCCACGGGGCCACCCGGCAGCAGGTTGCCTCTTGGAATCTGCATGAAGAACCATAAATCGCTGAGAAAGGGCCTCTTTCCCCGTGCAACAGAAGGTTAGAGTGTTTAAAGAGAGCAGTGGAGCTGTTTTTATTAATCAGAACTGCTATAAAGAAAGCATTTTAATTAACATAATTATCCCGATTGAGAAAAGCAGTCCTTACTCCATAGATACTTTTCAGACTAAAGATGCAAGCTGTCACAATCAGTCATAATTAAGTAAAGCGAGCCATTTTTTTTTTCTCTCACTCCCTTCCCCTCTTGGGCAACCACGCCTCCCTAGGTTAGATCTCAAAGTAGAGACAAGGCAGATGTCACGCCTTCCATGGTTCATACTCTCACACTCCAGCTGCCTCTGGAGGTGCATTTCAGAGAGGGTGCGCCCCTGGTCAGTGGGCCCTGCACCATAACTCCCTCTCATGCCTGTCCTCAGAAGGTTCTCCCTACCTCCTCGGGAAGGAAGGAGAAGACCCATCTCCAGAGGCATCCACCTCCACTCCCTGCTGGATGACAAGTCCTAGAGCACTGTTCCTCCCTGACACTTGCGGGGACTTTCCTGGGCCAGCTGACCCAGAAGGAATAATGGAGGAGGACAGCCAGGCAGTGGGCACCCCGGACCATCACCCTGGTCCAAGCCACCAGCTGCTCCCACCTGGATGCTCAACCTTCACCTCCTACCTCTCTAATCTATTCTTGACTCAAATTCAGGCCATTTCGCCACCTACCAGCTAGAAATCTGTTCATACCACAAATCTAAGTGTATAACTCTCCTCATTCCAACTTAAACCCATTCTTGAGGACTTCCCTGGTGGTCGGGGGAGCTAAGATTTCAAGCTTCCAATACAGGGGGCCCTGGTTTGATTCCTGGTCAGGGAACTAGATCCTGCATGCCACAACAAAGAACTAAGATCTAAGACCCAGAGCAGCCAAATAAACAATAAATATTTTTAAAAAAATCTTCATGGACCTCACAGAGGCCTGGCCCAGCTGGCTTCAGCCACACCTCCCACCATACCTCCCCAGTGTTCTCCACCGCACCCACATTGGGTGTTTCCTCATCCTTCTGAGTTCACATGCTATTCCCTCTGCTTGTTGCCCTCATCCCTCCAGCCACCACCGCCCATGCCCTCAGCTCTCCTGTTCATCCTGCAGTGCCTAGCTCATGTGTCACCCCCTCAGTGAAGCCCTCCTTGACCTCCAGACCTGATCCATCCCCTCTTAAATCCTCTCACAGCACTGCATACCCGCCCCTTTCTAGTGTGTGCGCGTGGTGGCCTTACAACATTGCTGTGATTCTTTATTTAGCTTTAGTTTCCTCCGTTCAACTATAAACTTCAGAAAGCAGCCAGACACTTTATTGTTTTGCTTTGTTTGACAGTATTCCTGTTTGTTCACTGTTGTGTCCCCAGTGCTCATGACGGTGCTTGGCTTGTGGTAGGTACTTAAGAAATACTCACGGAAGGAAAGAAGGAAGAGAAGGAGGAGGGAGGAGAAGAAAGTCCTGGCTCAGGGCACACTCCGGTAGACTGTCACAGCTCCTGTGTCAGATGAGGGTATTTCAAGGAGGAGGTAAGGACTGCTGAGGGCATTTCGAGGAGGTAAGGGATCACCCCAACAAACTATGAAATGTCCTACTTCCCTCATCCCATCTCAGCATCATTGCCATGCTGTGCTGTGTTAGTCTCTCAGTCATGTCTAACTCTTTGTGACCCCACGGACTGTAGCCCACCAGGTTCTTCTGTCTATGGGATTCTCCAGGTAAGAATACCGGAGTGGGTTGCCATGCCCTCCTCCAGGGGATCTTCCCAACCCAGGATCGAACCCAGGTCTCCCTCATTGCAGGTGGATTCTTTACCATCTAAGCCACCAGGGAAGCCCTTGAATATTGGAGTGGGTAGCCTGTCCCTTTTCCAGGGGAATCGTCCTGACCCAGAAATTGAACCAGGGTCTCCTACATTGCAGGAGGATTCTTTACCAGTTGAACTACCAGGGAAGCTCCTCAGCATCATTCAGTTCAGTTCAGTTCAGTTCAGTCGCTCAGTCGTGACCGACTCTTTGCGACCCCATGAATCACAGCACGCCAGGCCTCCCTGTCCATCACCAACTCCCGGAGTTCACTCAAACTCATGTCCATCGAGTCGGTGATGCCATCCAGCCATCTCATTCTCTGTCGTCCCCTTCTCCTCCCGCCCCCAATCCTTCCCAGCATCAGAGTCTCTTCCAGTGAGTCAACTCTTCGCAAGAGGTGGCCAAAGTATTGGAGTTTCAGCTTTAGCATCAGTCCTTCCAATGAACACCCAGGATTGATCTCCTTTAGAATGGACTGGTTGGATCTCCTTGCAGTACAAGGGACTCTCAAGAGTCTTCTCCAGCACCACAGTTCAAAAGCATCAATTCTTCGGCGATCAGCTTTCTTCACAGTCCAACTCACATCCATATATGACCACAGGAAAAACCATAGCCTTGACTAGATGGACCTTTGCTGGCAAAGTGATGTCTACTCTCCCCATTTTACAGAACTGGACTCAGGCCTAGAGAGGCAGGATCAAGGTTATGGTGAACCAGTGCAAGAGTCTGGGCCTGTCTCGGGCTCTGAGAATGTCTCTTTCAAGGTGGGACAACAAGGGAGGAGAGAGATACGGGCGTACCCACTGTGGGTATAGTATTCCCCTTGGGCTTGCAGAATTGAGAACTGCTAGGAGCACGGAGAATCCCAGGGACGGGGGAGCCTGGTGGGCTTCCGTCTATGGGGTCACACAGAGTCGGACACGACTGAAGTGACTTAGCAGCAGCAGCAGCAGGAGCACGTCTTAGGACATGTGACCTTGGACTTCTCAGCCCATCTGAGCCTTAGCGTCTCCATCTGTGAAATGGGCAGTCTGGAGCAGGTACTATCCTCTGCCTTCTACCCATGACCCCTACTCCCACTCAGCTGACATCTAACACCCCCAAAGCTTCAGACCCACCCTCCTCCTTCCCCTGAAGAGCCGGAGAAACTGACAAACACACCTGCTCACCCAGGACGTGCCACCCTCCATGGCCACCCAGGGAGAGTGACGCTGGGAGCCTGCTGCTACCCGAACCAACACCTGCAGTGTGACACGTGCGTAGGTGACACCACGGGCATATTTTACCCAGACATGCTGCCGTTTCCTCCCTGAAAAGGTGCTTATTTTTTAGTACCTCTTAAATAGGAGACGCGAAGTGTATTGTCAGCGCTTTTTAAATGGCTTGTTAATGCCCCTGTAAAGCTCAGCACTGGCCAGAGGAAACAGCTCACTCCTGGCCCTGGTGTGGCCTGAACTCCCTTGCAGTCTCCACTCTGAGCACCACCCGTGCTGAGCCCTGAGATGGACTCTGGCATTGCCAGGAACTAGACAATTTCCAACAAAAATATGCCCAGATCCCTACTAGGGCCACGAGATTCAGTAACCCTTTGGGAATGGCTGGGAGCAGACTTGGGCCCTGCCTGGTAGGAAAAAGTGGAATGAGCATGGGCTTTGTAGTCAGGTGTCCTAGGTTCAAGTTCCTTCTCGGTCACTTACCAGCTGTGTGACCTAAAGCTCGTTACCAAATCTCTCTGAGACCCAAGTTTCCTCATCTATAAAATGGCAATGCTAACTCCTGCCTCAGGGCTTTTTTGAAGAGCGAATCAGGTAATAAAAACCAAGTGCCGACTAACATTAGATTTTCAAGGTATGTAATGGCTTCCCTGGTGGCTCAGATGGTAAGGAATCTGCCTGCAATGCGGGAGACCTGGGCTTGATTCCTGGGTCAAGAAGATCCCCTGGAGAAAGGAACAGCTACCCACTCCAGTATTCTTGCCTGGAAAATCCCACGGACAGAGGAGCCTGGCAGGCTATAGTCCATGGGATCACAGAGTCAGACACGACTAAGTGACTAACACTTTCACTTTCTTTCAATGGCATTATAGTTATGTTTTTTAAAGACTCCTTACCTTTTAGAGATATACCCTGCAACATTTATGGATAAAATTATACGATGTCAAAATAACCCAGTGGTGGCGGGGAGTGGGTGGGTACAGAGGAAACAAGTCTGGTCCTGAGTCCACGCTCCCTGATAAGTATGTGCAGTTCAGCAGCCCTTCCACTTTCAGATAGGCTGACATTTTCACACCGAACCATCACACAGGCATCCAGCCAGCACGTGTTCATTAAATCCAGGGGCATGCTCTCCCAGCCACTGAAGCCTTGGACCCGTTGCACAGCAAGGGCCAGCAAGACAACATAAACCACCAGGAAGGAGAGTGGGGTGGGGAGCTGAACCTTCACAGGGGGACTCCCAGAGGCTCCTGCAGTCCACAGAAGGGAGACAGGCAGGTGAGGGGCCCCAATAATCCAGAGACTCAGGATACCCTGGGAGTCAGGCAGCCTCTGTTTAAGGGACCCAGGGACCATGACTTTCCTTCTCTGAGCTCCAGATTCCTATCATTATAAGGGGGTGGTAACACCCCACCCCATGGTAGCAGGGGTCCAGCCTGAGGCAGGTGCTTAATCACCCTTGGACTGGCCCTGCCTTCCTCAGTAAATTTAAATACAACCGCCTTCAGCTACTGAAGCCTGGTGTGGGCAGGCCAGCTTCTTACTGGGCACAGGGATGCAGACCTGATAAGAGCCATCCCGCTCTCAGGAAGGACCCAGGGATAATGTCATTTTGTAAACTACACTGTACCCAGCAAAGCTTCAGGAAATGGGGCTGAGATGACTCTAGGATTGGGGGAAAAAGGGACTTGGCGCAGGAAAAAGGCAATGTAATACAGTAGTCATGTACCCATGTGAGAGTTGGATCATAAAGAAGGCTGAGTGCTAAAGAATTGATGCTTTCAAACTGTGGTGCTGGAGAAGACTCTTGAGAGTTCCTTGGACAGCAAGAAGAGCAAACCAGTCAATTCTAAAGGAAATCAACCCTGAATATTCATTGGAAGGACTGATGCTGAAGCTGAAGCTCCAATACTTCTGCCACCTGATGTGAAGAGCCGACTCATTGGAAAAGACCCTGATGCTGGGAAAGACTGAAAGCAGGAAGAGAAAGGGATGACAAAAGATGAGATGGTTGGATGGCATCACCCACTCCATGGACATGAGTTTAGCAAACTGGGAGGTTGTGAAGGATGGGGAAACCTAGCATGCTGCAGTCCATGGGGTGGCAAACAGTCCGACAGGACTTAGCAACTGAACAACCCCAACAATAGCAATAGCAGGGACAACAACAATAGGGCCTGACTCACTGGCACCAGTTCATAGGCTTCGCCTGCCCCTCTCCGATCCCCACCCCTCCCACCTACCAGGTACGCGGTACCATTCTCCCCCCTGCAGCGGAGGAAATCCAGGCGCGGAAGATGTTACAGCAAGAGAGGGCAGAGCCAAGCCCCAACCTGCCACGCAAGCCCAAGGGCCAACAGGGCGAGGAGACGCTGGGGACACGCAATCACCCCAAGGGGCCATCAGCGAAAAGCGTCCAGGCCGGGAGCCTGTGCCCCAACTGAAGCCAGCCCTCTCCAGGCCTCCGTCTCTTCACCTGTGAAATGGGGGCAGGCAGACCGCAGCCCCACCTGGCGGGCACGAGGGGAAGGCGGCACGGGGTGGAGAGAAGGTTCCTGAGGTAGCCGAGGCGGCTGGGAGGTAAGTCGGGGCGCGGGAGCGGGAGGTGAGAGAACGAGACGGATCTCTCTCGGGCTCGGGCGCTGTGATATTTTCCCCGGGTTATATTTTTAGATGGACTACTTTCTGGCCCCTCCCCCTGCCTCAGTAGGAGGAAGAACACCGAAATAGCTGGGTGTGCGTGTCTGAGCGGCTATATATAGTGGGCACACACCCTCGCCCAGGGCTTCTCCCACTCACTGCCCCCAGAGCAGGAGCGGGGAGGGGACGGTGCCCTCCTCTTGCCCAGGGGCCACGGAGTCTGCTCAACTGCCCTGGCTCCCTCCAGGCACACCCCTCACCCCAATACATGCCTGTGCACGCGTACACACAGCCAAACACATCCCCAGTGGCTGCCGGCTCGGTCCCGTCTCAGGGGGTCGTTGGAGAAGGCCCAGAGCAACCAGCAAGCCCCCTCCCCGGGAGGGTGGGTTGGGTGAGGAGAGTAAGGAGATGATTTGCAAAAACCGAATTGTAATCCTCTCGGCCTGGGGTTTGCTGGCCTACACACCGCCATCAGGCTCCTTTCTTGGACTTGTCAAATCTTCAGACTCTATCACTTCAGCATCCTTAGCAGAAGATCCATCTGAAGTCAAACACATTCCCCCAAACACATCCATCTGAGTCCTCAAGTTCGGGTGGGGAAACTGAGACCTGAAGCTCACCAGCCAGTCAGAGCCACCTGCAAGCTTCAAGACCACCTCTCTGAACTCAGCTGCAGCATCAGTGAAGTGGGGCTAAGGCAGGCTGGCTCCCACCTCACAGGCTACTGTGAGGAGTAAATGGAGTGAGGCACCTGAAGCCACCATTCCACAGTGAGAAAGAGGTCTATGGGCTCCCAAGGGCCGGAAGAAACCCATAGTCTCCCTTGGCCAGAGGCCCCAGTGGGCCAGGCTCCAGCCTCATGGCCAGGGACTGGTCCGTTTCCCCCCACATCCTAGCCTGGCAGGTCTCCACCCAGCCCACAGCAGGTGCTTCCCAGATGGCACGTGGACCCGGTGACCACCTACCCTAGGAGAGCCTGAGATGGCATCCTGGCCTCCTCTCTGTCCTCCCACTGGTCACATAAGCCATGGTAGAGGGTCAGGGTAGGAGGACTCACCCTCATGACCACCCCCGTCCAGATGCGGCTCCTCCTCGGTGTCCGAAGCTGGTTTGGGTGTGCCCAGTCCAGAGGCAGGCCTCAAAGGACTTAACTGATTTCTTGTGCCAGGACCTAAGCAGGCAAAGAGCCCTGGATGGGGAATTCAGTGACTGGAGTCTAAGTCCTGGATCAGTCGTGTGCGCTTGGGGGTGTCAGATACCCCATCTACACAGGGCAGGGAGTGGACTTGTGGTCTTTGGGAACCTTGGGATCACAGTCCACTCTGAGCACAACTGACTCCCCACAGAGAGACTTACAGCCATCATCTTGCTGAACCCTCAAAATTCCCCTAAGGGAAGGAAACAATGGTGATTTTTCAGATAAAGAAACTGAGGCCAAGGGAGGGGAAAAGGCCTGCCTGGGCCACACAGAAAGCTGGTGGCTCCGTGGGCGGCCTTATCAGAGGTGGAGACTGTATCATCAAGGTTGGGGAAGCCAGGTCACCTGGGACGCCTGTGCTGAAACACTGGCTAGCAAAATTCCTGACCATGTGCCAACGTGAGCCGGCTCCAGGGTGGATGGCACTGCTGCAATGTGTGTCAAAGCGCCCTGTCCCCTTCCTATACCCATCCTCTAGTCATTGTGCCCAGGTTCAGAACTTCATTCTTCTATCTCTAAGATTCCATTCAGTTTGGTGGGTTTTTAGCCCAGAGTTTCCATCAGCTGAGGACCCAAGGTGAGAACCGCCTCTCGCTGGCAAATATGGGACTCTGTGCCTTCATCTGAGTCATCAGAAGATTGGGACAGAATGAGGCCAAGGCCCTAAATGCCCCCCCAGGGACCTTCTTCCCACAAACCAATATCTGCTGTGGACCTTTTGTATCTCTGATCCTGTCCATTTCTCTTGAGTACACTGCACCCATATCTGTCCCATCACAGAGCCCCAGAATTCACCCAGAGGCCCCAGCAGCCCTGGAGATGGTGGGGGGAAGAAGCCTGCATCCCTGCAGGGACCCATACCACCCCAGTGGAGCCGTGAGTACCTGCCCTGCCTAACTGGGCCTGGGTACAGCAGAGTCCAAAGAGGAGAGGAGGAAGGACTCACGGCCAGGGAATAGCCATCCCCCAGGTAGAAAGGGGGTGGGTCTGATGGACCTGGATATAAAGATATTGCACGGGAAAGAATTAGCTTGCAGTTGCTTCGTCCTGCATTAAGTTTCTGGGTGTAAAGTGAAAGTGTTAGTTGCTCAGTCATGTCTAACACTTTGTAACCCCACAGACCATAGCCCACCAGGCTCCTGTCCATGGGATTCTCCAGGCAAGAATACTGAAGTGGGTAGCCATTCCCTTCTCCAGGGGATCTTCACGACCAAAGGACCAAACCCAGGACTCTTGCGTTTCAGGCTATTCTTTACCACCTGAGCCACCTGGATATCCACATGCAAAAAAAAAAAAAAGGTTGGACCCTTAAGGTACACCATATACAAAAATTAACTCAAAATGGATTAAAAATCTAAATGTAAGCCCTGAAACTATGAAACCCTAAGAGGAAAACATAAGGGGAAAGCTGTATGACATTGGACCTGGCAATGATTTCTTGAATATAACACCAAATGCACAGGCAACAGAAGCGGAAATAGACATATGAGGCTACATCAAACTAAAAAACTTCTGCATGTCAAAGGAAACAAAGTGAAAGGGCAACCTACTGAATGGGAGAAATCCTTGCATATGACACAGCTGGTAAGGGGTTAATATCTACACTAAAGAATTCCCAGAACTCAACATCAAAAACCAAATAATCCAATCAAAAAGTGAGCAAAGGACTTGAATAGACATTTCTCCAAAGAAGATACACAAATGGTGGGGAAATGAGGAGGCCCCTCAGACTGAGCCTCTTCAGAGATGACTCCTGGGGTCAAGGCTGTTTCTCCTCCCTCAGACTAGGCCCCCTTCCCCTCTACCCCTGGCTGCCCCTCCCCATCCCAGTCCAGCCAGGCCTGGTGGTGATAGATTCTACCACAGTGCAAGCATTTCAGGCAGCTGCCTTTTCCTGCCACCAGCAGTATGATTAATGCTCAGCCTGCCAGGAGCCCATTCATCACAGCCACGCCACAGCCCCACAAACCCAGGGCAGGCGGGCTGCACTGGGGCCTGCCTGAGTCCTGACCCTCAGAGTCTTCCCAGTTTCCCGCCAGGCCAGAGACCAAAGCCTCACTGAGGGCCAGGGCCTGAGTGATGACTACATCTGGAGCTGGGCTTTCTACAGCCCTCACCACCTCACTCCTGCCCCTTCCTTTCAGCCTCCAGGCAGGGATGTCCAGCAGTGGCTCTAGGGGATCAGACGGAGCTAATGGGAACCTATCTTGTCCATTCCCTCCCAGCTATGTGGCCTTGCCAGCCTCATCTTCTCTGAGGCCCTGTTTCTTCATGGGTAATAAGAGTGTCACGTTACTCCCTCACCAGCCCACCAACTGGGTCAAATGCTTGGAATATAATGGAAGTGTAATAAATAGTGGGCCCCGCCCCTTTCTCTTGAATCCAGAGCGCCTGAGTTCAAATCCCCATTTGGCCACTTATGAGTTGTGTTACACTGGGCAAGTTACTTAACCTTTCTGCTTTCATTTCTTCTTCTGTGAAACGGCCTCATGGGTTGTGGTGAGGATTAAATAAATAAAGATTTGTAAAATGCCTAGAACAGTGCCAGGCACACAGCGGGCACTTAGGAAGCATCACTCTGTAATTGGTATGTTGTTGGTGTCCAATTTCACAGGCTGCTTCGTGGGCTGGACATAGCTGAGTATAAGCAAGATTCTGCAAACTGAAGATCCCATCCTCTGTGACTGCTGAATATCCCTTCCCTTTAACCCTCCTTCCCTGCCCCACTTTATGGAGACTTCCATCCCGCAGGAAGCACTGCGAAGGTGGCAGGGAAGACTCTGTCCTGCCTCTGAGCAGCTCAGGAGCCACTGGCGAGGTGGGCATAGGGCAGCCCCAAAGGCTGAGCTGGTCTCAGGGCTGAGAACCAGGAATCCAGGCACAGGGAACTGTGGCTGGTGCTCAGGCAAGGAGGAGACACTGGACGTTCTTGAGGCAGGCAGGCACAGGTGGCCCAGACCCAGCATGTCCACGAGCTAACATGCCCAGAGCCTTCTCCTCCTATTGCAGCCTATTTTTCCTGCCCTGGGTTATGTCTCTTAGTATGCTTGGAAGTCTTCTCAAATATTTGATAGAATAAAGTGGGTATAAATATATAATAGGTAACATGTAAATTGGAAAAACTACCTTTCTCCCCACACACACACAGCTCCTCCTCAGGTCATGGGAAACTCGGGGCCTAAAGTCTGGAGAGGGGGAGTTCGGGGGTGGGGACTTGGGGTAGAAGTTGTGGCAGGCTCCAGCCCTGTCCCTCTTGCCTCTGTTCTCTAGTTGCACACAGGAGCTGGGAGGGTCCTGTTCTCATCCTAGAACATTCCACAGCCCTGCTAATAACAACACTGCTATCCATGACTGGAATCTGTTGAGTGCCTACTATGTGAAAAGCCTCACTCTTGGTGCGCCCATGAGCACTCCGGCTGATCCTCCAACAGCTCTGCAAGGTGGGCTGTACTATCATTCTCCCTTCTCCAGGTGAGGAAACTGAGGCACAGAGGGCTCAAGTAACATGTCGCCAGTCACACAGCTGGTATGTACTAGAGCTGGGGTGCACAGCAGGCTTTCTGTTGCCACAGCCCAGGTTCTTAACAATCACCCATACTAAAAGGGACATGTCACTGCAGCACTGTTTACAGTAGCCAGAACATGGAAGCAGCCTGAATGTCCATCGACAGAGGAATGGATAAAGATGTGGTGCATATATACAGTTGAATATTACTCAGCCAGAAAAAAAAAATGAAACTATGTCATTTGCAGAGATGTGGATGGGCCTTGAGTCTGTCTTACATAGTGAAGTAAGTCAGAAAGAGAAAAACAAACATTATATATTAACACATATAGGTGGAATCTAGAAAAATGGTATAAATGATCTTATTTGCAAAGCAGAAGCAGAGACACAGACAGAGAGAACAAATGTATAGACGCCAAGGGGGCAGGGATGGTGGGATGAACTGGGAGATTGGGACTGACATAGATACACGATTATGTGTGAAATAGATAACCAATGAGAACCTGCTGGATAGCACGGGGAGCTCTACTCAGTGCTCTGTGACCTAAAGGAAAGGAAATCCAAAAACAAGGGGATGCATGCATTGCTGTTGTTCAGTCGCTCAGTTGTGTCTGACTCTTTGTGACCCCATGGACGGTATACATATAGATCGCATACATATACCTTATACTTCCATGGATACATGTATACATATGGCTGATTCACTTTGTTGTACAGCAGAAACTGACACAGAAGTGTAAAGCAGCTATACTCCAAAAAATACTTTAAAAAATAAAATGGTATAAATGAATAATAAAAAGGATATGTGAGTTCCCTGGTGGCCTAGTGGTTACCATTCAGTGTTTTCACTGCCATGGCCCAGGTTCAATCCCTGGTTGGGGAACTGAAATCCCACAAACCATGCAGTGGGGCAAAAAAAAAAAGCCTGAAAAAGGACATGAGACTAGGTGGGGTGTCGGGGGCTCAGCAAGACATCTCTGAGACCAAGAGTCCAGCCCCAACCCCTACCCACCCGTGCAGGGGCCAACCCTGCCTCCCTGACTTTCTGTGTCTGCACCAAACCAGGCTCTCTCCTCCCCTCAGGCTGTTACCAGGTGTGAGCCTGGGGAGGGCGGCTAGGTTAGGATGCATTCACTCCACAAGTAGCGGGGCAGGAGGTGAGCAGGCACTGTGAGGTAGCAAGCCGGGGGATAAAGGCCTGACTTTTCACCAGAGTGGCCTGAGGCCCTTCTGAGCCTCAGCTTCCACATCTATAAGAACAGTCAGAACCTGCTGGCAGGCTAGTTGAGGTGGTGCATATCAGAGGCCTCCCTGGGGCCTGGCCCACAAGGCTGGGCAGGATCCTGACCCCCTAAGTTTTACAGGCTCTCTCAGGACTGCCCACTGAGCAAAACCAGAGCTGGGCCCCACCAGGTCAGAGCCCTACCCAACAACTGTCCAGTCACTACACCTTCTCTGCCTCAATTTCTTCAGCAGTAGAATGGGTATAATAGAATTATCACTAACCCGAACCTGGCATACAACATCTCAGCCAGTAATTGTTTTTATTACCCTGGGCTACCTCTAGTCCACACTAGAAACCCCCTTTTCCTGGTTGGGGGAATTGGACAGAGTCATGTGCAGAACAGGGTTAGGTGCCAGGCACCAGGCTCCAGTGTGGAAGCCGCCCCCCAGATGCCAATTCCATAGGAGGTGGCAGAGAGCCACCCAGCTGCCCCAGTCTCCCAGAAGCATCCAGCCGAACAGGGAGGACGTGGACACATAGTCACGCGTGCACACCCAAGACCATGCATGACCATGGCCCAGAACAGCCAGAGCCTAGCACTACAACCCCACCGGTTCCTGGTGCCCTGCAGGCCCCCCAGGATATAGGGCACTGTGGGGTTCAATCCCACCTCTGCCTCTTCTGTGACTTGGATCAACTCACCCTCCCTATATGGGCCTCCTTTTTGCATATGGAAACAGAGCTAGCGATAGCCCTCTCCTTTATGAGGGCTGAACGAGGTTACGTGTGTGAAAACTGTGCTAGGTGCCTGGCAGGTGGCATGTGCCAGTTCTTTCTCTTCCCCTCTCTCCTCCCTGCCTCCCACCTCCACCCGCCCTGCCTTTCAGGCCAGCCCCAGCATTACAGCTGCTGCCTCCCTGCACCCCGTTTAAAGCAGCCTCTCTATCTCCTCGCAACTCGATGTCACCCCTCTGTGCCCACCTCCATCCTAGTGGCTGAAAGCACCAATCACCAAAGCAGGGACAAGCTCCCTTGCACCCAGCAGTGCCCCTGGCAGCCTTCAGTAATTGATACCCAGAGGAGGACAGCAGAGCTGCCTTCCCACTACCACAGCCTCAGGGGCCGGAGTACAGAGACCCAAATACCACTGGCTTCGGCCGCAGCTGGCTTAGCTGCCCACCCACCCGAAAGAGTAACCAGCCACCAATCCTGGCAATCATAGTAGCTCCATGGACCGGGCCCTTGCCACGTGCCAGGCCATGTTTAAAAGCTTCTCACGCATCATCTTATCCAACATCCCCAAGAGGAAGTGGCTGTTGCACCCATGGTACAGATGAGGAAACTGAAGAACAGAGAAATTAGGAAACTTGCTCAAAGTCACACAGCTCACAAATGGTGACACTATGAACCCAGATGATCTGGCTTAGACCTTGGGCTCCTAACTCTATACTTTTCTGCTAAGTTTATCCCCAAGCAGTATAGAAATTCCCACAACTGAAGGCCTGGTGGGGAGAGGGGAGAGGGCCATGGGGTCTCCCTTCTGTGCTGAGCTAACAGAGGTGAAAACCAAGGAAACAGAGACACTCTGACTTCTTAAAGCTGAAAATTACATCCCTAGGAATAGGATGTCAATTAGGGCACAGGCCTGACACCCAGCCCCATCAGTCCCCTGTTTAGAAACGAGGGCAGTCACAGCTTGGGTCCACATCTCAGACCCACATCAAAAGTCAAGCCAGTGAATTCTGGCAGGCGTGATGGAGAGGGGGTGGGTGTACGGCAAGCCCACCTATCCAAGCCGGAGCCTTTCCCTAGGCCTCCTGGGCTCTGCTGGGTGGACCCAGGCCCCTTCTGCAGCGGCCCTTACCTTTCTGGCCCCCTCAGATGCCCACGTGTGGCTTCACGTGGGGCAGAGCACAAAGGTTGGCCACCACCCGCACCCAGCCTTGAGTGCAGATGGAGCCCGTGCCCTGGTGTGACCCGCGGCTCCCCCTTCTGCCCGTGGACAGATGCTGTTGTAACCGTGGCTCCCAGATTTGCATGCCTCTCTACCAGGCTCCCCGTGCCCCACCCCCCCATGTGGGCACTGTTCCAGCACAGGTTTCTTCTCTTCCAAAGATTCCTCGAGCCATCCCACGAGTCATAAATAATCAAACGTGCATCAGATGCCAGTTCCAGGTGTGCCGGATGACATCCCTTCAGACTTCTGCGGTCAGCCCTGCGGATCTGAACCTGCCCGTTCCCAGTTCTACCCCTAAGCAGCATCCCTGTAGCTGAAGCCCATGTCTGAAACAAGCAACTGGCTTGCTCTCACTCAACCGAGTGGGGCTGGGGCCCACTTGGCCACCCAGGGGATGGAGAACTGCAGAGAGCAGCTAAGGGCAGTGACTGTGGGGTAGCTTCTAAGAGGGGCACACTCTGAGCAGAGGGGCTTAGTGTGCAGACACAGAGGAGAGGAAAGACGGGTGTGCCACGGAGAGGGAACCCAAGAGACCAGTCAAGTGGCTTCATTGTGCAGCCCTGCTGATTGTGGCCCCCTGGTCCAGACAGGAGTTCAGCTCCTACACCACATGTCATGGCTTCTCTGGAGGGCAGACCCCAGCTCCTGGGGACCTGGACAGGAGACATGGTGGCCAAGAGTGTGGCCTCCAACCATTCCTCTCCCCTTGGGAGGCCCCAAACTGGGAGGCAGTATGTAGAGTAGTTGGGGGTGATGTGCAGACTGTAGAACTTGGAGAGAGAACCTGAGCCAGATCCTATCTTGGCCAACAGGGCCCCGTCCCCACCTCCCAGCCTTGGCATTTCCACCTCTAGGAAGGGAACAAACTGCTCCCGCTCACAAGTTGTTGGTAAGATTAATGAGCTAATTAAAGTGTGAAAAATGTTTCTTGTAGACTTGAAAGAGGTGGCCAATCATGGCAAATTAATAACAATTAACACCCCTCCTCCAGGCAGTCTGCCTGGACTGGGTTCACTGGGCAGAGTTTTTCCTCACAAGAATGGCAGGAAGTCTGTTCTGGCCTTTGCAGGGGTGTCCGAGTTCTCCTCTGTTCCACAGAGTCCTGCAGACTCTTCCCAATAACCAGACCCACCCCTTACCTGACCCTAGGCTCTGTGCTCATGGAACTCAATCCATGAGGCAAAAATAACTGATGTGCCTTTTAACATTTCCTGAGCATCAACTGTGTTCTAGGCTCTGTAGCAAGCCTTCTCTATACAACACAATGCCCTGAAGGATGCACTGTGAGGGGCCCCTTTCACAGATGGGGAAATGACGAAGAGTCACAGAGAAAAGGCAGAAGCCAGGACTCCAAATGGTTATCCCAGTGAACCCTACCCTGTGCGTGCAGCAAGGCTAGACTGTCAGTTGAGGGTGGAGGACCAGGGAACCCTACCCTCAAGTCCCCCACTGCTCCCCGCTGGCTGCTGTTATTGCTGTGAAAGGCTTGGGGGGGATGGTGCCACCTCCCCTGCTTCACACTCCTCCGCTCCCTCCCTTGCGTGGAGGCGAGACTGACTCAGCAGACACCCTGGGGCCCCTGACGCCAAATTAGAGCCAGAGCCCTCCTAGAAATCATCCACTCAGCAAAGCCTCCTTGGAGCTGAAGTCCGAGGAGACACAAGAAACTGGGGGGAGGGGAGGGAAAGCGTCTGCCCTGCCCGGAGACCTGCTAGGGCCTGTCCATGCAGCCCCTCATCAAACAGCATTCTCCAGGCCCCAGAATACTGTCCCCAAAATGCCCCAAAGCCTGAGCTCGACCACCCAGAGCTCCCATAGCCTAACTCATGCCCTGGCTTGTCCCCCACAGGCAGGCCCACAGCTCTGCCGCCTGCTCAGTGAGGGATCTCCAGGGTCCCCAAGCCCCACTCCTGACTGGTTCCTAGGCCAGCAGCTCCCAAACCCCAGCAGCTGCTCCCCAGCATCAGTAAGCCTCACCCCATCCAACATAGGAACCACTCTCCTCTTTTCTTCCCTGAAAGCTGATCCCAAACCCCTTCTGCATTCTGCAACTCAGAAGCACCCCCAGGATCATGGCTGGAGGAGGGCAGGGGCTCCGGGAGAAGGAAGAGAAGAAAGAAAGAAGAAAAGATGGCAGAGAGGGCCAAGCAGAGGGCGACGAGGCCCCTGGAACCTGCCCCGCATGCATTTCACCCTCCGGCCCTCTCCTCATCCACCACCCCAGACATCCACTGCTTACCTCTAGGGGGTGCAGGCAGGCTCAGGGACTCTTCAGAGGGACATCTGCAGAGAGAAACAGCAGAGAAGGGGTGAGAGCACAGTCAGATGGAGATCTGCAGACTCTTCACCCACAGGACCCGTCTGGCGATCAACCCCACCAAGCCTCTGCCCACAGCCCAGGACAGAGGGAGCAGGAGATTGGGCAACCCAGGGGTGCCAGACTCACTGCACAGAGTTAAGAATGCCCTTTTCTGTAAGTCAAGTACCCTGCTGCAGCTGGCCGGGGAGGGGCCTCAGGAGAGACGGAGCTATCCCAGAGGGTTCCTGCTGCAGGCCTGAGCTCCACGTGGGCCCTGAGGGATGCGCGCATAAGCAGAGAGCAGCTGTCCCCTCCTACCTGTACCTGTGGGTAATCTGGCCCCTGGACACATAGGATTGAGCCTCAGATTCTCCCTCCTGGGGTCAGATGTGGTGGCCAGAGGGAGCACCCAAGCCCTTTCTTTCACCTCTAAGTGGGACCTTGACCTGGCCATCTCAGCTTTGTCGCCAGTTCACTCCACAACCCTGGGCAGGCCCACTCCCCTCACTGGGCCTTGACTTTCCCATCAATACCAGTCGGTGAATCAGAGTTGCCTGGAGGGCTTGTCAAAACACAATGTGCTGGGCCCCACCCCCAGAGTTTCTGATTTCAGCAGGTCCGGGATGGGGCCGGAGAATCAGCATTTCCAAGAAGCTCCCAGGTGATGCTGATGCTGCCATTTGGGGATCACACTTGGAGAACTGCTCGTTTAGTTGTGTCTGGCCTGCAAAGTGCATAGTCCACACCCACAAGGAGTTCACAGGCTAACCAAGGAGACCACACATATGCGCACACACCACTGACTCAATGAATGTGGAAATGTGGCTTATAGATCACAGCAGGAAGTGTGGCTTATAGATCTGCGAGGTTTGGGCTATGGGCCAGTGCAGTCATGTAAGGCTTCCTGGAGGAGAGAAAGGTCTCATTTACTTTTTGTTACATATTGTAGTCTCATTCCTATACAAGTAATACAGGCATACCTTGTTTTATTGCACTTTACAGTTATTGTTTTTACAAATGAAAGGTTTGTGCCAACCCTGCACTGAGTAAGTCTATCAGCACCATTTTTCCAACAGCATTTGCTTGCTTCATGCCTCTGTGTCACTTTTTGGTAATTCTTGCAATAGTTGAAACCTTCCACTAGCAAAAAGATTATGACTCACTGAAGGCTCAGATGATGGTTAAAATTTTTTTAGCAATGAACTATTTTTTAATTAAGGTATGTACCTGTTTTTTTTCAGCCATAATGCTATTACTTAATAGATTGTAATATAGTGTAAACATAACTTTTATGTACACTGGGAGACCAAAAACTCCATGTGACTCACTTTACTGCAATATTCATTTTATTGTGGGGGTCTAGAACCAAACCCACAATATCTCTGAGGTGTGCCTGCACATGAAAGCTTTCTCTTGTTAAAGAGCTTCAGATACAGATGCTGTTGTCGTTTAGTCGCTCAGTCATGTCTGACTCTTGGCTACCCCATGGACTGTAGCCCACCAGGTTCCTTTGTCCATGGGATTTCCCAGGCAAGAATACTAGAGTGGGTTACCATTTCCTTCTCTAGGGGTTCAATCCTACCCAGGGATTGAACCCACATCTCCTGCATTGCAGGAGGATTCTTCACCACTGAGCCACCAAGGAAGCCCTTCAAATACAGATACCTATAGGGTAAACATATTCTCACTCACAACCACATCTCCAGAGGTTGCCCATCTGGTGTGAAACTTTCACTAAACATTTGCACAGACATACTAAGAGGTGCACAAGTGTTTATATATAGAACAAACCCACAGTTACACATCAGGAAAGTCTCTGTGCTGGTGTATAATCAGATTCCTCACTTAATTGATTTTGGAGAACTTTCCCCGTCTATATATAAAGATAATAATGATCACTGCTTGTATTCACTAAGCACCTACTATGGGCCAGATACTGGGTTGAGCACTATATGTATTAACCCATTTAATTATCAACACTCCCCTCCCCAAGACGGGTGCTACTGTTGGCCTAATTTGCAGAGAAGAAAACCAGACTGCAGAGTAACCTGCCCAAGAACGTCCAGCCTAGGGAGTGGCTGAACACATGAACACCAGTGTCCATGCTCCAAACGGAGGCCCCCCACCCCATGCTCAGTGCTACATGGAGGAACTCCACTCAGGGACAAACTCTCACCTACTTAATCAGCCTCCCAGGATGAGTGCTTAGAGGGTTCCAATTCTTTATTTCCATTGCTAGGAAGAAGCCTGCTTCTTTGTACACATGCATTCCTAAAAAGTAGGTCAAAAGGTGTACACATCTTACTTTTTTCTTGTGGGGGGAGCATTTCTTAGTTCCCCAATCAGGGATTAAATCTGTGCTCCCTGCAGTGGAAGTGTGGAGTCTTAACCCCTGGACCACTGGGGTGAGATCTCAGGGTATACACGTTAAATCTGGATACACTGCCAAATTGTCCTCCAAAAATGTTTATGCCAACGCCAGGCTATTTCCCCAGGTGAATGCCTACTGAAGAACAATTCCCATTTATTGAGTACGTACTAGTTGCCAGATCCAGTAACATCTGGGTTGTCATTTCTCTCTTGCAGATGTGGAACGGAGGCTCCGAGAGGTTAACTTTCTTGCCCAAGGTCACACATCTGATAAAGAACATATCGATTTTCTCTGATATTACGGAGGAAGAGAGAGGGGGAGGAAAAAAGGGAGGGCAAGAGGCTCCTTGACCACACGACCCACACGCCCTTCCGCCTTTCTGCTCCCTTGGTAGCAAAGGCCTCGAGCAGCCCCTCCTCAGCGCCCCAGCCTCCACGTCTTCACTCCCTCTCCAGCTGTGCTTCCACTCTGTCGCTCCACAAAACTGCTCTCCTCAAGGCTCCCAGAAATCTCCGTTTTGCCAAACCCAGCAGTCACCCCAACGCGGCTAACTGCTTCCTCCCTCAGGAAACACTCTATCTCTGAGCTCCCAGGATTCAGCCTCTCCTGGTTGTGCTCCCAGGCTTTCCTCCCTTCTCACCCAACCTGCCTCCAAACACCCAAGGCCCCAGGGCTGGCAGGGCTCTCTGCTCTCCCCTGTCTACACTACCTGCTCTCACCCGGTCTCTGTAGCTTTAAATCCAGCCACGCCCCCAATCTCTCTCCAGCCCCAGCTCTCTCCTGAGCACCAGCTGTGTGTATCCACAAGCCTATTTGTCATCTCCACTTGCTCATCTAAGAGACCTGTCCAAAACAGAACTCTTAATTTTTATCCCCAAAATTACATCTCCCTCAAGCCTTGACTCCTCTCTGCCTCACCCCACACCCAAGCCATCAACACACCAGGTCAGTACAACCCGGGAAACACATCCCAAACCTACCTGCTCCCCCTATTCCTCTGCTCTCGCCCTTATCAGCCCTTGCCTGGATAACTGCAGCAGCCTCCTGCCTCTCCTTGCTCCCTGATCCCACCCTGGTCCCAAACTATCACAGCAGCCACATAATGGTACAGACAGAATTTTTCGCTCTCCAGCCATATGCAAGGGGTTTCCATGGCAGAGAGAATCAAGTCCAGACTGTCCAAAGTCTGCCCACCACAGCTCAGAATTCACCTTGAACCACAATCTGGCCCCCTCCCACACCAGCCAGTTTCGGGGACTCTGTCACTGCTGCTCCTTCTGCCCAGAATGCTATTTCCCCAGACCTTCTTATCATCCTGTTCAGATGGGACCCCCTTTATCTTCCCTGGTCACCCCCAGCCACCCCAACCTCTCCCATCTTTCATGGACTTTATCCCTGCTGCTGCTGTTTAGTCGCTTCAGTCATGTCTGACTCTGCAACCCCATGGACTGCAGCCCGCCAGGCTCCTCTGTCCATGGGATTCTCCAGGCAAGAATACTGCAGTGGGTTGCCATGCCCTCCTCCAGGGGATCTTCCCAACCCAGGGATCAAACCCAGGTTTCCTGCATTGCAGGCAGATTCTGTACTGCTGAGCCTCCAGGGAAGCCCCAGACTTTATCCCTACCTGACATTATCTTGTTGATTTACTCCTTGTTGTTCACGCATCTCCTCATCATAAGATGAACCCAGCAAGGCAGGGAGGGACCGTATGCATCTTACTCACCTCTGCATCCACCTCTTACCCTGTGCGGTACTCAACACTTAGCACTCAGTAGATATCTGATGAATGAATGAATGAGCGGGCAGAGGCAGCTCTATCTGACTCCAAAGCCTGTGCCTCTGTTTCCTACACAACCTGCTCCCATATGAAGCAGGAAGGAGCCAGAAGGCAGACCTGGCAGGGCAGGACCCTCTGAGCAAAGGCAGGGAGGTGGGCTCAAAGCTGAGACAAAGCCAGCTGGAGTGGCGGATGCACGTTGGAGAGAAGTGGGGCCTGGGGCCTCCCTGGCATGCCAAGCCCAGCAGCCCCTGCCCCAAGGGGGAACTGGGGCCCTTACACCTGCCAACCTGTCCCATTCAGGAGGGAGCCTTGGGGGGCAGCCGGCAACTGAGCACGACTGGCGGGGGGCCAGGATGGCTGCCAACAGCTGGCGCTGCTGCCAGGCAGCCAAGTAATCGTGTTAGCCAGCGGAAATTGGTCCAGGGAGTTTTTTTCCTTCGCCTCCCGTTTTCTTTCTCTTCTCTTCCCCCTCGGAGCTGCAAGACTCGGAAGATTGATCTTTGCCTGAAACGGAGGAGATAACTCGATATAATGAACTCCACTGTCCCTCTTGCTGTTTGGAGCTTTTAAAAAATTTAAAAGGGCTGGGGACAAAAAAGCTCATCCTCAAGGTTCTCTGGGGCTGCTCATCCTCCCCTGGAAGCCCCCGCCTCTGTTCATGCCCCTCTCCCAATTCTCCATCTGCCTCCTTCCCTCTTCTTTTTCCCTTGGGATGCCTTGATGGAATAAAGGTTAAAAATATCTCCTTTCTCTCGCAGGTTTTAAAAATAATTTCGTTGAGGTCAGGACTGGATCGGCCAATGGCCCTTCCTCCCACAGCCCCATCCCCATGGCCGCCCCCACTCCCCAGAGTCACCAGCCAGCCTGGGGGTGACAAGTTGGCTCAGACCCCCTCTTTGCAAAGCATTTCCAAAGGGAGCCGCAAGGCCCAGCCCGCCCACTGAGGCGCTGCCAGAGACGACTTTTGTTCCAGCAAAGGGCTCTTTTTAAATAGCCGCCTAGGTTGCAGAGAGTCGGACACAACTGAGCGACTGAACTGAACTGAACTGAAAGATGCACAAAAGAAGCCCAGCTCCAACTGGGACCCAGGTTTTGCCCCACCTCACTGGAGGTCCATGCCTCCCCATCCCCAGTCAACCCCACCCTCCTGCCTGGGACTTGCTCTGTGCTGCAACATATGTCCACACAATCAATCAACATTTATTGAGCACCTACTCTGTGCCGAGCATTGGACTGGCAGCTGGGGACCCAAGGGACAACCAAACCCTTCTGATTCCTGCCCTCAGTGGCCCGAAAGCCTGGTGAGCAATCAGTGGTCACCAGGGGCAGAGCGGGGGTACTCTGAGAGCATAGACAGAGGTCAGGGGAGACTTGCCTGAGATAGCATCCTTAGAGCAGAAACCTAAGGACAAGTAGAAGACCACAGAGCAGAAGGTGTGGGTGGAGGGTTGCAGGAATTATCGGGAGGGTCTGCTCTCAGACCCAGTAGGGGGTCAGAGGGGCGGCTTCTTCCCTGGGCTCTCTACCTGCAAAGGGAAGCCAGATCCTGTAATTCCTTACCTGACATACAAGTCCCTTTCTAGCCTGGACTCTAACCTCAAGACTCCCCTCACCTCCAGCCTCCTCCTTCAAGGGACAGTTCAAATGTTGGTTAATCGGCCCCTGGGCAGGAATTTCTATTTCCTCAGCTCCTACACCAGTGCCTCCCCACCCTGCCTGCGGGATTCTACAGGCCCCCTGCTCACATGGGTTATGCTGAGCAGTCTCTGTGTAACCAGGGCCCCACACATAGCCAGCAGTGTGTGGCAAGTAAAAGGGAGCAACTGGGACACCATCAGAAGGTTCCGGCTCAGATCAGTGATGGCTGAGGGCATCAGAGAGAGCTTCCTAAAGAGGTGGGTCAGGGCTCTGAATAAAGAAGGACATGAACAATAGAAGCCGGGGCATGCGGGGTGGCAGGGATCCAGGGCAGCAGAGACAGAGCAGCTCAGGAAAGGCCTGAGGAGGCGGGCACCCCAAAGCCTAGGTTGATCACTAAGCTGTAGCCCTTAAGAAGTCACAATGGAAAAGGGGAAACTGAGGCTCAGAGAGCAGCTGCTTCTACAAAGCAACAGAGGCAGGTGGGATGCTGCCCAAAGGTCCTTAAGCACCCATTTCCAATACTGTGCGTGCTAAGTCGCTTCAGTCATGTCCAACTCTTTGAGACTCTATGGGCCGTATCCCAGCAGGCTCCTCTGGCCATGGGATCCTCCAGGCAAGAATACTGGAGTGGGTTGCCATTTCCTTCTTCAGGGGATCTTCCCGACCCAGGCATTGAACCCACGTCTCTTAAGTCTCCTGCATTGGCAGGTGGGTTCCTTACCACTAGCGCCATCTGAGATGCCTCATCCCCAATTAGAAGAGCTCACAGACCAGTAGGCAGGCAGGTACCACACCATGTGGCCTGTGGATGGGGGATGGGAACCTGGAGAGTCCAAACCTGAGCTAGGGAGGGAAGAGACAGCTGAAGTCATTCTCTGAGGAGATGTTTGGTGGACCAGGAAAGGTATTTCAGGCAGCAGGTCATCCCAGGCGAGGGAAGAACCTTCAGCAGGTCTGTTTCTTTGCCCTCACCCAGAGTTTCTGGCTTGGCCAGGCTCCTGGGAACACAGTCAGCCCACTCCAGCCTGAACCTTGAAAAAAACCATCCCCTTCCCCACCTACCATATTGCCCTGAGAGGCTGTTCTGAAAACCCCCTGGCCAGTCTCAGGCTTTCTGTCCTTCACGTTGGGGCCCTGAGGTCCCAGCCTCCTGGGCCCAGGGACACAGTAGAGGTGAAGAGCTCTTACCCAGGAAGGCCCCTGAAACTGCCTGCTCCTCCCGCATCTCCCAGGCAGCCCCGGAAACCAAGCCTGACCACCCAAGAGGGGCAGGCCACAGCTCCCACAGATGGTAGTGTGGCCAGCCTCTCTCCCCAGGGCCCATCACTGCCAGGAAGAAACGGAACAGCCCAGCCTGACCTTGTGGTTCTGCAGGCAAGTGGCTTCCCGCCTCAGCTTCTCCAGCGCAGCCCCCTGGGGCTGTGGGCTCTGCGGGCATCAGGGCCTGCTGGAGGCACAGGAAGCTCAGTGTAGCCAGCCCGGCCTGCTGCTAGGGCCTGAAGCCTAGTCCCCACACAGACCAGGGAAGCCTCACCCAGAACGCCCAAACACAAGGCTTCCCAAGACCTCAGCTGAACCCAGAGAGGAGTGGGGCTGAGAGGAATCAGGGTCAGACAGAGCGGGAGAGAGTCTGGTGGGAGGAAGGGCAGAGAGAGGCTCGGGCCATACTCATGGGCAGAGCCTGAATGCCAGGTGGATGGAAATATTGGGCATCACTCTGTGCCCAGGAGCTCATAGGCTGATCCAAGCAGAGGAGTGGGGCTCAGCCAGTTACGGGCAAATGTGAGGCCAAAACAGACGGGCCGGTCCAGGGATGCTGATTGACCTGTCTGAGCCTCCCAGGCCCAGCTCTGGTCAGGCCAGAAAACCTGCTGTTGGGCATGTGTGGAGCTGAACATTTTTTCCTAAGCCTCTGAGGGGTGAGAAGGCCCGGGCTGGTCCCCCCACCACGGGCTCCTGTCCAGTCCAGCCAGTCGTCCCTGCCCATCACTGCACCCTCTCCCCGCAGCCTCTGGGGAGCAGTCACAGCAAACTGGGGCTTGAGGAGGCACCACGGGGTAGGGGGCCGGGGCCCAACACAGCGGCTCACCTTCCCTCCCAGCAGCACTCCGAGGCGGGTGTGGGCATCCCCATTTCAGAGAGGAGGACAAGAACACCGCATCTTGCTCCCGGTCCAGCAACGAGAAACAACCAGGCGGTGCACAGAACCATAACTTTTATCCAGCCCATCAGAGAGCTTAGGCCACGAGGCGAGCAGGGGAACCGAACTGCGGAGGTTGACAGGCCGCTCCAGGGAGCGTGGGAAACACACACACACGGTTTCACCCAGGGCAGAGAGGGGAGGCAAGGGCGCTGCCAATACAGCGGGTGAGCAGAAGACAGCTGCAGGTGGATGAAGCCTCAGGGGCTGAGTGTGGGGCAGTATATGACCGTGCAGACCCCACGGCCCCAGGCACAGTGGGGGCTGGCCTTCCCCACCAGCCTGCTTTCATGGGCTCCCACAACACTCACTCATGTGAAGGCAGGGGGGCACAGTGGGAGATGGAAGAGAGACCCCTCAGTGCACAGACAGGACACCTAGGCTGCCTCTCCTTGGTGACCTGGCTGGCCCTGGAACTCCGCCAGCCTCCCCGGCCAGGAGGAGTCTCGTTGAGGGATTTGGGCAACCCCTAATCCTCTCTGGGCTCCTTCTCTCATCCGTTGCACCCACGACCATCACCTCCACCAGGGCCCACAGGGTAGTGAGAGAGGGCTAGTGGGGAGCCCAGGATCCGGGGAGCAGACAGACAGCACCTTTCACATCTTCTCTGTGAAAGGGGGCACATGACCCCAAAACCCCAAGGTGGAGTTGAAGGGCTGAAAGGGCACAGATGACTGGGGGTGGGGGCAGAGCCGAGGCTTCCTGGGTCAGGCCTGTGCCCTGTGCCCTGCCTAAGGAGCCCCAGCCTAAAATGGGTTGGCAGGGTCTTCTCCAATCCTTCTGCAGACAGACTACTCTGGGCACAGGGTGGGAGGTGATTCTCTTTTCTCTCTCCTTTTAGATAGCCAAATTATAGTTCAATATAAAAGCAGAGGCAAAGGCTTCAACTTCAGGAGTTACTCTCTTTGTAATGAGTAAGTGGGGAGGACAGAGGGAGACAGAAAGGAGACTGAAGATTTGCGGCGACTGCAGGTGGGGGCAAGAGTAGAAGAAAAAACCCCAGGCTGCTGCTGGGGGAGGGAAGCAGCAAGGCAGGGGGCCAGCTGGAGGGGGTGCTTCTGTGAGCCTGGGGGTGGGGGGTCGTTCCCTCCCAACCGAGCAGGAAAGGTGGGATCTGAGGAGCTCAGGCGGTGAGCACTGTAGGCTCCAGGAGCAGGTGGGGGCCCACCCTACTTTCATTTATGCAGCCAGACAATCAACAAGTATTTCTTGAGCAACTATTATGCGCCAGGCCCTGAGGGTCCTCAGTGAGTAAGACAGAAAAGGTCCTTGAAAGGGAAGTGAATGTGTTGTAGACAGGCTGGTCCAACACCTCCAGGGAGGCCTTGATACTGGTCACACAATGGACATGTCCATGAGACACCAGGAAAGCCCAGAGTAGAGGTAAGAGCAGAGGTTTGGAATTAAACAGGCCTTGGTCTGAATCCTGGACGTTCATCATGAGCCATGTGCCTGGGCAAGTCCCCCACTCTCTCTGAGCCTCAGTAACAAAAACAATAGCAGCTAACTTTTATTTAACAGTTACAACGTACTCAGGTTTGTTCTATGACTTTACATGCATGCGTGCATGTGTGCGTGCTCAGTCATTTCAGTCGCGTCTGACTCTTTGTAACACGATGGACCAGTAGCCCAACAGGCTCCTCTGTCCATGGGGATTCTTCAGGCAAGAATACTGGTGTGGGTTGCCATGCCCTCCTTGAGGGGATCTTCCTAGGGATTGAACCTGCATCTCTTATGTCTCGTGCATTAGCAGGTGGGTTCTTTACCACTAGCGCCACGTGGGAAGCCCCTTTACATGTACAAACTCATTTAATCAGTACAATAACACTATGAAGTAGGTACTATCATTATCCCCCTTTTCTTGCAGGAGACCAAGACACAGAAAAGTTATGGAGATGCTGAGTGAACGGAGACCAGTGTCAGGTCACCAAATGGTTCCTGAGACACTGAGGACTTAGAGTGCCCGAGTTTGGGTCAGGATAAGTCAGGCAGTAGCACTCCTGGGGGCCCGTCATAAGGAACACGGTGCGAGTGAGGGACCTCCTCCACTTCGTGCCATGGTATCCCACCCCCTGCCCAACCCCAAGGCTGAAAGCACCTACCTGTCTCTCCACCTGTCCCATTCCTGCTCAGCTATTTTCTCAGGTCCAGAGTCAGTACTGCTACCGCCTCCAAGAAGCCAGCCCAGTTGCCCAGCATCCTTTGGAACACCTTGAACCTGCAGTCTAGTTGAGGACTAAAGCAGACCTAGAGGGTAGAACTGCCCCCAGGCCATGAGGAAAGGGCCATCAGGTATAGAAGCATGGCTGGTGGGGAGGTGAGCCCTGCCTGGAGGATAACAAGGCACCCTACCCTGCAGGAGACTCAGGCAAGACGCCGCGCTCGCTGGCAGCAAAGCTAACGTGATGGATGACACCATTCAGTAAGAAATAAATCCCGAGACCCACGAGCCAGGTGAACTGGGGGGTGTATCCGTCTTAGAGATGCTTAATGAATGTGCCAGCCGCAGCGGATGGCAGCACATACATCTGCCCCCCACCCCTCTCCAGCTCCCTGTGCTCTGGGACCACCCTCATCCCCAACCCTCAGGTTCAGCCCTTTCCCTAAGCTCTCCTAGAATCAGGGATGGAAGGTACAGGAGAGGTGCAGAGATTAGCTGATCCGGACCAAAACTCCCATTGCACAGACTGGAAAACTGAGGCTCAGAGAGAGCAGCGACTCACCCAAGGTCACATATGAAGCCAAATGCGGAACCTAGACCAGAACCCAGGCCTCCAGCCAAAGCCCACGTGGCCACTCCCCTAGAATCTACTCTCCAGGGACCTCTCCAAACCCTCCCTGCCTTTAAGTTCTGCTGAGTTTCCCCCATCCCCAGGCGCAGGGCTCCTCCAGAACACTAATCCTGGATCCTTCTGTTCCTCTCTCTAGCCACGACAAAACGGCCACACCATGGCAGGCACCAGCTCGTGGTCACTGCTGGTAGGACTGAGTGGTTGACAGTGAGTCCAAGTCGGAGAACAGGCAGGCCCTAAGGGTCCGCATTCATGACCAGATAAGATCCATCCCTGGAGACTCCTCCCAAGCACCAGACCTTCAGGTTCCCTCCCTGGGTTAATCACTCCTGCTGTGCACCTGTTAATTATTCTTGGGCTGGTGACCCCTTACTTCCTAGAAGAGCAGAGGTCAGCCTGGCCCTGGCTGCTGCAGAATGTCTGCCAATTCCCAGGCCAGGCTTTCACCAAACTGATGGGCAAGCATGCTCGGAACAAATCCCTCAATCAAATTAACGAGATGCTGACCTGTCATGAACAGAGCAGGGGGACCCTTGGGGAAGGGGGTGGGGGCGGAGAAGGGCCAGAGAACAAGCTGCATACGACAACACAGGAACCAGGCAAGCCCCCACCCCAGCATCTTCCCGCAGCTGCCACCACGCCTGAAATGTCACCATTAAAGGGAAACAGCATTCCTTTGGGGTTCAGAGGCATAAAAGTCTCCTATTAAAGTGAAAATATCTTGGAGAGAAATCACACCCTCAGTCATTATCCACCTCCACGCGTCAGCGCAGGAAGTGGGCGAAGGAGGGAGAAGCATGGGGGAACCTACTGTGTGCCTAATGTTGGAGACGACCCTGAGACTCAGGGGCCAAGTGGCTGGTCAGAGGTCATTCACACTATGGGTGAGGGTTTGAACCCTAGCCAAGCAGAGCAAGGGTCTGAACCCAGAGCCAAGCTTCCTCCCTCCATATGATCCAGAGAGGGGCTGTGGTTGCCTCCCTGAGTCTCACCCTCACAGGATGAGCTGCTGCCCACCACCATCAGCCCTACAGGGCTTCAGGGCAGAGTTCCACTGGGCCCCTGGGGGTGTGAAAACCAGGAATTGAATCTTAGGACAGGCACTCTGAGTTCTCCTATTGAGGCAGTACTTTCCACAGTATCTCACCCTCTGGACATCCCCTCCTCTCACCCCTGGGGCCACCAGTTTGCCAACGAGGAAAAGGAACTGTCCTTGGAATCAGATGACCCAAATGCTAATCATGTCTCTTAACCTTCCTGGGCCTCAGTCTCCCCATCCATAAAATGGAGCGAGTCACACCCTCCCTGCAGCATCACTGTAGGGATTCCCTGGGAGAAGATCTGAAAGAAGCCCAGGCCCTAGGGGGAGCCCCTCTGCCTCCACGTGGAGCCACCCACCTGGGTCCTGCAGACCCCTGGAAGTCCTGGAACCCTGAAGTGGCTGCCACTAGAGGAGGGCTCAGGCCCAGTGAGCAGAGCCAGGAGAACTGGGATCCTGCCCCAGCCCCAGTCCAATTCCTGCAGTGGTCCTGGAGGGAGGTCTGGGCCCACCATCACCTGCCCGGCCCAGTACAGGGGCTCTTCTGGGGCCCCTGCCTTTCCTGACCACAGGAAGCCCTGCCAGGAAACAAGAACAGCACCATCCCCTGGGCGGGGCTCCGGTGAGCAGCCCTCCACAGCCCTGTCTCTCTCTGGGCAAGTCTCCCTGCAGCTCTTCCTCTCACCCAGCTCTCCCACGCCTGGATTCATGGGCCAGAGGCAAAAAAAGGTTCAGTTAACGCTGCTGGCTGCAGTTGAACAGGGCCCGGAGCAGGGAAGGGTCTCTAGCTCCTGACCTATGCCAGCCAGGCCAGGGGTCCCTCCTTAAGAATGGGTCATCTTTGTCCCTTAGCACTGTCACTTCATAGGCCTCCTTGTTGCTGCCTAGTGAGGCTACTTCAGCGCCTCTGCGGTCCCCCCACAAGACCACCATCCCCACCCCACATCCCGGGCCTCCCCGCAGTCATCAAGGGGTCGTCTGTAAAAAGGGGCAGCACCCCAGCCATTTACTGGCTCTTGAGTTAGTTGATCACCTTCTCTGCCAATGAGTTGAGGGCTGTCTGGGAGCAGCCAGAGAGGTTGAAAACACAGAAAAATGACTAGCTTGGGGGTTGTTGGAGAGAGTAAGGAAGAGACAGGAACAAGCATTAAGTAAGCACCAAGCTGTGGGGTACGCTTGCTCTATTTCATTTAATCCTCCAAACAGCCCCTCGCATTATGCCCACTTTACAGATGGAGAAAGTGAGTCTCTCTGAGGTGAAGGTGCATGGCTTAACTTTGATTTGAGCCTGGATCTATTAATACCTGACTCTCCATTGCTCCCTGACCCCCACCCACCCCAGGTGCTGAGTTGACATCATCAGATGGACTAACTGCGCTGGTGACAGAGTTGGTGCCGTTTCCCAGATCCTCCTTGGGACAACCTTGCTAGTCACCCCTTCCTCCCTGCCCTCAGGGTCAACAGCCGGCCTAGCCAACCTGGGGTGGGAGGACGCCTGCTGCCTCCTGTGCGGCAGACTCCCTCTCCCCTCTCCCTGCAGTCTCACTGGCAAATGAGTAAGAAGAATAGAATTACAGTTGGGCTACACGAGACACAGAATTAGTGGGATTAAATAAAAATAGCTATTAAAAGTGCCTTATAATTAAATTCATTTTCCAGTTATTTGTTTTACACACACACATCCGCCCACACTCGTGCACACACACACATTCTTCAGGCCGCAGCTCCACACCGAGTGGGTGTCAGGGCCCCAGCTGCCAACCAGCCTCCTCCTCACTGTCGCCTCTTCCCGGGGCCTGCCTCTCTTCCTCACCCCTCTCCCTGGCCCTGCTTTCAGTCCATCTAAGAAAACTACCGCTTACCACTATTCCCACGTGCTGAGCCTACTATGAGCCAGACACCTGACACCATTCGCCTCCTTTGTTCCATCCAAAGACATATTTTTCATTCAATAAATATCTGTTGAAAGACAAGTACTTAACATGCACGATCTCACTTAATCCAAACAATGATACTCATTCCTTCATTAAACAAATATTAGTTGAACACCTACTACATGGCAGGATTGGGTAAGTGCTGGTAATACTTCAGCCAACAAGACCAGACCCTCTGTTCTTGTGGAGCCCATCCTGAAGAAAGCCCAGAGCCGGAGACCGGGCCGGGTGATGGGGAAGAGGCAGATGCCACCTGAGTCGGGCCAGGAGGAGGTTAGGTGGGATGGGGATGCACCGAGAGGGGAGATTCTTCCCACTGAGAGCCCCTCGAGGGTGGGAGGGTGTCGCACCATCCTGTGTACAGGGAAAGAGGTGGAGCAAAGAGTGGGAACATCATCATGATTGTCAGCCTGAACTGACCTACCAGGCGTGAGCTCATCTGGCCATTTCTCAAGTTATACTTCGAATGCTTTTAGGATTACCATTATTACTACGATTACTGCTGTGACGGCTATCATCGCACCTGTGGAGCTGATCAGTCATGAATATGTGAGAACTTAGGAAAAGCTTCATAGAGATGGGACAAATTATAAGACCTCTAATGGTGGGGGTGGTGAAGATACCCTGGGAGAAGTCCAGTGAAAGTCTATGTAGAGAGGGTCACACAGGGAAGGAAGATTTCCAGCTGATCCCTGGAGGACTTCCTGGAGGAGGGACCAAATTCTTTTGGCCTCCCCATCCCAGACCCCTCCCCTCTGCTCACTTGGTCTGATCTTTAACTCCTTCCCATGGGGCCATGGGAGGACCCCAGCCCCAAACCTGTGTTTTGCTATTTAGCTGCAAAGTAATTTCCAACTCTTTGTGACCCCATGAACTATATATAGCCTGCGAGGCTCCTTTGTCCATGGGGTTTCCCAGGCAACAATACTGGAGTGGGTTGCCATTTCCTTCTCCAGGGCATCTTCCTGACCCAGGAATCGAACCCTCATGTCCTGCATTGGCAGGCAGATTCTTTATCTCTGAGACACTGGGGAAGCCCACTCTAAGGGAGAGGGCACTTCCAAACCTTCAGCCTTTGAATTCAGCCAGTCAACCAACCCCACTGTCTCCTAAGCCCGGGAAAGGTAAAAGAAAACCTCATCTTTTAAGCGATCGGATAGCTGGGGGGAGGGTACACATGTCCAGGATGAACAAGGTCTAAGACAACACCAAAGCAAGGGCATGGCCCCAAGCAGTGAACCACGAGCCCGCCAACACTTCCCAAGTCCCTGCTGTGCATCCAGTATTCTCCATCTTTTCCCTGAGGCTAAACAGCCACCCTCTCACACCACGGTGCAACCCTGGGCCCTTCTTCAGAGGAAGCGACTCTAAACCCAGAGAGGTCAGCAGTGACTTGCCCAAGGTTACAAGACCTGCAAGTGGCAGAGTTGGGGTTGGATGGACTCCAGATCCATCTAATCCAAGGCCTTTCCTTCCCCCACACTGACCCTGACCAAGAAGGCCCTGCTGGGGGACCCAAAGGCCAAAGAGACAGCGTTTCTGGAAAGTGTCCTCTGTGTGGGCCCTGTCTGCCTGGCCCCTCTTGTCTTACCCTCTGTCCTCAAGGTGGACAGCCCACCCTCCTGGCCCCCTGCAGAGCCCCCACACTCAGCCAGCCCCAGGAGCCCAACAGTAAAGAATCTGTCCTCGAAGGAGGCAACTGAGCTAATTAGCAGACTCCATCCTTTCCTCAGTGAGAACATTACTTCATTATCCGAAGCCAAACATAGCCCCACGGTGTCCGGCAAACACGCTCAGGCAGCTGGCAAAAGCAGTGCGAATCGATGGGCAGCAAGAGGCCTGCTCTGGCTCAGCCTCTCCACGGGCTCTGGGGCTCTGTCCCATCTTTCTGACAAATGCCAGGGAAGAGAAAGGCACCAGTGTTGGATGGAAAGATTACAGCTGAGCAATAGGGCACAAAGACCCCACAGACAACCCGGGCCTATTGTCACTTCCAGATGCAATCGGCCAAGCCCAGGTGAAGGAGGGGAGGATGAGGGAGGTGGGGGTGGGATGCTGGGAGCAGGCCAGGCTGCAGCACTGGAGAGCCGAATGGAAATCCCGCAGTGTCCATGGTGATGGACAGCCTTCCCTCGTGTCCACAGGGCAGAGACCAGCCCCCCAACGAGGGCACAGCCTACTTTCCTAGACTCATCGCTGCCCCCGCCCTACCCCATTGCATGGGCTCCTCACCCCCACCCCACACACACAGGTGGCCTCAGGCCTGCTTCCTGTTCAGTAACCACGCTGTTTCCCCCTCTTCTCTGCCTCTCCAGGCTTGGTGCCATCTCTTTCAGAGGCCTGACTGTTCCACCCTGCAGAGACCTGCTCTGCCTCATGTCTAGAGCACTTTTCATAGGCCGCATAATCAGGCACCCGATTCTTTGCCTGCCATGCCCAGCTCTCCTTGTTGTGGTTGTCGTTGGTGATTTGTGGGTCCTCTTGTGGAGAGAACAGAGATTCGGCTGCCTACAGCTCTCCTCTGTCATTGAACTTGCTATAGAGACAGGCACAAAGGTACTGCTTGCTAAGTGTTTGTTGACTGAATACTGGGAAGGCCTTCTAAAGCCTCTAATGTGCTGCAACTGGGAACATTTGGAGAGTCCAGAGACCAGTGTTGTAGTCAGCTCTCATGCTAAGCTTCTGTCTGCTCTTGGAGAAGCCACTGGCATTCTCTTGGCCTCAGCACCCCGACCTGACAAAGCAGGTTTTTGTCAGAACAACCAGTGAGGTGAGTTCGGCTGGGAGGAGATGGTGGGCCCCAGGCTGAGCTGGGCGCTGTTCATGGTGCTGAATCTGGGCGAGGCCCTCTCTGAAGCTGGTGGGTACAAAAACTGAATAGAGCCAGAGAGAGAGGACTGGAGGCGGCGGTGGGGGGGAGAAGGAAGGCATAGCTGAGAGACAATCCATTTGGACTGCTGGTTCTGGGCATTGCCAGGGTCTGTCAGCATGGGGGCCACATGCTCAGGCTGGGGGAGGAGGTTCAGCTTCAGCCATTGGGAGACCAACTGTCTAGCCAAGGACCCAGAGTCACACTGAGAATACAGTCTGATGGAGGAGAGGCTGGAAGCACACACACACCATGTGTGCCTATGCAGCAGCACACACATCACAGTCTGTGTGAACAATGCAAGCTTCACAGGCAGAAATTTCCAGCCCAGAGTGCCCTCCCAGGCACTGCCACACTCGGTCCTCCCACAGCCAAGGAGGCACAGGGCACCCCTTGTGGGCCCATTTAAAAGAAGAGGCAAGGAAGGCTCGGCTCCTGGATCCTTCTCTCTTCCAGAGAGTGAGAGGCTACTGCTGGATCCCCTCCTCTTCCAACTGTGCCAGGTGCCTGTCTTCGTGAGAGATAAGACAAAGAAGGCATTTGCTGTGGAAGAACAGGCAGCAGGCCCAGAGCCGGGAGAGAACATGCAAGCTGGGAGGGAGGGAGAGAGGCAGGCAAAGAGGGAAGAAAGGGAGGAAAAGAGAAAGGGAGGGAGGGATGGAAGGAAGATAGATTCTACTGCTGTTGAGGAGCAGATCTTGGCAGGGCTCTGTGCTGGCCCAGCCACCGTCCGCTTTGGAATAATTTCTCCGGCAGAAACTCCATAATTATGGGTAATAACAATCACTCTGATTTGCGTGTATTGAACACCTTTCAGCCCGAGATCTCCAAGTGCTTTGCCAACACTAATTAATTCATTAGGCACACCCGCCTCCCTGGGACAGGGCGACATGACGCCCCACCCAGCGCAGTAGAGCTGGCTCGGGTACTCAGCCGGCAGGTGGCAGCCCCAGCGGGGGCACATGTTGGGTATCCTGGGGGGAGAGGCTCTGAGAAGGAGGAGATGGAAGAGCAGCCCATCTGGCCCCACATCCTGGCTCAGTTGCCCCCTCAGAGGTTGGATCCACACCCCGAGGCACAGCCTCCCTGCCCCCAGCCTGTTAGAGGGCCAGGTGCAGAGAGTGGGCAGAGCCTCAACTGAGCCCTCACTCCCTGGGGACCTTAGGAAACTCACAAGCTTCCAGGAAATAGTTCCTTCACCTGTAAGAAAGGGGCCCAGGGTCTCCAGCTCCCAAGGTGGCTGTGGAGCTCACAGCAGGTAGGTGGAAAGAATTTAGACCTGAGCAGGGCTTTGCAAATGAAGGGTGCTGTTTCTCCCTCCATCAGCCCACTCTATAGAAAATGGGACCAGCTGGCCACAGATGGATGTAGAAACCCTCCCTACTGGCTCGGACCCTCCTATGACTATATGAAATGAACCACCCAGTTCATTTCAGAAGCAAGGAGATGCCCCTCACTCCAAGGGGTTCCCAGTCCTGCCCCATTGCTCACCCCCCACCCCCAGTCCCACACTGGCCTCAGTGCCAGAGGCTCATGGATCTGACTGGGAAGGAAGCGGTTCCCTGAAGGCCAGACTCAGAGAGAACTCAAGGGTCAGCAGGCTGTAAAAGAGAACTCAAGGGTCAGCAGGCTGTAGCTCTGAAGCAAGGCACTCCCCAAACTCAAAGAGAATGGCCAGATCAAGACATCTCCTCCAGGTTCTGACAGTGAAGACAGGAAAACCGAGGCACAGAAAGGGAAGGAATACAAACTTTGAAGTCCCACCTGGAATTGAAGCCTAGCACCATCAATTCTTGAGCAAGTCACTACTTCCCTGAGCCTCCATCTCCTTATCTGGAAGAAAAAAAAATGGTAAAATACCCTTGGCTAACAGTGTTGCCTACACTGTAGGTATTAATACTTAGCAAATGGAGCCAGTGTCATTAATTACACTGCAGTAATGTTGTCTATTTAACAGCTTCCCTGAGGTCACAAAGGAAACTCCATAACTGGATCCCTGGTTTCATGTCACAGCTCTTTACAGATCATCTACTATGTGCTAGGCACTCTGCCATCTACCTCTCCAGCTCCCTTCCTTTGTAAGCACCCTCTGCCCAGCTGGTTGGCTTCCTCCCTACAGAGGCAAAGTCTCAGCTCCAAGGAACATGCAAGTCCACATTCGTGCAGAAGAGCTAGGACAGACCATTCCCTCTTCCTGCTACTGGCCCCCCCTGCCCAGCTGAGCCCACTTTCTTCCTCAGTGGGTTCTGATCTCTACATGGTTGTTGTTCAGTTTCTCAGTCATGTCTGACTCTTTGTGATCCCACGGAACTGCAGCACACCAGGCTTCCCTGTCCTTCACCATCTCCCAGAGCTTGCTCAGACTCATGTCCATTGAGTTGATGATGCCATCCAACCATCTCATCCTCTGTCGTCCCCTTCTCCTCCTGCCCTCAATCTTTCCCAGCATCAGGGTCTTTTCCAATGAGGCGGCTCTTCACATCAGGTGCCCAAAGTATTGGAGCTTCAGCTTCAGCATCAGTCCTTCCAATGAATATGCAGGGTTGATTTCCTTGAGGATTGACTGGTTGGATCTCCTTGCAGTCCAAGGGACTCTCAAGAGTCCCCCAGCACCACAGTTCAAAAGCATCAGTTCTTCAGTGCTCAGCCTCCTTTATGGTCCAGCTCTCACATCCATGCATGACCACTGTAAAAACCATAGCTTTGACTGCTGCTGCTAAGTCACCTCAGTCGTGTCCGACTCCGTGCAACCCCTTAGATGGAAGCCCACCAGGCTCCCCCGTCCCTGGGATTCTCCAGGCAAGAACACTGGAGTGGGTTGCCATTTCCTTCTCCAATGTGTGAAAGTGAAAAGTGAAAGTGAAGTCGCTCAGTCGTGTCCGACCCTTAGTGATCCCACAGACTGCAGTCCACCAGCCTCCTCCATCCATGGGATTTTCTAGGCAAGAGTACTGGAGTGGCTTGCCATTGCCTTCTCCGATAGCTTTGACTAGATGGATCTTTGTTGGCAAAGTGATGTCTCTGCTTTTTAATATGCTGTCTAGGTTGGTCATAGCTTTTCTTCTAAGGAGCAAGCATCTTTTAATTTCATGGCTGCAGTCACCATATGCAGTAATTTTGGAGTCCAAGAAAATAAAATCTGTCTGTTTCCATTTTTTCCCCCATCTATTTGTCATGAAGTGATGGGACCAGATGCCATGATCTTGGTTTTTTGAATGCTGAGTTTTAAACCAGATTTTTCACTCTCTTCTTTCACTGTCATCAAGAAGCTCTTTAGTTCCTCTTCAATTTCTGCCATTAGGGTGGTGTCATCTGCGTATCTGAGGTTATTGATATTTCTCCCGGCCATCTTGATTCCAGCTTGAGCTTCATCCAGCCCAGGATTTTGCATGATGTACTCTGCATATAAGTTAAATAAGCAGGGTGACAATATACAGTCTTGACATATTCCTTTCTCAATTTGGAACCAGTCTGTTGTTCCATGTCCGGTTCTAACTGTTGCTTCTTGACCCCCATACAGGTTTCTCAGGAGGCAGGTAAGGTGGTCTGGTATTCCCATCTCTTTAAGAATTTCCCACAATTTGTTGTGATCCACACAATCAAAGGCTTTAACCTAGTCAATGAAGCAGATGTTTTTCCAGAATTGCCTTGCTTTTTTTGTGATCCAGTGGATGTTGGCAATTTGATCTCTGATTCCTTTACCTTTTCTAAGTCAGGCTTATACATCTGGAAGTTCTAGGTTCACTTACTGTTGAAGCCTAGCTTGAAGGATTTTGAGCATGACCTTGCTAGCATGTGAAATGACTGCATTTGTGGGGTAGTTTAAACATTCTTTTGTATTGCCCTTCTTTGGGATTGGAATGAAAACTGACATTTTCTAGTCCTGTGACCACTGATGAGTTTTCCAATTTTGCTGGCATATTGAGTGCAGCACTTTCACAGCATCATCTTTTAGGATTTGAAATAGCTCAGCTGGAATTCCATCACCTCCACTAGCTTTGTTTGTAGTGATGCTTCCTAAGGCCCACTTGACTTCACACTCCAGGATGTCTGGCTCTAGGTGAGTGATCACATATCGTGATTATCTTGGTCGTGAAGATCTTTTTTGTGTAGTTCTTCTGTGTATTCTTGCCCCCTCTTTGTAATCTCTTCTGCTTCTGTTAGGTCCATACTGTTTCTGCCCTTCATTGTGCCCATCTTTGCATGAAATGTTTGCATTTCATGCCAAGATCTCTACAGGGAGACCCCCTCATACGGTGACAGAAGATGACCCCTCGTGTGCAAAGAGAGCTTTACAGTTATAGAGCGCACAGTCCCACTGGGGGCTGTGAGGAGCTCAGACACTTGATACCCACACTTGCAAGCCCAGTCCCACATGTATAGAGCACTAACAGTGATGCAGTCACACACACACAATCACACGAAATACATGGTGACACACAGCCATGGACACACACTCTCACACAGAGCTACACAATACATATACCAACACACAATGACAACCACACACCCATGAACACACACTACACAAAGCAGGTCAAGCCAAGGCATTGCCCCTGGCTCAGCACAGCTGATTGGTGAGTCAGTGAACGTATGACCACTTCCCTCCATCTGGGCATCTGACTGGCTTTCCCCTCCCTCGTCTGTGCATTTTGATCACAGTCTTAAGAGCACTTGTGTCAACACGCTAACTTGAAAGACGACTGCAAAAGTACCACTCTACGTGAATGTGCTCGGGCGCGCCTCTATTTCCACCCACACATCTTCCCCACAGGGGACTGGACACCTCCACATGTGTGCATGCACACCCAGGGCTCCGCGGCCTGTCAGACACACTCATCCAGGATCACATATGCTGACCTCAGGGACACTTTGGAGCCCAGCCTGAGGGAATGGCCCCATTTCTGTTATTCAGGTCTCCCCACACATCCCTGCAGCCCCTGTACTGGGGAGTGAGCCAGACACCCCAGGAGTCCCACCATCCTTGAATAAGGTGAGATGCTCAGGGCCTGGCTGCCTACCTCCTTGACCAAGCCACCCTCCCTTCCCCTTCCCCCACCAGTGTCCCTGTCTCAGGGTCACCTCCTCCAGGAGGCCTCCCAGGTTCCCAGGATCATGTTGGTTTGATGTTTGAGATGATGTCTTTGAGAAGGGTCTTCTCAGGCAGCCTGCCCCGAGGAGGTCCAAGCCACCGGAACAAGACTGTTTGTGAACCACTCTTGCGGGATGGTAGGACACTTCCCCTGGCTTGGGGTCCCGCCTCGCATCCCCAGAATGGGTTCATCAGGCATTGACTGTGTGCATCAGGCATTGACTATGTGTGAGGGATTGACTCCAGGGATAAGGCATCACGGGGGAGGGGGGTCTAGCCACCCAGAGCGAATCTAAGGTGGGGATGAGGGCACCCATAGGCATAGGCTAGGTCCCCACAGACCTTAAGGAGGTCACTTTCCATCTTGGCGCCTCAGTTTCTTCATCCATCAATGGGGATATTGTGAAGGCCAAGTCAAGGTGCTTATGATCTAAAAACGCCATGTAGGTGTGAGGGTCTCAGTGTTTTCCTGCAGGGTATCCTCAGGGAATTCTTCTATTCCCCTGACCACACAGGGCCTTCAGTGGACCCTGAACCACAGAGAGGTCTGTTCAAGTCTTCAGAGAAGGAAGACTGGAGAGAGGAAAAAGAGAGCCAGCAAGGGGTGAGAGGCTGCCCTAAGGGACAGAGAGAAGGATGACGAGGAGAAGAAAGGCAGCCATAGGTGTCTATGAGCAAGAGCTGCCTGGAAATGCCTAGAACCCCCCACCCTGGCACAGGCCTCAGGGCACAGGGCCCCTGGTAAGAAGCCCAACATTCAGCTCGTTAGCCAAGACCTGCTCGTTAATCACCACAGGCCGCCTCTCTTCGCCTTGGCTGTGTCAGGCCATAATAATATATGAAGAACATTCATTTATTCACCAACTTCCCACTCAGGGAAAGATATATGACGTTGTAGGAATGGATTTATCCTGACACCCAGCTTTCAGCAAAGTGAGGCTAATTTAAACATTTAAGTCAACAGCTCACCCCTCCCGTTGTCTCCCAATTTCTTTTTTAATGGTGGGAGGTGAAGAAGGGGAGGGAGGTTGAAAATGCACAAGCCTGCGTGGTTGGAAGATTAGAGGCTATGGAGGGAGAGGAAAGGGAATCTCAGCCAGCTTTCCCTCTGGCCTCTTCCCACCACCCATCCTGGCCCCACCTCTGATAAAAACAGGGCAACAAGTGGGTGTGGAGGAGCAAGCACCGAACGTGGGGTCCAGAGTCCTGCTCCATCTCTAACTCACTGCACCCTGATAAGCCCCTCTCCGTCTCCAGCCTCTACGCCCTTGTCTGTAGAGCAGCAGGTTGAGCAAACTAGACTCTGCCCAGGTCATCTCCAGCTTCCAGAGCTGGGTTCCTTTGTCCACTTCTGGGCATCTCCTCACCACTGTGGTCCACCTGCATGCTCCTAGGAGACAGAGGGGAAGCAGGACTAGGCCCTGCCTAGAGATCCATCAGGAAGGGCCAAGACGGCTGCCATGCTAGGGAGAGTCCGCTGAACCTGATGGAGTTCAGAGCAGGCTGGGCAGTCAGGGTGCACTTGATAGAAGAGGCAAGGCTTATGTTCAGGACAAGGGAGCAGCCAGGTCTCCATCTGTTTAAGAGCACCGCCTCCAGGGGTAGATGTGTATATACACTAAGTCACTTCAGTCATGTCCGACTATGCGACCCTATGGACTGTGGCCCACCAGGCTCCTCTGTTCATGGGACTTTCCAGGCAAGAATACTGGAGTGGGTTGCCATGCCCTCCTCCAGGGGATCTTCCCAATCCAGGGATTGAACCTACATCTCTGATATCTCCTGCATTGGCAGGCAGGTTCTTTACCACCAACACCACCTGGAAGCCCCTGAGGCTAGATGCTTGGACTCAAATCCCTCCTCCATGGCCTCAGCAGGCTGCCGACCCTCTCAATGCCTCAGTTTTCTCGTCTGAAACCTGATGATGAGAGTGCCTATCCCACAGCATTCTTGAGAGGATCAGACGGGGCCACCACCCATGGGAAAGCCCTGGTACCATGCTCGGCACAGAGGAAGTGCCGAAGCAACACCATCATCAGCGGTGGGCCAGGAGGTGAGGGAGAAATAGCTGGGTGAGGTCTGTCTGGCCCGAGTCTCCCCACTTCAGCCCAGGCCCATCTGGGTATGGTGTTCCAGGGTAGGGCGAGCTCCACTCAGCCCATCCAGAGCCCAGGAGGCCCCTGACCAAGGCAGCAAGATTTCTCTTTGCTCCAGGTTGAGATCAAACCACCCCACCCTCCATGATCAGGAACTAAAATCAGGGCCCTCTCTGAAGCCCTGGAAAGCACTTAATATCAGGGCAGTGGAGTAAGCAGCCGGGTGCCCAGGGGGCGGGCATGTGGCATGAGAAAATGCACTGCCCTCATGTGTGTGCGTGTGCATGTGTGTGCATGTGTATGCATGTGTGTGTGCGTGCCTGTGTGCATGTGTGTGCATGTACATGTGTGTGTGTGTGCGTGCCTGCATGTACAAGCACACACGTAGGCACACTCTAACTTTCCCATAGTCTCCTCTCCCTTCACTGGCCTCTGACCTGAGGTTCTGAGCCACCAGCTCCCCCCAGAGAATCCCTGGGCCTGAGAGGGGGCTGGTGTAGAGCTGAGGTGCTCACCACAAAGCCCCCGTCCAGATGGAAGGCTGCAGGGCTGCTGGGAAGGAGAACAAGGACCCTCAAAGCCTGCTAATCCCCCACTGCCAGAGCCCACTCGGCTCAAACGGGCCCGGAGGTTGTGGCCAAGTCACTCTCAGAAACTCTGTTTCCTCAGCTGAAAAATATGGAGCTGATTAACACCAACTCCACCAGGCGGCTGTAAGGTTAAGCGAGGTCATATGTTGAGGCGCCCAACCCTGGGCCTGGCACACAGTGGGTGCTCAGCGACTGAGCACCCCCCACTGCCCCTTCCCCACATTTCGGGGGTGCTGTGAAAGCAGAGAGCAGCTTTCCTCTCACACTACTGCACCCCCCCCCACCTCCCAGAACAGGAGACCCTGTTAGATAGTGACGGATGGGAGCCAGCGACTGGGGAAAAAGGTGTCAGCTTATGTGGGGGTGTCTGCCTCTCTGCAAGTCTTGCTCTAATTGAGTGTCCTATTAAAACACGCTGATTGGTAACACAGCCACTTTAATAAAAGAGTTCCTGTGTTATTTTTACAAGTCACCACTGAACAAACATGCCAAATCCTCCTCCCTGGCCACACCCACAGGGAGCCTGGCATCTGAGCCACTTGTCATAAGCGGGATGCCACTGCTCACCTGGTGTCATAAGCGGGATGCCACTACTCAGCAGTGTCCATGCCCCCCAAGGCCTGGAGGGCGGCCATGCCCCCAAAAGTGACAACCACAACCACCTCCCCCGCCCCCCAACGCCCCTGGCAGGCTTGAGTGACAATTTTAACAAGGCAGCTTATTTTTCCTCCGCGAAAGGAAGCCTGGCGGTGACTCACGCCTGTTTCCCACAGCAGCCTACTTCTGTGTTGTCGTTGCTCAAACACACCTGACGGCTCCCTCCCCTGTGGGGGGTGGAGGGCACCCGGGGGTGGAGGAGGTGACATTTAACAGCCCAGGCTGGGTGTGGAAAGGTTCGAGGAGGCAGAGTGAGCCTCACCACTGAGGGTGAGCTCAGCCCTGCCCAGCGACTCCAACCCACTGGACCTGGGTGCCCATCTATAAAAGCAGAGGTTGGACCATACACAGGGCTTGCAAGCTGGGCAGCAGAATGCTTTGTTTGGACTGCTCAGTGGGTTTTAAAAGATTAGAGTCTGTTGCCAACTTATATAAATCACATAGAAATCTGGATTTTTCATTCTTCTCCGAAAAATCTGATCTGGCCATCAACACCCTGCATTTCCACGTAGTAACAGTCAGTGCAGCTGACAATGGCTTTCCGGTTCCCCCCAGGCCCCAGCCAGCCTGCTTTGCTCACCGTTCCCTGCCTGGCTCCGGGAACCTTTGAGTGTGAGACCCCTGGGCCTCCAGTTCTGAGGTTCGGAATGTCTACATCTGTATGAGCCCCCTGTGCTCCACCTGGAGCTGGAAGAAATGAGGCACAGAAGGAAAAAGGAGCTAACAGGACTCACAGCCAGACCCAGACTGGGGATACAATCCAGGAACACACAAACCACAGAACTTATTGTGAAAAGTTTTCTTTTGTGTGGCTATTAATAAGTATCCATGGGTTAATTCACACCATTCTATGAAACCAGACATTTGCTCTAGTGTATGGGACTGGATGGTGCTGGGACCTGCCACCCAGCTGTGAGGGACCAGCCATGATAGCCCAGTGCAGACACAGGATCGCCATGATCAAAGGCTAGAATGACTTGCTGATGGCACAGAAAGTGGGTTGGACATTCTCTTTTTATTTCAAATTTGGGGACATAAGAACCAGTTTACAGGGTTCAGTTGTAATTGTGCAAATACACAGGATGAAATATTTTCCACTCTGGTTGTGCTCTTTCCAGTTAGAAATGCCTCAACTCTAGAAATACCACTAATCTGGTCCAGGTCAGATGTAGGACACCCCAGGTAAACAATCTGTCACGGGAATTAGGGGCTGGAAGGAGAGATTCCAACAGAAGGAGTTCTCAGGAGGAAGGGCACCAAGGGCTGGGGGAGCCAGGCAGTTTCCTGGCCTCAGGCATGAAACTGAGACCCCCTCATGGCTGCCTGTAGCCCCAGACCCAAGAATTCCCCTAGGGGAGTGATGTCAGAGGAGATGACCCAAGGAGTTCTTTGAGGCCCTGTCACATGCTTCCATCCATGGCTCATGGCTTCTTTGAGCCTCAGTTTTCCTATCTATAAAGTGGACGTGAATGATGGAGTGAGGCTTGGCTGTGCAATGGTGTTCAGGTCTCTGCTTCCATCTCCCTTGTTCTCCCAAGAAAGGTCCCACAAGCCAACTGCAACTCAGTTCTAGCCTATGCTATGCTACCAACTCCTGGTTGTGTGACCCCAGGCCAGACCCTGACCTCTGGCCTCATGTCTTCTGTCTGTAAAATGGAGCTTTACACCTTCTTGGGTATTTTGAGCCCTAGAACTTGAAGAGCCTGTCCTGAAATCACCTGGGCAGACTTTGCTGAAGCCAGAACAGCCTGTGGCTTCCTGGTACTTGGGGGTGGAAGAGGACCCAAGGAGCAGGCCGCACCGGCGCTAGGTGGTTCTTGCTGGGTAAAGGCAGAGCAGGTTGAGGGACGGGTGAAAGGCAGTGACATGAGGACAGTGAGTGCAAGCCACTCTTTTAGGACCCTGGCTGTGGTGGTCAACCTTGGAGGGGACATGGGGCAATGGCATACACCAAGCACATCATATGCTCAAAGACCCAAGTGTAAGGCAAGGTACAGTCTCACAGTCCCAGAGAAGCAGGCCTCAAGCAAGCCTCCTCCAGGAAGCCTACACTGATCACCTTCCTTTCTGGGTCAGGACCTCACTTCTCTCAGGACCACATCAGCTCCCGATGAGGCCCTCAGGGTCCAGATAGAGGGAGGTAACCTGCCCAAGGCTGCACAAGCCTCCCAGCCTCCTGTGCCTCCTAGGCAGGGGATGTGGACTAGAATCTTGGGAAGCAAGATCAGAGAGGGAGAGCACCTTGGGGAAGCCACACAGCAGATGAGGCTTCAACCACCAGGTCTTTGCCCAAGCAGGGTCCTCCACCCAAACTCACGTCTCTTGTCTACTTGGTGAACACTTTTCCACTTCCCACACTCAATCCACACGTCCCCTCCTCCTTGAAGCCTTCCCTTGACCCACCACCCAGGGGACACACCTCTTCCTCCACTAGTCCACCCACGTGCCAAGCAGTCCCTCCCACTCTAGATCTGCCCCAGGGGCCCTCCCTGTGACATCTACTCACAAGGCTGCCCCCCCATAGGGCTGCCAGCTCCCCGTGGGAGGATTGGGTCTGACTGTTCTCTGTCATCCCAGTACCAGCTTCAGGACCCTGCTTGGCACACAGTAGGTGCTTAAGGATGGAGGACCAAAGGTGAGAAGGCAGGAAAGAACTGCCCTAGAAAGAGAGGTGCCCGCCCACCCCCGCCCCCAGGCAGGCAGGCAGGCAGGCATGCCCCGCCCCACCCCGCCCTCGCCCAGTTGGCAAAAGCTGCAGAATTAAGCACAAGTTATAATTAAGACGGGATGTTTGAAGAGAAACATAATCTCCGTTTCCGTGGGATCCGCGGGCACAACAGTAATTAACGTCTCATTAACATTCGCCTAATTAAGCAGTTTATGAAAGTGTATGGATTTGCATACTGCCACGCCAGGCAAAATTAACCCCTCAGGTCCTGGGTGGGGCTGGGAGGCAGAGAGGGCTGGGTGAGGTCTGGGGAGGAAGAGGTGGAGTGCCACCTGTCAGCAGAGGCTGGGAGGGTCTTCCCCTGCCCTCCTATCTACTGCCCCTAGCCCCACCTCACATGCCCCTCCGCTGGCCTGAGGATGGAAGTTCACTCCTCCCCTCTCCCCACTCCCTGGGCCAACATAATCCTCTCAAAAAGGACCTTTTTAAAAAGGAAAAGTAGGTCATCGGCTTCCTGCCCCACTACTATGGACCAACCCAGAGGGTCTCCCTGGGAGCCCACAGCTCAGCCAAGCTCCTGGGTCTCCACCCTTCCCTGAGGCTCTCTGCAGGGAACAGACCTTCCACCTAAGAAACCCTTTTTAGCTTCAGGTGCTATTGCCTGCCTCACTCAGCACCCCCAGCTCCCTGAGGGCTGTGTGAGTGTCACCCCATTTAATCCCAAAGAAGAGGGGCTCAGGGAGGTGTTGGTTCAGTTCAGTTCAGTCGCTTGGCTGTGTCTGACTCTGCTACCCCATGCACTGCAGTACATCAGGGCTCCCTGTCCATCACCAACTCCCAGGGTTTACTCAACTCATGTCCATTGAGTCGATGATGCCATCCAATCATGTCATCCTCTGTTGTCCACTGTTCTTCCTGCCTTCAATCTTTCCCAGAATCAGGGTCTTTTCGTGAGTCAGTTCTTTGCATCAGGTGACCAAAGTATTGGCGTTTCAGCTTCAGCATCAGTCCTTCCAATGAACATTCAGGATGAGTTCCTTTAGGATGGACTGGTTGGATGTCCTTGAGTCCAAGGGACTCTCAAGAGTCTTCTCCAACACCACAGTTCAGAAGCATCAATTCTTCAGTGCTCAGCTTTCTTTATGGTCCAGTTGAGTCCAAGGGACTCTCAAGAGTCTTCTCCAACACCACAGTTCAAAAGCATCAGTTCTTCAGTGCTCAGCTTTCTTTATGGTCCAGTTGAGTCCAAGGGACTCTCAAGAGTCTTCTCCAACACCACAGTTCAAAAGCATCAATTCTTCAGTGCTCCGCTTTCTTTATGGTCCAGTTCTCACATCCATACATGACAACTGGAAAACCCATAGCTTTGACTAGACACATCTTTGTTGGCAGAGTAATGTCTCTGCTTTTTAATATGTTGTCTAGATTGGTCATAGCTTTTCTTCCAAGGAGCAAGCGTCTTTTAATTTCATGGCTGCAGTCAGCATCCGCAGTGATTTTGCAGCCCAAGAAAATAAAGTCTCTCACTATTTCCATTTGCCGTTCATTTCCCATGAAGTGATGGGACCAGATGCCATGATCTTAGTTTTTTGAATGTTGAGCTTTAAGCCAACTTTTTCACTTTCCTCTTTCACTTTCATCAAGAGACTCTTCAGTTCCTCTTCACTTTCTGCCATAACGGTGGTGTCATCTGCATATCTGAGGTTACTGATATTTCTCCCAGCAATTTTGATTCCAGCTTGTGCTTCACCCAGCCTGGCATTTCACATAATGTACTCTGCATATAAGTTAAAAAAGCAGGGAGGTGTAGACCCTGCCCAAGATCACAGTGCTGTCAGTGGCAGGCTCGTGGGCTCCAAACCCTTCCCACTTCCCCAGGGGCTCGATCGGGGTCGGGGGGGCACAAACACTCCCCACCAGCAATAACAACACAAACCACACATTTGCAACCCAGCCTTGGAAGAAGGCAGGCTGCTCCTTCTTGCCTCCTCTGGATACTTATTAACCAATCTCGTGCTGGCATCTTCAACTCCCAGGCCAGCCACCACAGCTGGAGTCACCTGTGATGTAGCCATGGCAGGAGGCCTTGGTTCTCCAAAGGAGACAAAGAAAGTAGGCTTTTAGGACAGTGTCAAACATCAAGTAAAGTATTTCTCTCTGGAGCACTAAGAAGCCTTGAACACTGAACACATTTTGGTGTTCATTAATTATTTTCTTCTTTTTAAAATTTCTGGCCACACCAGGTAGCACATGAGACCTTAGTTCCCAGACCAGGGATCAAACCCGAACCCCCTGCACTGGAAGGCAGAGTCTTAACCACTGGACCACCAGAGACGCTCTAATTATCCTCTTACTCTTTGATCTCCACTCCCACTGCAATGATGTCCACCATTCAGGACATCTGTCAACTCTCCATTCTGAGGACAGAGTCAGACAACTTTTCTCAGTGAAAATTTAATTTAACAAGATTTATCATGATCTTTAAAAAAAAAAAGCTCATTCCCAACAAGCTATAAAAAGCCTAGGCCATAAAGGTGAGAGATTTGACTTTGTTACAATTTAAAGCGTCTGGGCAACCAAAGACTCACAGAGGGAAAAGACAAGCCAGAGACAGACCAGAGGAGTATGCCTGCAGTACACACAGCCAACAACAACAACAAAATTTTTCCAGGCTATATAAAGAATTCTGCAAATCATTACAGAAAAAGACAAATTGCCCACTTTTTGTTAAAGCCAAAACATAGGAGTAGGCAACTGGCGGATGTGGAGACCCAAAGGGCCAAACACATGACAAGACTTGCCTCAGGGCAGCAGAGTTCCCAGCAATGCCAAGTAAAAGGAGATACAACACTATACCCGTTAAGTTGGTGGGCATCTAATAAGTGCCAAGTGTTGTTGGGGCTGTGAGACAACAGGACTGCTTGGACATTGCTGGTGGAAGCAGATGTTGCTGCAAGCATTTGGTGAAACACTGTGGTCTTATCTTATAAAGCTGAAGCAGCAGAGCCTACTACCAAGCAATTGGTAGTAAATGCCCACACACATACACACCAGGAGGATGTACGATGCTCGTGGCAGCCTTGTTTGAAAGAGTGAAAGACCCCATAGACTGTAGCCCACCAGGCTCCTCTGACAATGGAATTGTCCAGGCAAGAATACTGGAGTGGGTAGCCAGAAGATCTCCAGCAGATCTTCCCAACCCAGGGATTGAACCTGGGTCTCCTGCACTGCAGGCAGATTCTTTACCATCTGAACCACCAGGGAAGCCCAGAGTGAAAGGGGCAATGCTCTAAATGTCCACCAACAGGAGAATGGATCCACTGCGGGATGTACAGATTAATCATGGTAGGTTGAACACATGCATTCACCATCACTCCTTTCAAAAACCCCATTACAACAATAAAGGATCTTTTTTGTACCTAAATCCACAAGGACAAAGATTGGAAGAAGAGAAAACAGCAACATAATTTTGGAAGTTGGAAAACAGATGGGTGAGCGGTAATTGATTTGGCAGATCTGAGAAAGTGAGTCCCCATCCTATTACCTGGCAGAACCCACCAAAGGCGTAGTAACTGGTGGCCCCAGGCAGCCCTGGACATGGGAATAAAGGACTGGTTGGAAAAAAGAAGCAGGTAGACCCCACGGAGCTCCCAGCTCTGCCCAGAGAAGACTGAGAGACACCAGGCCATGGGGAGGGTGGCAGGGAACCCTTACTGAACACTGAAGGAGTAGGTGAAGTTTCTGTGCTGGATTTCAGGTCTCGACTCCAGCCTTCCTCCCTAGCTCATTTCCAGGAGGCCCTGCCATCAGGGCTTCCAGTGAACCAACAAAGTGAAGCCACAGTTGGTGAGTCTGCCCCCACAGGGGGATACCAATCAGCCTTTATTGTCCCAGTGCTAAATAAGAGCTACCAAACAAGCATCATCAGACATTTGAACATCAGCTCCATCAGCTCACGGACTTTTGACCATTTTGTTCAGGGCTGCAGAATGAAGCTGGTACAGAGCAGTGACTCCATAAAGTTTGCCAAGTGAATTAACTGAGGAAATCTCTAATAGGAAAGACTGAGTCCCAGAGAAGTAAAAAAAAAAAACCGAGAGAGAGTAAAAGAAAGCCAACTTGAAGGAAATCAGCAATGCACATAGAAGGAAACTTTAAAAAGAGAAATAAAATATCCACAAAACAAGAGTTGGATGCAACGTATTTTAAAGAGAACATTCAGCAAATAAAAAAGAACCTTTGAAATTTAAAATTTATACAGCGGAAATCAAAAACTCTATTAGAGAACTTCCCTGGTGGTCCAGTGATTAAGAATCAACTTGTCAATGCAGGGGACACAGGTTTGATCCCTGATCTCCAGACCAAGATCCTACATGCCACAGGGAAACTAGGCCTGCACACCGCAGCTACTGAGCGCATGTGCCCTAGAGCTTGTGCTCTGCAGCAAAAGACACATCAATGAGAAGCCCGTGCACAACTAGAAAGTAGCTCCCACCAGCCACAGCTAGAGAAAGCTCATGTGTAGCAACAGACACCCAGCACTGCCAAAAATTGGTAATAAATAAATATTTTTTAAAAAATTTATTAGAAGGGTAGAATGATAACACAGAAGAGGTCTCCCAGAAACAGGGACAGAAAGGTAAAGCAATGTGACCAAAGAAGGAAAAGATGAGGAAGTTAGGGGTCCCTTTGAGAAGCACAACGTGTGGAGTTACAGGAAGAGAGAACAGAGAAAACACAGGCCAGGCATAAAGGAGCAAATCAAAAACTTTTCTAGAACTGAAGAACACGAACTTCCAGCTTAAGACATCAGACCCTCACCGAGGCCCAGCACAGTGAGTTCTCAGAACATGGAGGGAAAGAGAAGGCCCTACAGGCTTCCAGAAAGAAAATCCCAGGTAGGATGCTCAGAATGGATGCCAGAACAGCCATGGAAATCTCAACACCAGCCCCATAAGCAACATTAAAGCAATGACTTCAAAGGAAGGGCCCCTATTAAAATTCTGAGGATAAAGATCTCCATCTGGAATTCTATACCCAGTCAGACTATCAATCAAGATTTAGGCAAAAGAAGAGTTTTCAGATGTGCAAGGTCTCAAAACATATACTTCCCACACACCTTTTCCGGAAGCTATTGGAGGACGCGTTCACCAAAATGAGAATGTCTACTAAGAAGGGAAGCAAGAGACCCAGTCCGAGAGAGGTGAAAGGAACCTGAAGCATGGAGAAGGGCCATGCGGGTGTGCCCGAAGCACAACAGGCATCTAAATAACCCAACTGCGGCAGGTCAGAAGGCTCCCGGAGAAATTTTTTCAAGAGGATGAAATTGATAGAGGACTTTACATGCTTTACTTATTTTGAAAGGAGATTTACCCAACTGAGGGAGAGTTGGGAATTGAAAAAGTGATTAGCATTTAAAAAAATAAAACCCTAATCCCTCCCACCCCTCCAACCCTGCAAGAAGATAGTTTTAAAACTCCAGGGAAAACAGAGCTGTCAAGAAAGAAAAAGTAATCAGAGTATTCTGTGCTGCTCAGCTGGGAAGCTCAGCCAACCAAATATGTGGTGACTGGGGTGGAAGCAGGGGGATGGTGGTCAAAAGGAGTTAAATTCTCAGCTAGTAAAACTCACTAGGTGATGCCTGAAACTAAACCAAGGAACAGCCATACAAGCCATTCTATAGAAGCAGGGGCGCAAACACACAAACAATTCACAAAAGGGTTGGAAGAGTTTGCTCCAGGGGTGTGGCAGACGGCTCAGGGAAGGGCAGAGGACTATAGGGTTTATGACAAAGTAATACATGTGGCCTCACCTGCTGCCAGTGGGGCCACCTCTGGCCCTAAACACCCCAACCCTGCCCTAGCCTGTGATCGTTCACTGTCCGGTGTACCCTACCTACCTGCACCCCAGCCTCCTGGACCGCTTCTGCCTCGATCCCTGCTGGATTTCAACACCTGTGCCCCGCACCCTCCCTCAAAGGGCCAAAAGCAGGTTCCCAGGGGGTACCCACTTCCTCCATCTCCTCTTCTTCTCCCAGGCTGGGGGCTCCCTGAGGGTGGGGGTCTCCCCAAGCCAGCAATCCACAGAGTTTTTCTTTCTACCTTTCATTTAACAAATAGTTACTGAGCCCCTCTCTGTCCCAGGCTCTGGGGACAGAGCTGTGAACAAGGCAGCAGCACATTAAGCAAACAGAGCAATAAATCCAAACGGTGGGGAAAGCCATGAGGGAGGAGAACCAGGCCTGTGGAAGGAGAACTCATGCCTTCATGGGGACAGTGAGGAGCAGGCTGGTCAGTGACAGGGACACAGTGTCCTGTGTAGAAGGAGCGAGGAGCAGGTGGGGCAAGGGGGCTCTACCCCCATCCCACCTCCCCAGCTCTGTCTCATCCCTCCTCCTTTGCTCCCCGCCGTGTTCCTGCCAAGACCGGGGCCAGTCTCGTCAGAGGACAGCAGGAGAAAGAGATTCATGGCCCAGCCTTTAATGGAAATTGATGCCCACCTCACCGGGGTGATCTGCACCCTCGATTCATTCCTCACTCAGGTCAGATAAAGCACCACAGCCAAGCAGGGAGGGCAGGGCAGCAGCGTGTGGGCACCGGTTTCCTCTGCCGGAGAATTCTCTCTGCCAGCTGCAGCCCCATCACCACAGGTGTCTTCCTGCCCTGTCCCTCCTCCACAAACCCTGCTTTCATCCAGGCCTCTCCTGCTCAAGATGCTTCCACAGCTCCCAGTGCTCTCAGGGACAATTTATGGTCTCTGACCCAGGCCAGGCTCAGGGCCACAGAGCTGAGCTAGGGGCTGATGACCACTCAGCACATCCTGGCAGGAACAAAGGAGACTGTCCATGGCAGAGTGGGGCTCAGAGAAGGAAGTCCCCTACTCCCCCAACCCCAGCTGCCATAAACTCAGCAAAGGCCTCCAGAGGGACCACGCTAAAGCCAGCCTTGGGATGAGCAGAAACCTGGAAAGAGCTCCAAGAGAGGCCAAAACCCCATGTGGCCCATTCCCACCTCCAGGGCTTCACTCTCGCTGGACCACTTGCCAAAGCGCCCGCCGTCCCTTCTACCCAGTTACCACTTCAAGTTCCCCCGAGGCTGCTCTTTCAAGGAGGCTTCTGTGGGCTCTCAGGTTCCCCCAGAACTTGGGCGTCTCTCCTTCCTCTCCCTAGCCCACAGCATGTGTTTTGGGAGATCTGTTGGCCAACAGAATGGCCAGGGTCAGCAAGCGATTAAGGAGGGGTACCTTCCCGTGGGAGAAATCCCTCTGCTAACTCACCGGACCCCAGCTTGGACTGGACAACATCAAAGCCGACTACAGGCATGAAGGGAGGTAGGGGATTGCCACAGAGGGAGAATGAGGGAAGAGAGCCAGGTCCTCAGCCCCTCACCCACCGTGGTGGATGGCGACCACACCTGACAGTGCTGGACCGCCGTCGCCCACCTGCCCTGTGCTCCCTCTCCACCTCCCACCATGAGCAGAGATGGTCCCTGGGAAGACAGGCCAGGGAGGAGCTGAAATAGCTACCATCACCCAGCACCTCCTATGTGCCAGGCACCTCACATAAAACCTGCCTTTCTTACGTGCTCACTCAGCGTTAAATGTGAAACATACATGAGCTCGTTTCATTCCAAGACCCTGAGGGGCCCTATTTTCCAGGTGGAGACATTGAAGTCCACAGAGGTGAGTGATTTGTGCCCACAATCACACTCTGATTAATGGTGGGACTGGGATCTAGGGTAAAATATGGCAACCTGGAGAGCTGAGTTCCTCCCAGGGACCTTTTGAGATAGGGCTCTCTGGGATGGAGGGACATGCAAGTTGGGGCCTGCATCCCAGGAAGCAAACAAGCCTTGGTGCTTCTCAGCTGGAGTGGGCATGACCAGAGGGGCAGGTCATTGCTGCTCTCTATCACTCCCCATAGATGGGGAAACTGAGGCCATCAGAGGTCACAGCCAGGATGGGTAGATTCAGATCCAAGCCTGACCTCAGACCCAGGAACTCTTCCCTAGGAACAAGTCATCCTCCTCACCTGAGCAGGAGGCAGCAGGCCCTTTCTGAGCCCCTAGACTGGCCAGGGACACAGGAGGCTGGAGCTCCCCGTCTGGCCCAGCGGATTGCCTCCCAGGGCCAGAGAGAGCCCAGACACCCGCCACCTTCCATCCTCTGCTTTGGTCAGTCAGGGGAGTGGGCCCTGAAGAAAGGAGCTGGTCCCACTTTTTGGCTCCCAGGTGAGGACTGCGACCCTTCCCTGGGCTCAAGTCACCCAGAGAGCTGAACCGCAACGTGACACCTCCTCACCTGCAGGCACCTGGTGGGTGAGACAGGGTCAGAGGATGAGGCCAAATAGAGGTGGGTGACAGCATCACAGCCCTGGGGGAGGAGAAACCCCGCTTCCAGAGTTGGGCCAGAGGCTCCTAGGATCCCCTCCAACCTCTTGACAGTCAAGACCCTGGACCTCAAAAGGTCTATGATTCCAAGATCTCATGCTTCTGGGAACCTTACATCTGCCACCACTTTTGAACACCAACTAATTACAACACCATGCCTGCCTGCTCAGTTGCTCAGTCATATCCAACTCTTTGCGACCCCTTGGACTATAGCCCGCCAGGCTCCTCTGTCCATGGGATTCTCCAGGCAAGAATACTGGAATGGGTTGCCATTTCCTCCTCCAGGGCATCTTCCTGACCCAGAGATTGAACCTGCATCTCCTACATTTCCTGCATTGCAGGCAGATTCTTTTTGGCTGTATGTACCCCCTCCACCATCCCAGCAGGAGGAGGATTTTAACCCACTTTTTCCACTGGAAATGGGAACCTGTCCAAGGTCACCTATAATGAAAGGCAGGTGGGGTCAGACTCTGGGGCACTGAGTGGAGTCACTGTATACTTAGCCCACAAATCCCACTGTCCCATATGAGGCAGGAGGGGAAGGCAGGGGGTCTGCAATAGATCCTCTGACCTAGAAAACAAAGGTCATGATTCTTAGCCCTGGGCTTCTCCACTGAGAGTTCTCAGAGGATAGAAAGGAAGCCCCAACCCTGCTCTGCCCTCCAAGACCTTCTCCGCCCTCCAAGACCTTCTCCAGGCTCTAAAGACAAGAGCTAAGACTTCTGAGGAAGAGCTGAGGGGCTCGGTCTCAGGGCCCCAGAAGCTGGGCCAGGAGCCTTGGATTGTGGCCCAAGAGGTACAAGGGGCTGGCAGGGAGCCCAGAAGGCACTGACACTCTTCTGCCTGCCTGTGAACAGGAAGGATACTGTTGGGCCCATTTCACAGATGCAATAACTTAGGAAGGAAGATTATGGGCTCAACTCTGCATCCTGGTTACAGAGTACCTGCTCCCTTCCCAGCTCTGGCCCTGAAAAGCTGTGGAGGTCGGGCAGGCTGCCTGCCCTCTCTGGCCTTGAGTTTCTCTCTGTGCAGTAAACTGGATCATCCCCCTCCAGCCAGGCTCCGGGGTCTGGTGCTAGAATCCTCAGAATACTCCGATTCAGGGGCCACTGGAAAAATGGGCTTCCCACCTCCACTGCGGGCCCTGCCTCCAGACCTGCAAAGATTACCATTCAGGTAGTATCCTCTGTGCAGAAAGAGGAGACTAGATCAATTTGTTCCCAGGTGCCCTGGAGAAGGCAATGGCAACCCACTCCAGTACTCTTGCCTGGGAAATCCCATGGACGGAGGAGCCTGGTAGGCTGCAGTCCACGGGGTCACTACGAGTAGGATACGGCTGAGCAACTTCACTTTCACTTTTCACTTTCATGCATTGGAGAAGGAAATGGCAACCCACTCCAGTGTTCTTGCTTGGAGAATCCCAGGGACGGGGGTGCCTGGTGGGCTGCCATCTATGGGGTCGCACAAAGTCGGACACGACTGAAGCGACTTAGCAGCAGCAGCAGCAGCAGCCCTGCAGCCAAGGCTGCCCAGTAGCCAGGAGGCTCTGCTAGCTTCTCCTCCCTGCCCTCACTGTCCTGGGAGTGACCTGGGCAGACAGCCCCACTCTGCCTGCACTCCCATACCCCTCGAGTCAGACAGCAAGATGGAATAGTAACAGTATGGAGTTTGGTGTCAGCCCAGGTTCAAAGGTCACTCACCAACCCCTCAAATTCCAGAGCAGTTTGGGGCAAGTCTTAACTTCTCTCAATCTCCATGTCCTGATCCATAAATGGAGCCCACAAGCATGCCCCTTAGAAGCAGGGACAGATTTCCTTTTCTTGGGCTCTAAAATCACTGTGGATGGTGACTGAAGTCATGAAATTAGAAGATGACTGCTTCTTGGCAGGAAAGCTATGACAAACCTAGACAGTGTGTTAAAAAACAAAGACATCATTTTGCTGATAAAGGTCCATATAGTCAAGGCTATGGTCTTTCCAATAGTCATGTACAGATGTGAGAGCTGGATAAAAAAGAAAGCAGAGCTGAAGAATGGATGCTTTCACACTGTGGTGCTGGAGAAGACTCTTGAGAGTCCGTTGAAAAGCAAGGAGATCAAACCAGTCAATCTTAAAGGAAATCAACCCTGAATATTCTTTGGAAAGAAGTGATGTTGAAGCTGAAGCTCCAATACTTTGGCCACCTGATGTGAAGAGCCAGCTCACTGGAAAAGACCCTGACGCTGGGAAAGATTGAAGGCAGCAGGAGAAGAGGGCGACAGAGGATGAAATGGTTGGATCACCAATTCGACAGATAAGAACTTGGGCAAGCTCCGGGAGATGATGAGGGCCAGGGAAGCCTGGCGGCTGCAGTCGTGGCATTACAGAGTTAGACACAACTCGGCGACTGAACGACAAAACAGGCCCCTAAGAGGAGAGGATGCGGGTGAACAGGGGAACTGGTGAGACAGAACTGAAAGCCTCGGCCCAGGCCTCCCGGAACAGTCAGCCTGCTCCAGGTCCTGCCAACCTGACACCTCGGCTTCCACTTCAATGCCTAAAAGCCACTGATGAAGAGGAAAACCTGCCGTTTAAAATAAAGTGGAATTTGCCTCTCATTAAAATGAAGTTTGTCACTTCTATCATAAATTGTCCCTCTCAGCTGCAGAAAAGGTCCATTAACACATTATTTTTCCTTCTCCAAATGAGATGAGAGTGGGTAGGATTGAAAATCCCTGTGGACAGTAAAAAAGCCAGAAAAGCCCTCTCCCCTACCACCTCCAGCTGCCCCCAAAAAGCCAAAAAACTCATTGTAATTATCTGTCTGGGAGCAGGCTAGGGAAGCGCCGTAGCATGGTTCATTAAGTCACTAATTAGCAGGAACCAGCTTTGACTGTAGGGGTTGGGGGCCAGAGGAGTGGGTTTCAGTCTCTCCCTCCCCTCCTGCTAGCCCCCAACCTTGTCCCCACTCAGTCTCACCTGGTTCCTGCGCATTTGCTCTCAGAGCCCAGGACTCTGCAGTAACCCTCTTCCTTTGAGGCCTCAGTCTCCACATCTGAGCTATAGACTCATGCCTGTGACTACTGAGGACTCACGGAGCCCTGGACGCCGTCCCTGGGAGGCACTGGCACAGGCAGAATGCCAGAGCATGCAGGGGGCAGGCTGGTGGGGGCACGGGGATGCTTGGGGCTCTGAGCACTTCCAGTTCCGATGCTATAACAGTGACGACCTACGTTTAATGAGCACGTACTACATTCAGGGCTTGACAGAATGGACTCTTAATCTTGGCACAAGAGCCCCACGAAGTCATCCTGCCCAATGTCCTTTACAGGTGAGGAGTCTAGTCACAACAAAGTTGAGTGACAGCTACTAGGTGAGATCTGAAAAGAGGCAGGCCAAACTGAGCCTGGTCCCCGGCCACCCACCACTAGTGGAGCCTGTGAATCTGAGTCTCTGACTCCATGCAGGAAGGACGTGCAATTCTCCAGCACCTTCCAGGACAAATGGCCGTAGGAGACAAAACTGCCACTGTACCGTGATACACAGGGTAAAGGCACTTGTTTGGGGTCACGCAGACCAGGAGAATGAGGATTTTAAGAATATGGTCTCCTACCTTGCACTCCCACTCCTGGGCATATATCCAGAGAAAAACATGGTCCAAAAGGATTCGGGCATCCCAGAGTTCATTGTAGCACTATTTACAGAAGCAAAGACATGGAAGCAACCTAAACATCCATCGACAGGGGAATGGATAAAGATGTGATACATATATACAACGGAATATTACTCAGTCATTAAAAGGAATGCCATTCGCTGCAACATGGATGGACCCAGAGATCGTCACTCTGAGTGAAGTAAGTCAGACAAAGAAAGAGAAATATCCTATATCACCTATGTTCAGTTCAGTTCAGTTCAGTCACTCAGTCGTGTCTGACTCTCCGCGACCCCATGAATCACCTATGTACAGAATCTTAAATGATACAAATGAACTTATTTACAAAACAAAAACAGGCTCAAAGGCTTAGAGAACAAACTTACAGTTACCAAGGGTGAAGGATGGGGAGAAGAGATAGTTAAGGAGCTTGACATCAACGTGTACACACTGCTGTATTTAAAATGGACAACCAACAAGGGCCTACTACCGTACAACACATGGGCTCTGCTCAATGTTATGTGGCAACCTGGATAGGAGGGGAGTTTGGGGAAGAATGGATACATGTATATGTATAACTGAGTCAGTTTGCTATGCACCTGAAACTCTCACAATACTGTTAATCAGCTATGCATGCTAAATTGCTTCAGTCATGTCTGACTCATTGCAACCTTATGGACTGTAACCCGCCAGGCTCCTCTGTCCATAGGATTCTCCAGGCAAGAATACTGGAGTGGGATGCCATGCCCTCCTCCAGGGGATCTTCCCAACTCAGGGATCGAACCAGAGTCTCTTACTTCTGCCACATTGGCAGGCGGATTCTTTACCACTAGCACCACCTGGGAAGCCCTAATTGGGTATCTTGCTGTCCTGTGTTGCTCAGTCATGTCCAACTCTTTGCCACCCTATAGCTATAGCCCACCAGGTTACTCTGTCCATAGGATTCTCCAGGCAAGAATACTGGATTGGGTTGCCATCCTCCAGGGGATCTTCCCAACCCAGGGATCGAATCCAGGTCCCCCACATTGCAGGTGGATTCTTTACCATCTGAGCCACCAGGGAAGGCCAAGAATACTGGAGTGGGTAGCCTATCCCTTTGCCAGGGGAACTTCCTGACCCAGGAATCGAACCAGAGTCTCCTGCATTGTAGGCGGATTCTTTACCAGCTGAGCTACCAGGGAAGACCCTAGCTGACTATACTCCAATATAAAAGATTTTTAAAAAAAAGAATATGGGCTTCTGCCCCCACATCACAGTCCGGGAAAGTCACCTGTGGCCATGCAGTCCCCCAGAAGCCCTGACCGGAGCAGAGCTCCCCTCCACTACACTCACCCAGGAACCTGCCTGAAGCACAGCTGCTCTCCCTGGGCTCAGAGACCCTGTCTGTCCTGCCTACACAGTTGTATCCAGGCCCCACAAGCCCTCCCTTAAATTCTGAGAGCACCCCTCAGGTTCCTGCCAGCCCTCAGGCACAATATCCCTGCTCAAACCCACACCTCCATGGTTCCAAGGGGGTCACTGGGTCATGAATTCTGGGAGCATCTCCAACCCCACCCAGAGCTCCGCCCACCCGGAGCCCCTCTGCTTACTGCCCCAGCAGATCTGAGGGCTGCAAGCTGGCCCACGCCCTTTCTTGGGGGGGATGGGTGAGAGGAGCTGGAGGCTGTGGAGACGCAGTCTAGGAGGTGGTGAGAGTGTGCAGGGAGGGTGCCTCCATTTCCCAGAAAGTTTTCTTGGTTCCTCAAATGGGCAGGGAAGTGTGGGCCTTCACTACCCTGAAACTATGGCTATGCCCAACAGGTCTTTCTGCCCTCCTGATGCCCACTCTGTCCCCAGCCAAGCCCTCCAGCCCCCTGCCCACCTCACCCAGGGCCTGCTGTCCCTCAAGCACCTTCCAGTTTAGATGGCACCTCAGAATCAAGGAGCAGCTGCTACCCGATTTCATTCACACCCTCCGTGGATGCCAGAGATTGGGGGGCCTCCTGAGGGAGCCCAGCTCCAACCATCCTCACCTAGTGCACACACACAGCCACACACACACGCTCATACACACAGTCCCAGGAGCCAAAGGGTGAGCACCCACCACACACAGTCCATCTGCCAGCAGGCCAACAGGTCAGGGGACTGATAGCCCCTCAGCAGCAGCAGATGAAAGGAAATTTCCTGACCCAGGCTGAGCCCTGACTCTGGTCACAAGGATCACCAATGGGCATTCCAGGGATCCTAGCCTCCCCTTGCCCTGGGTCCAGCTGTCTGCAGAGGAAAGTGGCAAGAGGGGCTAGAGTCAGTGCCTGGCATCAGGCCCTAAGGTTCTTCCTCAGCAGCTCCAAGCCCATAGCCTCAATGCTCCTTGTCCCTGCCCAGAGAGGCCAAGGGCTCCATCTGAAGTCATAGAGCAAGTCAGAGACAAGCTGGCACTAGAACTCGGGCCTCCCGTCACCTGGGCCTGGGACTCAGATGCAGTGTATGCTGTGAGAGAGGCAGAGCCATAGGCCCACAGTCATCTCAGGGGCCATCTTATCTCCTAGAATAAGGATGACTGTGCCTCGGGCCTAGAAGGACAAGCCTCAAACCCAACCCCTTCTCCATCAGGAATTCCTTCTTCAGTCTCCTTGGCCATGGCCACTAAACCCCTGCTTGCACACTTCTGATGAGAGCACACTCACTAACATCCAAAGTAGCCTGTCCACCTGAAGCTCTAATTGCTATCCCTGACCTGGCTGTCCATGGGGCAGTCCATGGCCATTGCAGGTCAGGGTCTGGGGAACAGGCTCTGGCCTTCAGAGATTTCTGGACAGTCAGTGCAGCCCCTGAGCCTACCACCTTCCAGGTCCCAGTCCCTCCTTGCTTTCCACTTCCTGTTAAAGTCCATGTGGGCCCAGGCGGAGACCCAGACTGGAGCACCAGTGGCTGGGTAGCTGAAGACTAGTTCCTCACTGTCTGGGAAACAAGACAATTTAGGTAAATCCCTGGCCCTGGAAGCCCTGGCAGTGGGGATCCACCACACTCAGCCCTGAACAGGAGCCTCCGTACAACCAAGCCTCCCCAGTCATCTCCTCCTTCACACCAGACTCCCTGCTTCTTGTGATATGCCCTCCCACAGCCTGAACCGAGGCTCTCTGGCACTCTGCCCTATGTCTGTGCCCCTCCAGGCCTAGACAACCATTGAGTGCCCATTGCTAAAAAGTAAGGGAAGGCCCCTGACTCTGAAAATATCTCCCTGCCAGCTTGGCCTAGCTCTGAGGTTGGTACTGGGCCAGAAGCCAGAGGCTGGAGGGTCTCCCCCAAACCCTGGGCAGCAGCAGGCACCCACTGTCCCCCTGGACACCCAGTTCCAAACCCCTGTCCCTCCATCAGCATCCCCGCCATACCCTCATTAGCACAGCCGGCTGTCCCCGAGCCCCAGGCTTGCTGAGTTACAGCCCATCCATCCCTCCCAATGTCCTTGCCACTGCCACCACGGGCCCATATTACGACATGCACATCTGTCAGCCTGTGGCCGCCACTACCACCACTGTTTCCAGGGAGACAGTCTCCATTTACGACATTATCAAAAAGTCTGGCCCCTCCCTCCCCTCCCAACTCT